>NC_139683.1:63227444-63699241 GCF_964106915.1 Podarcis gaigeae | reverse complement strand
ACACCCCTATTTTCATGAGAGAAATGTTGGAGGGTATGGAGTTATCCAACCCCCCTAAGCCATCTGAAGGCAGCCCTGGATAGGAAAGTTTTTGTAATGTTTACTTTTTATTATGTTTTTATATATGTTGGAAGCCACCCAAAGTGGGCAGGGGACAAAGAGTAAAACAGCAGCAGCAGCAGCAGCAGCAGCAGCAACGGAATAATAGGACACCCCTATTTTCATGAGAGAAATGTTGGAGAGTATGGCTTTCCTCTCTTCCCGAGTAGGCTTCATGGTCCCCAGCCACGTATGCAAAGCAGGAGGAGAGGCTTGCTTTGTGCAAATAAAGGGGCTGACAGCAGCTCCGCGGTGCCATCCCAGTTGGACTTCGGGGCCGTGTAAACAACGCTCATTCCGCTTCGACGCCATAGCGGGCGCCGTCGAGCCCTGCCGTCACTGGAGCCCCGCTGACCTTTCCAACTGCGCGCCCTGGAGAAATGGCCCGGCGGCTCCTGTGCGCGCCTCTCCTCAGCCGAGGCCTCCGGAGTCCGAGAGCAGCCGCGGGGACCCCCGCCGTCGTTATGCAGGCGAGCTCGGCCAGCTCGAGTGCCGGAGAGCCGCCCGGAGAAGGTTAGTAGTTCTCCGGTTTTGGCGAGCGAAGACGAAGAGCCCTTTGGAAAGCACGGGGCGCGCGTAACTTTTTCGTTTCGGCGCAAAAGCGAGCCTCCTCGGCGCCGTGCTGGGCCGGGCTGGGTGTTTTATTCTGCAGCCGCGCGGCGACGCCTGCAGGTCAAGCTCCAGCGCTGCAGAAAGGAAAGGAAAATGCGCCAAGCAGAAATTCAGCAGGTCGAGTACCCCGGTCCGCACCCCCATCAGCTGCTGGCTTGGCAGAAGTCCTTCTGATTTTCGACTTGTATGCGGCACAAGGCTGTGGTTTTTAAATGCATCTATTTATTTGAACACACACACACACACACACACACACACACACCCCTTCACCTTACAGTCACAGGGTGGTGTACAGAAACAAAGCAAATTGAACTTAATAGAAACGGGACCGGATTAAAATTCCAACAAGAGAAGAAAGCAACATCAGAAATATGAACAGTGCAAGATGGGAACACTCATCAAAGTCGTGGTTGCATATTTGTTTATACCCCATCTTTTTCTCTGACAGAGACTCCAGGTGGCTTGCTGATAAAATAACTGCCGCAAACATCAGGGGAACCACTCATTAAAAACAATTAAACATTAATAGGATTAAAACTATCCAGCTATCTAGTTATAGGATCGATTAAAAGTAAATTCATCCAAACTATCCGCCACCTCCTAAGGATGTGCAACGTTTGCTGTTGTCTGAAATAATGGTGTCAAGTAGTAAGATGGACCTCATTGGACAGGGAGCTCCATGGGTGTGGAGCCACCACAGAAATGGCCCTTCCCTGTGCCCCATGTGTTGGAGCTCCTCCAACACAGGGACCATTAGGAGTGCCTCATTTGCTGATCTCAGTTCGATACAGGAAAAGGTGCTCTTTCAAGTACTTGGAATTAGGTGCAGTACGGCCAGGAAAAAAGATGGCACCCTTTATCTCTGTCATGAACAACTAAGGACACAATCCTAACCCTAGATTGGCAGAGATGAGGGAGGTAGGATGTGGCAGACCTCCTGTTCAGCTAAGAGGTTCCATGTAGTGAGTTTGTGGCTCTTTGGGGATTTAAACATAAGGAACCTTCTGGTATGAAAATCCACATTAGGGTTAAAATGTTAAGTTTGGACCCTTTGCACAGCTATAAAGCTCACTGGGTGACCAAAGATTTTTGCCCGTAACCTTGAGGTCTAGAAGCATGAAACGTGAAAGCCAACATTAATCAAAAATTGGGTCACGTTCCCCTTCCTTTTTAAAAATATGAAACGAGGTAAACTAGACTAGGTATAAGACTTCCTAGAGCTGACTGTATAGGCAGTCCAATAAAAGATGACGCACATTGCTAATACACGGTGGAGGTAATTTCACAGGATGTGAAGTGGCTCTAATTGTGCTTTAATTAAGCATGCTCTCATGCGCAGTGAGAAGGAACTTGTTCAGAGACTGAAGTCCTTCATGTTTGAGTAGGCCAAGTAAACAGCTGTGATACACATAGACTTTGATCCATCAAGCCACCCTGTACCTACATTTAAATGAAAGGCATTTCAGGAGTAACTAAGCATTACTAAAGACCCTTCATACTGTAGGCTCCTGGTTTTTGAAAAAAATATTTTATTTTCTGGTGGTCTTTCTTACCAATTCATGTGGTAGTAGTACCTATTGCGCATGCTGAGATCAATGATAAACTGGCTCGTGAGCTTTATGTTATTTATGCAAACATCAGCAAATAAATATGCCATTAAAAACTTGCTTACCTTGGCTGTTTAAAACAAAACAATGAAATGTATTTAGTTATGCAACTTGCAGTGTTACAAATTATGTTTGTAGGCATGAAAATAACAACTGGTTTTAAAATACTCATCACACTCATCTTTGTTCTTTGAAGGAGAAAGAAGTGTCTCATAATTAGGGTTGCCATATTTCAAAAAGTAAAATTCCTGACACCCGCAAAGTTGTTGAGGTGTTTTTTTTTGGGGGGGGGAGGAAACCATGCCCCAAAATAGTGATTTTAAGCTTTTGGAGCTGTTTCTGTTGCTTTTTCCATCGTATTGGCATACATCTGGGTTTCCCCTGACATTATTTTGCCGATTGTGCAAAATTCCCCCTCCAACACCATTTTTATATTCAAAAACCAGGACATATCGGGAATTTTCCTGACATATGACAAGCCTACTCATAATTAGCTACGGTCAGTAATATGAGAGCAAGTTCTGCCTTCCTTAGGGTTACTGATATTGGGAGATGACTCATTAAAAAATTGAATATCTATTTTCCATTTTAATAATTTAATAACTCCAATGTTAGTTAATTTGTATTGTGGATATTTCAATAAAAACAAGGGGTTGTAGTACATGCATTCAAAGCAGGCCTAGCATAGGGAGAACTTTCCACTGCAGCCACCTGAGTTCTTGGATTCTCCTGAGAGTTGGGGAGGGACTTTGGGGAAGGTGTGGGACAGGAGAATGGAAAATATGAGTTAATTGCCTCTAGCTAATTTCCCCGGATTTTCTCCCCAAGGGGAGGAAAGAATTTGTTATTTTCATAAGTGGCGCTGTGGGTTAAACCACCGAGCTTAGGGCTTGCTGATCAGAAGGTTGGTGGTTCAAATCCCCATTACGGGGTGAGCTCCCGTTGTTCAGTCCCAGCTCCTGCCAACCTAGCACTTCGAAAGCACGAATTGCAAGTAGATAAATAGGTACCGCTCCAACGGGAAGGTAAATGGTGTTTCTGTGCGTTGCTGTGGTTTGCCAGAAGCGGCTTAGTCATGCTGGCTACATGACCCGGAAGCTGTACGCCGGCTCCCTTGGCCAATAAAGCAAGATGAGCGCCGCAACCCCAGAGTCGGCCACAACTGGAGCTAATGGTCAGGGGTCCCTTTACCTTTACCTTTACTATACTTTGGATGGAAACCAGCTTTTGAATGTTATGAAACACTTGTTTGGAGAGCCATTGCCCAAGATTTGGAATCATGTAATCATAGAATTGTAGAGCTGGAAGGTACCCCAAGGGTCATCTAGTCTAACCCCCTGTAATGCAGGGATCTCTGCTAAAGCACCCATGACAGATGGCCATCCAGCTTCTGCTTAAAAGCCTCCAAGGAAGGAGAGTTCACAGCCTCCTGAGGAAGACCCGTTCCACTGTTGAACAGCTCTTACAATAGAGAAGCATTGTGGTCCATTAGACAGAGATTTCTATCTGAAGTACTAAATTAAAGTAACTCCACTGGCTCATATGTACTGGAAACAAAATGCATGGCTTATTTGAGCTGTTTCTGGTTCTTTGTTGATTTAAAGTGGAATTTGTGCTCCCCCCACCCTTGTTTGTGAGATACACATGCTGTTCATGTTGGAAGCATGCACATTTTGCTGCAGGTGGCATGCACCCAAGTTCCACTTTGGACGTCAAAAAGAGGTGTGAAAGTGAGACCGGTTGCTTTGCCCTCAGTGTAATTAAGGCAACATTTCTCAGCTCCCAAAATTTTGGAGTTTGTGAAAAAAAGAGATTCATAGCAAGAAAAGTGAGGAATTTGGAATCTGGGGGCTATGTGCCTGACAGTTTGGGTCGAGAAGAAAGTTTTAAGATGATTCCTCTAAAACATTTTTCAACCTAAGACATTCCTTCTCAATTCAGTTATTTCTTGCTGTGCTTCAGCCCATTTTTAAAATAAAAAAATCCAGCTGTTCATTATTATTAATTTCCAGGAAATGCCCAGTGTCTTATTTTTATTCTTTGTATCCAAGCCTGATGATGAACTGCCTCACATTCTGTCTCTGGCTATTGTCTTTTTTTAAGGGAGTGGACAGGGAACGACAAGCCGCAAACAGATTGAATCCAGCCCATAGTGTTAGTTGTGTTCATGATGACATTGTAAACGTGATACAGTATTAGCTTTACCTAGTAACCGTTTCACGTGTCAACCCCTTCAGCCAGTCTTCCAAAATGTAGTTTACTTATATTAATGGGTGACTCTAAAAAGGAAAAGAAAGAATTAATAGCCACACACCAGGGTTTCTATTTGACCTGTTCTGTTTTCTCAGGAAGAAGGAATGTAATTACTGAAATCCGAGGGACCATAATGACAATTGGCATCAACAGGCCAGAAGCCAGGAATGCTGTGAACCAGGAGACTGCAGGATTGCTGGTGGAGGCTTTCAGATCGTTTGAAGAGAACGGCACGTTGACTGTGGCTGTGCTTCATGGGTTGGGTGAGGCCTTTATACTGTATTCCTGGGCCATTCCTGAGCCTATGCAATGGCCATTTAGGGCCATTGGCAATGCAAGAGAACTGTCCTTTCCCCCTGCCCAGAAACTGGGTGTAAATGGGTGTGAGGTGACAGGTAAAGAGTGTCTTTAGCAAGGTGTGCTGGGAAGAAGTAGGGGGAGAACACAAAGGTGGAGATCCATCTTGGGGCAGGTTGGCTGAAGGCGGGCTGGGAAAGATGCCTGGCTCTCTCCAGTGCTGCACTGCTGTGGGGAAACAAGTGCCTCTTGAGATGACCATGCTGTAAGATCTGGACTCCCTCCCTCCAAACTCAGATGTAAATATGTGAATAAATAATATTCTTAAAGCTACAGCAACCTCTTCCACCTCTTCAATTCTCCAGAGGAGCAGAGACCCTGGAACTCCATGCATGGCTCTACAGGGGTTGGGGTGGCCTGTAACAATACTCTTCAGTCGTGCTCTCATTCGAAACCCAGGCCCTTTCCATGCAGTGTCCAGTGTTTTGCATATACAGTAAGCCCAGAACTTCCACACATTTAATTTGTGAACTTTCAGCTTTAGGCACATAGCAAAAGAAATAAATGAATGATAAGTGGGCAGAGTTCTGGGGAAAATAACCTTGGCAATCCCACAAGAGCAAACTGATGCAAAAGGTATGAAGGGTGTGTGTATGTCATAAAAGCCTTAAAATAAGTTATGTGCCATGGGTCAGGATACTTGCGTCAGCAACTAGAACTCATACATGCCTACAAAATGACTTGTATGTGCCTCACTTCAGGTAAGGCTCACTTTGGGCACACTGAAGTTTCAGGCTTCCTTTTGCTCTGTGTCAAGGATGGTGCCAGGTATGTAATAGTATGGATTGTGTTTCCACGTCATAGTAAACTATGGCTCATGGTTTACGGCGAACGTGTAGACTACTCCCACTTCGTTTTCCCTGTTAGTGAGTTGGAGCAACCATGATCCGTGGCTTAGCATTCCATCTGAGCTTCACTTCAAGGAAACCATGGTTGATAAGCATGGAACAAACCTTGGCTTCTGATTGTGGTTTGTTTGGAGAGAAACAAACCATGATCCCCAGTTTGGATGCAGCACTAAGCCAAGCATTGTGGTTTGTAGCTCCCACTTGCTTTAGTAGAGAGGAGTGAAGTGAGAGCAGTCTGCGTGTTCATGGTTTAACCATGGCTTCCCGTGATGTGTGAACACAACCACGATGTCATCTCATTCATAACATGAACCCTGATTGGCCAGAATCATATTGTGAAGGATAAGTTAAGTTATTAACCAAGGAAAACAGAGCTGGCAATGGCAACGGCCACAAACAGGCACAAAAAATAATGATAAATGAATGTTTTTAATGGGATCAGTGGTTATTTGGAGTGAGGCTTAAATTTTTCCAAGCCTTCTGAAAGCAGTTCTTTGAACCAAAAAACTGAAATGGGCAACCCACTCGGCGCAGCCTTTAGAAAATTGGCCATTGCAATATGTGATAATGAATCACACATTTAAATAAGCGAGTGATAGTTGCAGCTATCAATATAACAACATAACAAGCCTTCAGAGAAAAGCAAAACAGAGCCCTGGTTTTCTCTTCCTCATCTCTCCTTCCTCAGCAGATGGTCTACTTAACAATTCTGCTCTATAATTACAATATTTACTTTGCTGAGATAAAGAAAAACAGTATTTAGTGGAATCAGAAGCAGCTGCATTATTGGTAGTCTTGAGGGGAAAGGATAGAGATTACAGTTGGAAACTTTAAAACAAGAAAGATTTATGTATATTTATGTTTTTTTAAGGGCTTTGTCCCCCAAGGATGTGTATACATAAGGTTATTTTTAGACTATCAATTTGATTGAGAAAATTATAGTGTTGGGACTTGAGCCGAGAACAGTGGTCCCATCTGTTAAACTCATATCTGGGTGATGCCTGCTTTGTGGCCTTGAATGTGCTGGGCTCAGCAAGTGAGTGATCCCCCTCCTCCCCTCACTGTACAGTTGCAGAGCTGGATCTTAAAGTAAATACTGCGGGCACTCGTGCTTTGGTTTTCATCATGGTGGTACAGTCAACAGCAGCTCTTTCTTCTGCTTCCAACGCACACAAGAAGTCATGGTTCCCCCGCCGCACAAGAAAAGGCTTGAATTAGCTGCCTCTGCGGTAGAGGAAGAGTAGGGAGACACAGTTTTGCTGATGACGTGGAGGATGTTCTGGCCGGTGTACATGCCACCAGGAACCCTTTGAATGAAATTCTTGGCTGTGGTTAAAATGCTTCTTCGGGGGCAGAGGGGCGAATGATGTGCCCTTCTTAGGTTTTTGTACTGGAAGTTATTAAAATGCCATTCTAAAAGGGAGTGAATTTGATACACTTATGTCCCCCCCACCCCAATTTCAGGTTTTGGCTGTTCTAATTTAAGATTTAGGATGAAAAGCAATTTTGATTATTTTAATTCTGTGCTTTGTGCTTTGTATACTGTAACTTTGTGTTGTGAACTGCCCTGAGACCTACGGGTATAGGGCAGTATACAACTTTAATAAAGAAGAAGAAGAAGCTAGTTGATTTGGCCTGCAAAGTTTAATTTAGTTGATCACAAGCTGCAGACCAACCAGCAAAAAAGGGCAAAAGCAATTTTAGACTGCATTAACAGGCACATTGTGTCCAAATTATGAGAAGTGATAGTTCCACTCTATGCTGCATTTGGTCAGACTGCATCTGATGCAGGTGGCACTATGGTTTAAACCACTGAGCCTCTTGGGCTTGCCAACTGGAAGGTCGGCAGTTCGAATCCTCGCAATGAAGGTCGTTGTTCTGTCCCTAGCAGTTTGAAAGCATGCCAGTGCAAGCAGATAAATAGGTACCGCTGCGGCAGGAAGGTAAACGGCGTTTCCATGCGCTCTGGTTTCCGTCAAGGTGTCCTGTTGCGCCAGAAGCGGTTTGGTGATGCTGGCCACATGACCCAGAAAGCTGTCTGTGGACAAACGCCAGCTCCCTCGGCCTGAAAGCGAGATGAGCGCTGGAACCCTATAGTCGCCTTTGACTGGACTTAGCCATCCAGGGGTCCTTACCCTTTTTATTTGATCAGACTGCATCTGGAGTATTGTATCCAATTATGGACACCATGTTTTAAGAAGGACACCACCAAACTGAAGTACACCCAGCGGGGGTCAACCAGGATAGTCAGAGTTCATCAGAAACATAGTCCCATGAGAGACTGTCGAAAAAGCACCATGGGTGGTATTCATCTACTTGTTACTCAGAGACCCATTGAAATTAATGGACATGATTATTTCAGTAGGTCTGTTCTGATTAAAACTTAGTTTTACCACCCAGTGTGTTTAGCCTAGTAAGATAAGAGTAAGTGGGGGACGTAATAGTGGTCTTCAAACAGCCGAAGAGCTAACATGCAGAACATGGAGTGGCCTTATTTTCTGTGGTTCCATAAAGCAGGTCTAGAACCAATGGGGAAATTGCAGGGAATCAGCTTTTGCCTAAGCATTAGCAGAAACTTCCTGATGGTAGGAGCTGTTAGACCGTGGGAAAGGCTGCCTTGGGCAGTGGTTTGCTTGAGATATGTACATGGAGACTAGATGGGCATATGTCAAGGATGCTGTAGTTTCATCCCGCTCAGCAGCTCTTGGATGATCTCAAAGGTTGCTTCCAACCCTGCCATTCCATGAAAATGCCTCTACGCCATTGAAGAACGTCTAGAATGGCTCAAATAACCTAGCTCAAATAACCTAGCCTAGTCAAACAATAAAAGAGGCTGAATAGAAACCAAACTTTTTTCTTCATTCCCTAATCTAAACTTTTATGTGTGTCTTCTTCTGTGTGTGTGTCTTTTAGGTAGCAATTTTTGTGCTGGTTATGATTTGAAGGAGTTGGCGCATGCCCCAGCCTCTATCAAATTGGAACAAGATGTCACCCAAACGCCTGGCCCCATGGTATGTTCTGGAGGGAAATCCTGACGATTTTCTGAAAAACTGATGCCCTTTTCCATTGTAGTGTTTTGTTTCGCTATGGAAACCACAGCGCTTTTCAGTTAAAGTTACAGACATAAAAAAAAGCGGGAGAGAAAAGAGGAATCTTCCCTTCTCAGAAAGTAACTCAAACCAAATGGGATTGTTTTCCCAAAAGAAAAGTTGTAAGTTGTCTACTCCCAGCAAACATGGGAATCAAGCACTTTGCCCTGTGTTTTATATAATGTGAACTAGGTGTTTGAGTGTGCAGTTGTGGTACCTATGGAAGCAGAGGTAAATTATGCAGTGTGGATGGGAAAGCCGTGATCCAGCCTACATCAGCATTAATTTGCAGTGCTGCTTCTTGCTTGCTCATGAGTCACACAACACATTGTGTTTCCTTCGTGTATTACTGGCCTCAATGGACAAGACTGAGTAACTCATGACCCTCCACATGTGGTTTGACTACAGCTCCCCTGACCATTGGCCACACAGCCTGGGGCTGATGGGAACATCTGGATTAGCCACTTTGTACTGATTCATCAGGATTATATTCTTAAATGACTTCAGAGAAGGCGAAAAAGATGTGAGAAGAGGTGCCATGAAGTATGGGTTTCTGTTAGTTTTGAAATAAGTTTAAAAGCCCTGTCATGATAAGGGTTGCTTACCCAAATTCTAGTAGTGATGTATGGAAGTGAGAGCTGGACCATAAAGAAGGCTGATCGCCGAAGAATTGATGCTTTTGAATTATGGTGTTGGAGGAGACTCTTGAGAGTCCCATGGACTGCAAGAAGATCAAACCTCTCCATTCTTAAGGAAATCAGCCCTGAGTGCTCACTGGAAGGACAGATCCTGAAGCTGAGACTCCAGTACTTTGGCCACCTCATGAGAAAAGAAGACTCCCTGGAAAAGACCCTGATGTTGGGAAAGATTGAGGGCACAAGGAGAAGGGGACGACAGAGGACGAGATGGTTGGATAGTGTGCTCGAAGCTACCAGCATGAGCTTGACCAAACTGTGGGAGGCAGTGGAAGACAGGAGTGCCTGGCGTGCTCTGGTTAATGGGGTCACGAAGAGTCGGAAACGACTAAATGACTAAACAACAACACCAACACCCAAATTCTGGGTGGGCAGTGGTTGCGGCCTGGCATGGCTCCCCCGGGATGCGGGAAATATTTTCTCCCTCGTGGCTGGCTATTGGGATCCTCCAATTGAATCTGACAAAAATTGAATCTGACAAGGCCAATGATGGCCTTTGTGGGGGGTGGGCCCTAACCCAGGCACAACCCTGTTCGATTATTGGCCTTCAGCCAGAAGGCTAATACAGGTTACATGCACAATGCCTGAGCCAAAGCCTACCTACACCTGTAATCCGAATGGACAGTATAGGACGCTAACTTCCAGAGATGCCTCAGAAGTCCATTTGGGTGTTTATTTAATTGAATGTGTGAAGGGGCTGTGGGGGATCATTGTGTGTGCCCCTTCGTTCCTCTGAAGCTGGATTTCAACTGAAAGTGACCAAATGTTCTCTTCCCAGTGGTTGGGAACACCTTGTGAATATGGTTTCCAGTTACAGGAAGGACTGTAACCACTTTCACCCAAATGCCTACAAGCCCCTGTCAGACCTTCCCCCTCAACATGGGAAGAAGGGCAGCATACACAACTCCTCCATGGACACAATCAACAAATGCCTGAATGTATTTTTTGGTTTCTGGAGACTTGGACATAAAGGGCTGCCCTCAGTAATCCTAGATGTCAGTATCCTAGATCATCAGTAAGCCTCTTGCTTAAGGGACGGGCGAAACTCAATCAACTTCTTTTTCCTTGGTAACGCCCTGTAATTTCCAGCTAACTTGGGGACACTTCGCACGTTAGTTTTGACTACTGTATTTTCTGGCGTATAAGACTACTTTTTAACCCAGGAAAATCTTCTCAAAAGTCGGGGGTCATCTTATACGCCGGCTACAGCAGCAGCTCCTGCAGCAACTCCCCACCAAAGGATAAAACGACAGCAAATTAAATCAGAAGACACCAAGCTCTCTAGATGAAGCAGAAATACGCTTGAAAATCGGCCCAGAAGCCCCCGGCCACTGGGAAGTGGAGCGGATTTCCGAGCCCGACTGGAGATTGGTTTTTTAATTTTTATTTGGTGTGCGTTGGAAGAGGGGTAGTCTTATATGGCGAGTATATCCCAAACTCTATATTTTAACTGGAAAGGTTGGGGGTCGTCTTATACGCCGGAAAATACGGTATATGCTCTGCATCACTGTGAATATTATTAATGCACTGCCTCTGGGTCAATACTGATTGGAATATATTCTAGTCCTTTTGAATAATAGTTCTAACACAATTCCAATACCTGTTACAGGGTCCTTCGCGGATGAAGTTTTCTAAGCCAGTGATTGCTGCGGTGAGTGGATATGCAGTGGCTGGTGGGCTTGAGCTGTCCCTCTTGGCTGACTTGCGTGTGGTAGAAGAAAGTGCTATCTTCGGAGTGTTCTGTAGGCGTTTCGGTATGTTTCGTGAATTGCATGGAGTTTGGTTTTGAATGGGTATAAAAAGGTGCGTGTGCCCTGTATCTTTATAATCAGTACAGCACAAGGCCTCTGATTAGTTGATTAAGCTGCTAATTAAGGCTTACAGCGCTGACCTAAAACAGGATAGGCTATAAAAGTATAAAATATCAAAAGAGATTTTTTTTTACATGAACAGTCTACTATACCTGCTCAAAAGACTTGTGAGCAGATCTGCATAGCTTACTTCCTGAGTATATGTAATAAATACACAGTAGGGCCAGTTTGGCTCAGTGGAGAGATCAAAGTCATTTCGTCTTCAAATTGAATATATTTTTGCAGCGCACATCATTTTCATTAATTTCAATGTGTTTACTCTGAGCAGAACTTCGCTGAGTCCCACCCAATGGATTCATGGAGACTTAGGGAGGAATGCCCTGATGGTTCCATCAGGGAAAGCATTTTGGCTTGCAAGATGGAACGACGTCTCGTCTCCACCACCAACCCACACGCTGTTCCAGGGTTTATCGTAGCCCCTCCAGAGCCAATTTCAGAGAAGGTGGGGAGTGGGGTTAGAGGAAAGTCCTATTGCACAAGTGGAAGCCCTTGCCCAGGGCTTCCACTGATGGGTCTTATTAGTTTATAGAACTGTAGAGTTGGAAGAGACCACAAGGATCATCTAATCTAGACCAATTCCCTGCAATGTAAGGATATTTTGCCCAATGTGGAGTTAAACCCCACAACCCTGACTTTAAGAGTCTCATGCTGTATTGACTGAGCTATCCCTCAGGATAGTTGAATCCTGCCCTTACTCTCTGGCCGCTATTCTCTGGCATTTCAGACAAATTGCTGACTTCAGCTGTTTCCTTGCTCACCACACTCATTTTGCACTAGTTAAAGTCAGACAAGGGTACAAAACATCCGAAAAGGGAACCACCACAGACCAGGAAAAGATGAAAATTCTACAGGTGCGGGAGACAGGTTAATTGATGCCGACGTTATTAAGCATAATGTGTTTCAAGCAAATCAGTTTTAAAAGAATCAGAAGTTGCTTGCATCTCTTGTAACTTCCATAGGTACTCAAAAGAAGCTACTAACTCCTATTATGGTAATGTATCTTTTTGTTGCCTGGTAAAGAGGCATTTGCTCAAATTGCCCTGGGATCAATACAACTGGTATCAGTACATTTGTCTCCTGCGCTTGTTGGATTTTCAGAGTGTTGGAAGTAGCCGTGTTGTTTGCACATCACAGTAAGCCGGAAGCTGCACAAGGGCTGATTGTGCCCTGCTCTTGCTGCGGAGAAACAATCCTTGGCATCGCATGATGTCTGCTCAAACAGATAATGATTGATAAGCCAAGTGCAAACCTTGGCTTAGGGTGGTTTGCTAGGAGTGAATCAAACCACGGTGCTTGGCTTGCACACAACCCAAAGCTCAAATATCACAATTTTCTTCTCCCCAGGGAGGAACGAAGTGGATGTTGTTGGCTTGTGCACAGGAAACCATGGTTTAAGGCTTACTGTGATTGTGAACATAGCCAGAGTCTCTGTAGGACACACCTCATTGCTTACCTTTTGGCCATGTGTTTCATGATGGTAGATGTGGATTATACATGCCTTTATCCCAGATTATGGGAGTATAATGTGTTAAAGGTAAAGGGACCCCTGACCATTAGGGCCAGTCGTGGACGACTCTGGGGTTGCGGCGCTCATCTCGTTTTATTGGCCAAGGGAGTCGGCGTAACAGCTTCCAGGTCATGTGGCCAGCATGACTAAGCCATTTCTGACGAACCAAAGCAGCACACGGAAAAGTCCTTTAACCTTCCCGCCGGAGCGGTACCTATTTATCTACTTGCACTTTGACATGCTTTCGAACTGCTAGGTTGGCAGGAGCTGGGACCGAGCAACGGGAGCTCACCCCGTCGCGGGGATTTGAACCACCAATCTTCTGATCAGCAAGTCCTAGGCTCTGTGGTTTAACCCACAGCGCCACCCGCGTCCCTGTATAACGTGTTAGGGTTGCCATATTTTGAAGAGCAAAATAAGGGACACATTTGAAGGGAAGTTCTCTTTCTGCCGACTTTTACATTTGATGACTCTCATTTTGCATACCCATGAAAAAATGAACGTGTCCTAGAAAAAGAGGACACATGGCAACCCTAGTTTCAGAGACATTAACATTCCAGTTTGCTTAAAACATGGTTATTTGAGTGGGGTTCTCCCCCCCCTTTAACTATTGTTGGTTGGGGTTTTTTTTTAGGTGTTCCGCTGATAGATGGTGGCACTGTTAGACTACCAAAGCTAATTGGCCTTTCACATGCGCTGGATCTCATTCTCACTGGGCGGCCTGTTGGTGCGCAGGAAGCATTTCAGCTTGGACTGGCTAATCGAATAGTTCCCAGTGGCCAAGGTAGGTGTCTTTCGCAGCATGTCATTATTAACTGGGTTTAAAACCAGTCACAGTCTCACAACATAACCTACCTCACAGAGTTTGTTGTGAGGATAAACTGGGGAGCGGGAGAATCACGTGTACCTTCTTGTAGAAAAGATGGGGCATAAATCAAGTAAATAAATAAGACTGGACAAATCCAATGTATTATTGGGCTGCTACAATCGTGCGCGTTTCAGTTTCATTCAACCTGAATGGAATTAAATGCACCGAGTGGGATGCAAGACTACAGCCTTTGTTGTGCCGAGTCATGTTTTTAGATAGGGAGATGACTTTTGGTCAAGATTGGACCAATAGGCTGGTGCAGCACAAAGGTCTAATCCAGGCACCCCCAAACTTGGCCCTCCAGCTGTTTTGGGACTACAATTCTCATCATCCCTGACCACTGGTCCTGTTAGCTAGGGATGATGGGAGTTGTAGTCCCAAAACAGCTGGAGGGCCAAGTTTGGGGATGCCTGGTCTAATCTGTTGCAGGGCCCTGTTGGCATCTTCTGTAGTGAAGCCTTCACTGAGCTGATGTGCACCACGAGTTTTGGATTACAGCTCCCATCAGCCCCAGCCAGCATGGCCGATGGAAGTTGTAGTCCAAAGTGTTCAGAGGGTGCCGGGTTTACAAAGGCTGCTTTAGAGAAGTTGCTACTGGCCATAGACTAGCAGGCAAAAAGCAATTTGGAAGCCTAGCTTTCCAGGGTTTTTTTCCCTTTCCCCCATGGGATGGGTGGGAGAGGCTAGGCAGGATCCCTCCCCCCCCTTTCTCAGAGCCGCGTAGAACACATATGTCGCATGTGAACGTATAGCATCCTTTCTGTAGGCAGCAACTGGCAGCTCTTTGCGAACTTTCATTTCATTCAGAAGACAGAACCCTGATTTCTGTTTAATTTAGAGCGCGGGTTTGACAACATGGAAATACATTTCTTCCAATAACAAGGGTGTGTCCCATCGCGAAAACACATTCCTGCTGCTAACCTTTGACCACTGAGGGGGAGCTACCTCCGTTAAGGTAAATGCACACAGCAGTTCTTCTCTTGACTAGACTCCGGAGGTTTCCTGCAGAAGGAAAAAGGAAGACCCTTCGGAATCAGGCTTTAGCTCATTCTGAATTGGCATGGAAGCTGGCTTAAAAAAATGACCAGCAACAGCTGCTTTGATTCAGCTTAAGCTGGTGGGGCTGCTGCTGTTCTCCTCCCCACCCTGACTTGTTAACAAAACGATGACAGCATGTACGTATCTGAATGCAAAACAGGCTTTGGAAATTGCTGGTGGGGTGAGTTTTAGTTGAGCAGAGTTTTAGAAAGGAAATAAGCCAGAAGTCAACTAGCCATAATAAAAAAGGTACAGATTCAGACGTTTCTGTCTCTCTCTTTTTAAGGCTTTCTGTGCATGCGGGTGTGTTAAAATTTAGATTATTTTGATCGTGGAAGTGTAATGGTGGGGTGGGGTGAGGGAGATCATTAATAACACAGTAAGTTATTCAATCCCTCCTGAAGCTGCCGCCATTCTTCAGGTCCAAGAAGTGACTAACGTCTCCACAGACTTTCTGCCCGTGTGCTCTGTGCGTCCTGATATCCGGATTCCTTTTTAAAAATATGGCTGTTTTGGTTGGCACCTGGAGACGTATCTTTTGAGACAAACATGAATGAAACCCTGTTTTGTTTACCATAAGCCAGGGATGTCCAAGTGGGAGCCCCCTGTGGACCAGATCCACCCCCCCCCCCAAAAAATTACCTGTCTCCCTCTAGCAGCCCTTCCAAACCTAATTGGAGATGTCTTTTCATACAGTTTCACTTGTAAGAAACAGAGTAAATGTTTTCAAGTACAAGAAACTGAGGGTGAGGTTTACCTGGGTCTGGGATGGGAGCAAGTCCTGCTGAACTCAGCGGGAATTCGTTTTGATCAGACAAGCATAGACATGCACTAAATGTGGCATCTCTTTTGGATTTTATAAATATATGTATGTTTGAAATATACTCGGAGTTGAGTGTGAATTTCATGCTCTTTTTTCAGCTCATAGTAATAATGAATGAAGCTTTCCCCAAAACGTCTAGCTATATATACATTATTTACACAATGGGCCCCGCGTGATTGGCTAAATGCGGGGCTGCTCCTGTAAGCCAATCAGGTTGCCGATTCGCCTCCTCCAGAAGCCTGATTGGCTGCTCCTGCAGGCCAATCAGGTCACTGATTCACTTCCATCTGGAGCTGGATTGGGTGGCTCCTGTGGACCAATCAGACTGTTGCATTATGGATCCTATTGTTCTAGGATTCAGCTCAGTACGTAACAATGTTAAATATAATAATAATAATGATGATGATGATGATGATGTAATAGTAAGTAAAGCACATATAGTCTATAACTGGAAATCGCTTTACTGCTTAGGAGCAACAGTTGCAGGGCGTGTTGGGCATCCTTCTGTCTCAAGAGACAATGGAATGTGCCTCTGGGGGTGAAGTCAAACTGCTGCATTAGCAGCAACAAAGTGACCTCTCTGGGATGCAAGCCTGGTCAGTGAGTATGGAGGTCCTGGGCTACCCAGATGACAAGACACCCCCCCACCCCCAGCTGTACTCATGTGGTCCAAAGCAGAACAGAGCAATATGTTCGGCACCAGCTTGGCTGCAGGAATTGCCGGAAGGGGCCGTACAAGGTACCATCCAATTGTCTTAGGGAGTCCGCTCTGGATTTGGGTTGGGTTTACTCCTTAGCCTTTTCTTCTCCCAAAGTTGTCCCACAAGGCAAGGCAGCAGAGGTTTAGCATCAGAGTTTCCCTTCTCCTAGATGGGCTACTTTCCCAGGTTGACGAGCCCCATCTGCCCCTCACTTCCCTCTATGGCACACGCAGAAACTGTCTTCTTGACCACTGGACCCACTGTTGGTCTTGTCTGCTCAAATCACCGGAGCCTGTCTTTGCATGCAGGGAAAGTCCCTAAGTCACCAAGCATTTGAGACCCATCAGCTACCCTCACCTGGTTTAGCCGGCTTCACAAACAATTGTTGGCATACAGAGTGGCTGCCAAGAAAATAGAAGTCTGCCAGCTCCTTTCTAAAGCCATAGGATAGGGAACATGTTGAACTTCAGCTTCTGTAAGCACCAGACAGCATGGAAGATGGTCAGGGATGATGGAAGTTGCTGTTGAACAACTGGAAGGCCATAGGACTTTGTACTTTGCCATTTTGGGCCTTCCAAAGTCTGCTTCCTGGAATCACCAGGGAGCAAAATTAGGGCTTTGTTCAGGCTTAAATTTATTAAATGTCATATCCTGTGATTACTCCTATTCTCCATCTTTATAATTGTGGTACTGAAAATCAAAACACTTTTTTAAAAAATAAACTCAAAGCCACATGTAAAAAGCCACATGTTCTTAGTGACAGAATTTGTATGTACAGTTCTTAATTACAACATAGACCAAGAACAGTCTTGTACTTCTGTGCTTCTTATTTATTTATTATTTTAAATGAAATAAAAAATACCATATGCGACAGGTTGCACCTAAGCATGTACCCCCCCCCCCACTGCCCCTATTTCCTAAGGTGAATTCTTGTTTCTTGTTGCTTTGTCCATGGCAAAGCCCATATTTTTGTATTTGGGGAGGCTTTTGGGAATTTGCTCTAAATAATATTTGCACATTGACCTAAGTTGCTATTCCAGCTCCCAAAAGTTAAATACCCCTGAGGATTGGGGGTGGGTGAACAGATGCTCTGTGCCTAGACACAGAGTCACTAAGCAGGGGTACAGTTTGACATTTGTACACACTGTATCTGGTTGTGCTTTTGAACTTGCTAAGTGTAACCATATTTTGGGAGAATTTTTAATAAAATGCATTTATTTTAATTTTTTTGCTTTTTAAAAGTCATCTGAGTCCCAGGCTGTGGTTGTTAACTTAATTCATTTCTGGTTGTCTAAAGACAGTGTGGCTACTTCCTCTCTAGCCCTTTGTAGACCTTGCCAAAATAAGTGTAAAAAAAGTTAACCACAAGGGCCTGGGCAGTCCGGGGACCAGTGTCTTAGTTCTGCTACCCCCACTTGTGTTCTCATCCCTCTCCAACTTGCAGGAAACTGTCTTCTGAAATGGGGAGGCAGCAGTTTTTGTGGAGGCTTCCTGTGTGTTCTAGAATCTTGGAAAATCCAGGTTCTAGAGCCCCAGGGGTGTTCCAGAAGTACAGGAGCCCCCCCCCCCACTTCAAAAGGTCAGCCTCCACCAACTCATGCTAATGGTGAAGTGTGTGTGTGTGTGTGCAGAGCTCGCACTCTTGTCCTCACTGTGCCTGAATAGGGCTTTAGTCTGTCCCACAATTCCTTACTCATCAAGATAGATACTAAATGTTACAGAATGTATTTCAGCTATTCCATAATAAATATAACTGTTTCCCAACCTTGTGCCTCCAGATGTTTTTGGCCTACAACTCCCATCATCCCTAGCTAGCAAGACCAGTGGTCAGGGATGATGGGAGTTGTAGGCCAAAAACATCTGGAGGCACAAGGTTGGGAAACACTGAATTAGAAGATCCTTAAGTTTTGGGTTTTTTGTTTTGTTTTGTTTTGTTTTAAAGAATGCTTAAATTTGGGTTTGTTTTCTAGTTTGTTATAAAAGAAAGTGTTGTGGCCATTTTATTAGCACACTGCCTCAGAAACTAGCTCAATCACAGAACTTAAACAAAGCTCTGTACAATTGATGGAGAAGAAGAGCCTTCTGTAATGTGTGATAAATTCCAGTAAACGAATTCTTTTATTTTGTATTGCTTGTCCGTGGCAAATCACGGTCTCTATTTTGGTGATGGCATGTGGTGGGAGAAAAAGGGTAAATATATGAGAGTCCCTGTTTTTGTCTGTGACATTTTGGGGGCGTGTTTATTGTTTTAGCTGTATTTTATTGTTTTGTTGGTGAAGCGGCAGCTGCAGGTTCTGGGGGATCTCATCAAAATCTCATGAGATCTCGTCAAAATCTTGCATAATATCTTGTTGTGATATGGCACTGCCGTTTTGCAGGTGCTGCTGTGCAGCCCAGGTAAAGAGGCGGCAGTAGCAGAATGGCACCTTCATGTTTCGTTGATGCACTGCCGCTGGCTGTAGGGCCGTCTTCTCTGCCTGTCCTTCTTTCCCTTCCCTTCCCTTTCATGTCCTCTGCCCTTTGCCCACTATCTTGTTTTAGGTGGTAAAGATTCCATCCCTTTTATACAGTATATAATTTCTACATCGTGCCTAGCACTTGTTTAAGCACATACAGTGGTACCTCGGGATGCGAACGGGATCCGTTCCAGAGCCCTGTTCGCATCCTGAACGGAATGCAAGACGTGACAGCACGTGTGCGCGGGTTGCGTTTCGCCGCTACCGCGCATGCGCGTGATGTCATTTTGAGCGTCTGCACATGCGTGAGCGGCAAAACCCGGAAGTAACACGCTCCGTTACTTCCAGGTTGCCACAGAGCACAACTCAAACACGCTCAACCCGAAGCGCATTCAACTCGAGGTATGACTACTATTTCTTTTTGGAAGAGGCCAGGGGTGTTCTAACAACTGAACCTTATTAGGAATTACTTAATTAGAAGGTGAGTAACAGTGGAGAAATTTCCCCTTTTTAAGATGTTTTCCTGTCACTCCTTACCCTCTCATGCAGCTGCCAGTGGACAAGTGGACACATTCAGTTCACATCAGGTAATGGCCCGACCTATGAGACCTAGTCTGTGCAACATGCGCCTCAAAACACATTCCCATAATCCTTTGTGACACAGGGGTCCCATGGCAGATGTCCGGAGATTCAATGATAGACGTTGACACAGAAAATATTTCTCAGGCACTTGATCGCACAGAAGGAAGAGATGAAGGGTGAGTTCTAACTCTAACTTTAACAGTAAAAGGGTAAGGAGTACAGAACCCTCTTCCCAAGCACTTCTCAGCCGAGTACAGAAAAAAATAATAACTTCAGTTGGGTGGAAAGCACTAGAGGAGATGGCTCTGGAGAAGTAAAAAATTGTTATCAGCTCCCCAAACTATGCCCTGCCTTCTTGGTTAAAATCAGACCACAACCTCACACCCGTCTTTCTGCATGTTTGAGGCAGTTCTATATTTAAATGCACAGAACTGCTGCTATCTAGCTTGACACTTAGCCCTTGGCGCATATGTGTACATTTCTATATTGGGATGTATTGGAAGTACAATAAAGTTACACTGGGTTTAGCGTGGACATGGATAGTCAAACAAAGTTGTGATTATGTGCAGAATCGTAAGCATGAGGGTTTTTTTGTGTGTGTTTTTAAATCGCTTTCAAATGTTTATATAAACAAACAATATTGGTTTCTTAGTGATGTTGTTATTGAATTAATCAGTGTTTATTCACCACAGCCATTGCGCTCTCTCTCTCTCTCAAAGATTTTGATCTGGGAGATCCGTGCGATATTTTTGGAAAAATATTTCTGGGCAAAGAAAAGGAGTGGTTGCTAGTTGTGCGAATTAGCAAGGTGTTGCTGTTTCTCATTAAATGCCCACAGCTTGATGTCTTCCATTAAAATATGCATTCACTTGAAAAAGAAAGAAAGAAGATAGGGCAAAGATATCAATTTTTATTTTTAGATGGCTCTTCCCATGCTCTTCCATAGATGCAGAGTTCCTGGCCCTGCCAATATTGCCCAGAGATGGTATCTTCTTCCTAGGCTCTCCTCCTTCCCAGTTATCATGGGATCAGTTGCTCTGTATTTCACAGCCTTGTTTATTGTGACCACAGGCTTCCCAGCAGATTATCAGAGAGACATTGATCCTCTTAACACCACTATGCATTGCTGTTGGTCTTCTTCTCTGGACTGAGGTCACAGTATGGAGCAGAGGGGTGGGGCCTGTTTCTCGCAGTTTGGAATATTCAGCTTTGAAATGTGTTTACTTGCCTTCAGCCAGATTTGTTTTGCAATGTGTTCAGCAAATGTTCTTGCAGAAAGATATGCAGGCAGCTGTGAAACAGAAAGTCTTGTGCTGAAGCTCCTGGCATCTGTTGTGTCTTCCTCGGTAGCAGAATATTCTCTTCTAAGCCAAGCATTCATCCCTCCCTTTTACTCTTTGCAATTGATTCCTATTACATTGAGGGAGTTTTGAGACTGGCATTACCTTGAGGAAATGAAAGGTTCCCGGTTATGGAAATGTAAAGGCAGTTTATATAAAAAAAATATAGCGCTAGTACTTAGAGGCTTGACTTGAAGGCATTACATGAAATGTAGAACATGTGTGAATTTGTTTTAATGAGTTGTCTGGAAAGAATGAAAATGATACATACATCATAAAAGCCTATCTAACTTACTGAAAAGCATAACACCTATAGAGCAGGAAATTAGTGATCTACTAGGTGAGCTTTGACTCACTGTTTTGGAATTACTGGATTAATACACAGGAATCACTGCACCAATAAAGTGGTACAAAGCAGAATGAGAACGAAGAGTAGACAGGAAATAATAATTGAAGCAAAGTCTCCATGGGATTAGAGATGGCAATAAAAATTTCTGTGATCAAGGACTTCCACTCCACCAGGACTTCCTGCTCATGGAAGTTGCGTTAAGCAACAAATTGGGGTCAGCGGATCATGATAGTGTTCCCATAACTTCTGCTAGCTGAAGTTCAACTACCTTCTGAATTAAAATGAGAATCTCTTTTTGCTCTTACGCCTCAAAGAGGTTTGCTTTTAGAGTCTGGAAGAATTATTCACTCTATGATGAGAAGCCGGCTTGCTGTATTTCTGCAGAAGTATATAAGTATAGAAGATTCCCACCTCCCTTTTCTTCCTGACCTTATACTGTACTCAACACTAATGTCTCATAACAAATGTAACTGATCTGTAGAAAAGACTGTACAACTTGAAAAAAGACACAAGGCATGTACTTTCATAAAGCAAGAAAATCTTAATAATAATAATAATAAATATAAATATACAGTATAGAAGATTTGAAAGGAGGCAAACCCAGAGCTGGGACTTAGATATAGAACAGGCCACATCCTGTAAGAAAATGCAATTTCTCCACTTTGGAAATGACCTTAAGGTCCATAAATAGCAACACTTTGGAAGTCCCGAACCCCAAGGAGGTTAGATTGGCCTCAACCAGGGCCAGGGCCTTTTCAGCTCTGGCCCCGGCCTGTTGGAACGCCCTACCGCAGGAGATCAGGGCCCTTTGGGATTTGACATTTTCTGCAGGGTCTGCAAGACGGAGCAGTTCCACCTGGCCTTTGGGCTGGACTCAGTCTAACCCCCCCCCTCTCATTTATTTTCTTGATGGAACCCCTTATATGGGATTTGTATATAAATTTTCCCTCAGCTCTTTTTGCTGGCCTATGTAGGACCAGCATGGATTGTCCTGGTAAATATTTGGTGTTTTCTCCCCTTATGGCTTTGATCTATAGCAGGGGTCAGCAAACTTTTTCAGCAGGGGGCCGGTCCACTGTCCCTCAGACCTTGTCGGGGGGGCGGACTATATTTTTTAGGGGGGAGGGGAATGAACAAATTCCTATGCCCCACAAATAACCCAGAGATGCATTTTAAATAAAAGGACACATTCTACTCATGTAAAAACACACTGATTCCCGGACAGTTCACGGGCCGGATTGAGAAGGCGATTGGGCCAGATCCGGGCCCC
Organism: Podarcis gaigeae; assembly: GCF_964106915.1. Classification (NCBI taxonomy): domain Eukaryota; kingdom Metazoa; phylum Chordata; class Lepidosauria; order Squamata; family Lacertidae; genus Podarcis; species Podarcis gaigeae. Next base: position 63,676,876 of record NC_139683.1, on the reverse strand, counting down.
GGGCCTTAGGTTGCCTACCCATGATCTATAGGCTACCACTAAAACGAGGCTGCATTTTAAGCTGCATTTTAAGTTGTATTCTAACTTATATTTTAATCAACTGTTTTTTGTTAATGTGTTTACTGTATTTATATTCAGTGTTAGCCGCCCTGGGAGGGAGCCACTCTTGGCCAGGGAGGGTGGGGTATAAATAAAAAATTATTATTATTATTATTATTATTGAAGAATCCATTCACTCCCAGTGCAGAGATGTTGTCAGAATAACGTTCTCTCAGGGGAAGCTGATTGGAAGGAGACACAGAACAGTGAGCCATACAGAGACACACTGAGACATGAGTGGGTACTCAAGTCTAGGTGCAGGGTAGTTTTTATTATTATTGTGGTTCACTTTCCCTAATTTTAAAATATGGTTGTTTTCCCCTTTTCTTTCTTCCAGCCCTCCAGCATGCCATTGAATTAGCAGAACAAATTTCAGCATTTCCCCAGCACTGCATGCACGCAGACAGAAATTCTGCTTACTACAGTGCGTTTGATGCCTCTTCCTTCACAGACGCCATGCAGTTTGAGTTCGACACTGGAGTAAAGGTGGTATTAGAAGAATCTGTTCCTGGTGCTAACAAGTTCAGCTTGGGGCACGGGCGTGGTGGGGCAAAGTTGTAGCAGTTGCGTATAATGGCTCTTCGCTTTGAACGCCCGCTTTATAATAGAAATAAATCTATGTTGCACTTGCAAAATAAGAAAAGCCACATGCAGTATATATGCATATCCCACTGAAATGCAGCCTTTAAAAATGTTTTATAGAAAATCCACACTTGAACTAATGCTAATGAGGGCTATATTTTTCAAAAATGTAAACGTAGCTAAGAATTGCCAGCTATTTGTATATTTAAGGCCTAAAATGGTCACAGAATCACTGCAATTCTTACCTGGAAGTAAGTCCCATTGAACTCAATAGGATTTATTCTGAGCAGACAAATATAGGACTGCTCTATTAGTGTTTTTAAATGTGCCCATGACAGTATGTGTTAATTATTGCTTCTGAACTCATATTTAGTTCTCTCATTTTCATCGAAAATGTTTCTTCCTATAAATACTTACATTTGTTGTTGTTGACAAAATACTACTGATCCCTAATAAATATTGGTCACTAATGTGTATCTGAAACCCTAAGGAAATAGGTTCCAAAATAGCCAGTTAATGAAGCCTCAATCCTGTACTTGGTTGCCTGGTAGTTAAATTCCAATGTTACTTTTTTCTGTGAACATCTGTATTGCACTAGAAGTCTCTTTAGCTTAATAGTCCGAAGTTGGGCACTGCTGTTCTCATATGTAAGCTCATCATCTTCAAACACAGTAGTTTCTGTGTTTGCTCCTCTAGGGAGGTGCTTCCCCTTGTATTAAAGTGGTCGAAGAGCATGCAAACACAAGGCCTTGATATGTGCACTTGGGTGCACCACAATGCTGTACATGCCAGCAAGTATGCTTTTTAAAGATTCAAATATCTGTTATGTGGGCCAGGAATGAGTTATACAACTTTAATTACGTAGGACCTAGGACTCAGCTATACAGCTGCAAAGATAATGTTTTAAGTGTGTTTTAAGTGCATTATACAAATTTGACACTAGATGGCGCAGGTGGGCTTAGATAGATGATAGATAGATAGATTAGATATATTGGGGGGGGGGGGTTGTAAAGCATTTTCACAGCGTTTTTTAATATATGTGTAGATTCAGCCCTAGACCCGTGGGCGACTTAAAATATTTTTCTGCCTCTTGTTGGACTTGGAGTATTCAATGCTAAATGCTGTATGTTTTTTTCATTGTGTTTCCCTTGATTCTTTTATTTCTTCCAATGTATTATATTGTCTTATTCCATGGGGGAAATTCCATTCTATTGGAATAAGTCCGTTGCAATTACTGAATTACATAGAGTTCAAATGGTAATGTAATAAAATACAGCCTAAGAAATAAAAGAAGCAATAAAAAAACAATTAAAAATCAAAACGGCTATATAATGTGGGCTTGCTGCGGGTCACGTGGATGAAGTTTGCTGTCCACTGGTGGTCCTTGGACCACAGTTTGGGAACCTTTGTCCTACTCATTAAAACTGCCAGAGGAAATCTTTGTGATAGGGAACAGAGTTTGGCTATGCATTCAAAAGGCCAGATTGAAATCCTGAGGCAATAACGACACTAGGTGGTCTTGAAAAAGACATTTTTGCAATACAACCCTGCATCATTGGGTGCTTCTGTAGATGAAATAACTTCAATTATACCACCCTGAGCTGTTTGGAGGAAAGATGAGCTTATAAGGTGACAGATAAATTATACATTTAAGTGCAGTGTTTCAGTTTTTTTTCTCCCTGATAAATGCTTTTATATCTTAAATTCCTCTGGTGATGATTTCATGAGTGTATTTACAGTACATCACTGACAAAGAGGTGACACACCTTCTGAGTACTAGCACAGACAGTACCTTGGCTTTAGGGCAAGAATTTAAAGGAGCTAATTCAAAAAGCAAACTTGCCATTTTTCCTGTATGGAATAATTTCTAGAAAGCTAACTCTGGTTCGCCACCAGATGTCCTCCATGAGTAGGAAAATATGATATTCTGTATTCTGCATTCATAACATTCTAAGACAGGACAGTGAAAGGAAAGTTTGAGAGTGAGAGAGAGCAAATATTAGGAGGTGAAACATTCTTTTAATAGTATTGGTCTTTTAATTCTGTAGCCTGAGACCTCATGGAACACCTTTACGTTTTGTTCAGCAAGGAATAATTTTCTGTACCCTTAAAAAAAAAAAAAACCTTTAAAATTTCAAATGGAAAAATGTTCGTTTTACATATATGTACTTATAAATTCACATTTCCTCTCATCAGTTCCTTGACAGTTGTAGAGCATCCAGAGGTTGTGTTTTTTTTAAATTAAAGTAACATGACCTGAATCCAAATGGAAACATTGCAATATTGAGCTCTGACTCCACAGGATCATACTTCTCCAAATGTGCAAGTGTAAATAAGGTCTGGCTGAAGATATATTGGTTTGCCTCTAAGTAAATATTGCTTTGCCTCTTAATAAATGGGTATGCTCCATGCAAATTTGAAGGGTGCCCAGCTAAATGGGGACGAGAGAGAAAGCTGGGAGAAGGTGCCCCAACTTATGTGTGTGACTTCCTTGAGGTCTGCAATACATTGGTTGGAAAAACCCAGCAAACAGCCTGGAGACATGCAACCTGCCCCCATGATGCCGTGGAACTTGGACAGCAGAGAGCAGGATCCAGGGCCCATTCTTCACTGGCTAAGTAGTCATTTGGCTGGAGTACAGCATTTAGCCTGAGGCAATTGGTAGTGGAAGAAGACATGCATTCAGTGTTGCGGGCCGAAGTCCGTGGAACTCCCTCCCAACTGAAATTAGGCGCTCTTCAAGCTGAACTTCAGGAGCATGGCAAAAATTATCTTACTCCGCCAGCCATTTTAAGGTAGCGTTCGGGTTTCTGTTTGGTTGCATGATGGTTTTATTCTGTATGGTTTTACAGTGGTACCTCGGGTTAAGTACTTAATTCATTCCAGATGTCCGTTCTTAACCTGAAACTGTTCTTAACCTGAAGCACCACTTTAGCTAATGGGGCCTCCCACTGCTGCCGCGCCGCCGGAGCAAGATTTCTGTTCTCATCCTAAAGCAAAGTTCTTAACCCAGGGTACTATTTCTGGGTTAGCGGAGTCTGTAACCTGAAGCGTATGTAACCTGAGGTACCACTGTATTTTACATAAACCGCTTGTAAATGCTTGCAGTTAAACGAATAATATGCAGCCCTGTAAATAAAATAAAGAACTGGCCCTTTGGGGTGCAGATTATCAAGCATATATTCACAGAGCTCGGTTTCCAAATCTCCTTGTGCTCATGGTGATACTTCCACCCCCCTAGACAGCTTGGGAGGGGAACTGGGTCAAAGAGGTGTGCAGGCATGAAATCCAGTGGCAGCTTTCAGCCAGAAGGAAGGGGGGGGGGGAGTTAAGGAAGGAAGACTGAATGACCTAAGGAATGAGGAGCTGGCTAAGAAGAGGGGTGCACTGCATTTGAACCCCCCCTCAAATGATCAGCTATATTATGTGGAACATCTTTCCTACCACAGTCCCACAGTTTTTGCCCCAGATGCTGTCGTGTAAGCCTGAGTACCATAAGCTTAGAGGAAGTTTTGTGTTCTTTCCCAGAGACCCCTCATTGGCTTCAGAGTAAAAAGACAACAACCAAGTTAACATTCCCAGGTCAACCTTAGGAGTGACTTAGGCTGTAGAACCAGAAAGTATGGGTAGAGAGAGGGAGAAGAGAGAGAATCTTACCCTTTGCGGTGTTTTGTTGTGGGACCTCACCTGTAGGAATTAATTTTTAGATATGCTAATATGTTATAGCCTATATATTTTACAGTCCCTGTTTCTTCTGTAGCTGATCTCTAGGGAATGCTGCCACAATATGATTTTTTTTAAGGACTGTTGTGTCAACTTTGCATCAGTGGAGACCTCCTGAAAATCCTTCTGGGTTCCCTGCAGATGATAGGAGGGAAGATAGTAAGATGAAGAGGTTTCCATACATTCCTCCCTCTTCCTTTACTAATGTCCTGCAAACACTTTACGTTTAAACGGGGATGGGGTAGCTGTGCAGCTCTCCAGACATGGTTGGACTCCAACTCCCATCAGCCTTAGCGTGCATTGCTATGCATGGTGGGAATTGTAGTCCAGCAACATCTGGAGGACCATATGTTCCTCACATGGGTGTAGCCAAGGGGGGCAGCTGCCCCCAATCAGTAAAAATCAGTAAAAATACTTAACTAAGGTTCCGCACCCTAACATAAAGCCTGCCCCCCCATATAAATCGTGGCTATGCCCATGGTTTCCCATCCCTACCTTAAAGGTGAACACATTAAAAAGAATTCTGTTTTTATAGGTGGAGAGAGAGAATCTTGTCTGAGCCATAATGTTTCGGTTTGCATACACAAGCCCGTGTTTCCCAGGCTCTGTGCTGGCCATTTCCCATCTGTAACACGGGAGCTATAACAGTGCTGTGCCTTTGTATGGTTGTAAAAACGCTGAATAATACGTTGGACTGTGTCGGGGCTTTTTTGCAGCACTTAATTATGTAGTGCCCTAAGTAGTATTGTTTTTATTAAAACATGTAAAATTTAATACGCAACCCACTTTTTTTATAGCTTGGATTGTTTGTCAGGCAAAACAAAAAGCAACTCTGCCTGTTATCTTAAAGGATCTTTTGGAATGAACAAAAATTAACTGCTTAGTTTATAAAAAACAACAACAACCCTGTTCTAAGTTCATGGACTTCCTGTTAAAGTTACTCACAGGTTATTATACTTCCTGTTAACCACTCTCCTTGTGAAATAAGATACGTTGTTTTCGGTTTGAAGGCCTCCATAAATAAGTCGTGGAAAGGAGGAGGAAACACATGGGAGTATATAAACTTGTATCTGATCATTTGTGAACTTCTTTTCCATTACAGTGGTACCTCAGGTTACATACGCTTCAGGTTACATATGCTTCAGGTTACAGACTCCGCTAACCCAGAAACAGTGCTTCAGGTTAAGAACTTTACCTCAGGATGAGAACAGAAATCGTGCTTTGGCGGCGTGGCGGCAGTGGGAGGCCCCATTAGGTAAAGTGGTGCTTCAGGTTAAGAACAGTTTCAGGTTAAGAATGGACCTCTGGAACGAATTAAGTACTTAACCCGAGGTACCACTGTACATGCTTGGCAGCCAGCAAGGGTACCCATTCTTGTGACCCCTTTTCAAATGGACTTGAATCCATACAGATCCATTGTAAGTCAGTGTACTGATCTGGAAAGTTAGGACGGCCATGTGTGAAGGAGGAGAGGGTTGCTCTGCCTTTCGATAGCTGTATAGATGAGGGAATTTCAGCAGGTGCAACTTCTCTCTTGTAGCACTATGCTGTGAAGCAGCTATGTTGAATGTCCCATCGCTGCACCTTTTGGGATGGTGAACTTAAGGGCCCTCCCAGATTCTGTTTGGGTGGCAACTCTCATTAATTCCTGACCATGCTTGCTAGTACTTATGGGAGTCTGAGTCCACCATCTGGAGGGCCACAGTTTTTTACCACCCCTGCTTTAAAAATCCAGCAGCCTTCATCTGTTGCAGCTGGTTAGTTACCCTGTTTGCAATGGACAATTCTAAACAAGACCCACTGGTCTTAAGAGAATTTATTCTGAAAAGCTGCATTCCCTAAGTCATTCACTCCAAAGCAGCTTCAAGTAAGAACCTTTGTACAAAGTATGGCATAGGGTGGGAGGTTAAACTCGCTGTTAAAAAGGACGAGAGAATTTTTCAAGTTGTGATTATCAAGCTTTTTATTTAAATAGAATCTATCTTGATCCAGATAAGTGTTTAGCTCAGCTGATACGGTATCAGGGGATAGGAAGAATGGTGGATGAAGACAAGTTCATATCCTAAACTAGGGGTGGGGGAATCTGTGGCCTTCGAGATGTTGCTTGACTCCAGTTCTATTAGTCCCAGCCAGCACAGTCTATGGCAGAGGATAATCGGAGTTGTAGTCCAGTAGTATCGGGGGGGGGGCAACAGGTTCCCCACCCCTGTGAAACTCTCTGGCTTCCATGGAGTTAGTGTGATCAGATTTCGTGAAAGCAAGACTTTGGAACAATTTCTAACGCAGTTCTCTAGTGAAAAGTGCCTTTGGACTTCTAAGATAGGAGGTGTTTTATATTAGGGTGGTTTTTTTGGTGGTTTCTTTCTTTGGAAAGGGTAGAATTTGTTACAGAACCTTGTTAATTTACATCAGTGGTTTGTTGTTGTTTTTTAAAGTTTATGTCCTGCTCTTCCTACCAAATGGTAGTGGTGTTAAAACTTAATATCTATACTTGGCACCTGCTTTCTGAAGAAGAAGAAGAAGAAGAAGAAGAAGAAGAAGAAGAAGAAGAAGAAGAAGAAGAAGAAGAGCTAAGAAGAAGAAGAAGAGCTACTATCCTGTGGAATAACAGGAAAAGAACTGATAATGGATATGAAGAATGAGCCTGTAATGTGGTGGACATCTTCATTCTGAAACTCAAGGCCAAGCAAATAAGGTTAGAATGGCTGCTGATCTAAATAGTTTCTAGGTGGGTTTCCATATGCCCTCATTTCATAACAGAAAAGTCACGGGCATAAGCATAGGGCATAAGGATAGGGTATAAATTATATTATTGTATGTGCCGTTACAAGGAGGCTTCCTTCTGATGATCTGGAGATGAAGAGGACCATGCTGCTATTCTAAGTCCACCTTGCATATTTGCTAGAGTATTGGTCTTCAGCTGGTGGTGGGACCCACTAGCAGGTCGTGGCCTGATCCAAGGTGGGTTGCTTCAAGAGTGCGAATACATAGTAAAATATATATTTGACCATGCAGATATATAGCAAAATATTAATATATTGGTCCCCAAATGCTTGTTTTGATTAAAAGTGGGTTCTGAAAAGGTTGGGAATACCTACTCTAGGTAATGTTCCAGGCTCCCAAATGCCCTTTACTTGCTTGTGAACCTTAGATTAGACAAACTGTAAGCATAGGTGTGCATGTAGCTGCGATGTGCCTGCCTTCTTTGAGGCCATTACAGAAACCCGTGCTAGTGCACCTGATTGTATCCTTCAGCACTATGTTCCTAGGTTTAAGGAACGAGGCTTCCATGGCCACACCTACAGTAGAAGAGGGTTTTTTTTCTTTAAATAGCTCTTTGAAATCCGGAGGTTTGCACAGAGTTGTTCAGTGGAGTTCGCCTAACGGATTTTAGGCCAATACCACATGTGTTTCTTCAGAACTAAGCCATTATACCAAATAGGGAGGTACACAAAAGGAAAGCATGCCCAGAATTAGCCTGTGCTTCAAGAATGGGATGGTATCTGAATAAGCTACCAATTCCTACACAGAACTTAACTTCTGTTCCAAATTATCTCTTTCCTTTTGCCTCCCTGATCTTTCCCCTCCACTGCTTCCTTTTTTTCCTCTTTCACCATAAGAAACATTAACAAACTTTAATACCCTGCAGAAACCTCGCTAGGAAAAAATAAAATAAAAACCCTCTCGCCTACGTTCCGTCGAAGGCATTATTTTATTGCAGCTTTCTCCAAGCTGGTGCCCTCCAGATGTTTCAAACAACATCCTATAGTCAGGTATGATAGGAAACGCAAGGTCCAAAACATCTGGATTTTATCCTGGAAGGGACTCTCCCCGCCCGCGCCAAACGCTGGAGAACCAATCTAATTCTTTAGCTCGGGGTCAGCAACGAAACCAAATGCATTCCTCCCTCGTCCTTTGCACATGCATGTTTCCATTCCGGCAATGTCCTTTCTCTGTTTTAATCCTTATCCGCCTATATCTTATTCTGAGAAACGAGCAGAGAAGTCGAGCTCTGGAGTTTGCGGGAGGGAACGCCCCCTCCCGGGGAGGAGAGGCTTCGCCCATGACAGACAGGGACCCGGAGCCTCTTTAATCGTCGCCTCCGCTGCCCATCAACGAGAGGAGGAGGCGGGCGCTTCTCTCGGCTGGGTCGTGGTACCTGCGAGCAACTTGCCGCCGCTCACATGAGTGACTCGAGGCTGCCCGAGCTGGCGAGAGGAGAGCGCGCGCAATTGGGATTGCCTTGAAAAGCGCCCTCAGGCTTTCGCGCAAGGCGAATTTGACAGGGAACCCGGCTGGGAATTGGGCTGCTTTGCTTTTTTAATTATTATTTTTGCAAGGAATTTGATTCCTGGGGAAAAGGAAGGACGTGGGAGGAACGCTTCTTTTCCCCATTTTTTTTTTTTTTTACTTTCGGCATTTTAGGTCGGGGTCCCTCTTCCTGGGTCCTTCCCACCCCTCGCCCAGCTCTGTCAAGAAGCGCACCTTCTTTTCCTTGCCCGAATTGCGAGGGAATTTCTCTGGGAAACGGGGGCGAGGCGGCTTTGCTCTTTCTCCCCCCTGCGCTGCTTTCCATTCTCACTTTGCTCTTCGACGCGCAAGCAAACGGCCGGCTGAGGAGAGAAAAAAAAAAAACAGACGCCGGGCGAAACTGAGACCCGCTGGGCGGGCGCGGAACCTCCGCGAGCCTTTATAGAGAGGGGAATTCGCACCTGACCAGGGAGAGGAATGAGGTTAACGACTCTAAAGGAGTCTCCCAACCCTCCCCGTCCCCTTTCAATGAATTAAGCCCCCGAGGGGGGTAGATAAAGCGAGGAGACTCCGGGAGCGCTCGAGAAGCGCTTGCGAGGGCGAAAAAAGCGAGCAGGTTAGGCGCGTGCGGAGGAGCGATGCCTCCGAGGCTGCGCTGGCTTTGGTGGTGGGCGCTGGTGTGCAGTAGCGGCTGCTGCTCGCCGCCGCCTGCGCTGCCTCTGCCGCCCGTCGCGGGGGCGCTGCTGGCGGGCGGCGGCGAGGGCGCCAGCAGAAGCCAAGAGCAGCAGCCCCAGGCGCCAGTCTCCACCTCCTCGTCGTCGTCGTCCCCGGCGGCGGCGGGCTTCCTCTACCGGCGCCTCAAGTCTCACGAAAAGCGGGAGATGCAGAAGGAAATCCTCTCAGTGCTGGGCTTGCCGCACCGGCCCCGGCCGGCGCACGGCTTGGCGCGGCAAGAGGAGCAAGGAGCGGCGCCCCTGCCGCCGACGCACCACCAGCGGAGGCAGCAGCAGCAGCAGCAGCAGTTGGTGCCCCCTCCGGGCAGGCTGAACTCGGCGCCGCTCTTCATGCTGGATCTGTACAATACCCTGTCCAGCGAGGAGGAGGACGAAGAGGGGGCGCAGGAACAGCAGCAGCAGCAGCAGCAGCGCACCAGCGGCCGGGAACCCCCCACGGCGCAGCCGCTGCAGCGGAAGACGCTCCTCAGTCACCACCCGGGTTCCTCCGGCGGCGGCGGCGGAGGCTCCCCAGCCTTGGCCACCTCGCAGGATAGCGCCTTCCTCAGCGACGCGGACATGGTCATGAGCTTCGTCAACCTGGGTGAGTGTGAGGAGGAGGGGGAGGGGGAAAGGGGTGGAGCCTTTGCGGAGCCCTCGTTAACACCTGGCGGCGTGTGCGCGTGTGGCGCGCGCGCGCTAGAAACTTGTCGTGCAAACAAGAAGCGTGCGCGTGGGGTGGGGGTGCATTGATGGTTCTCGCTTACTTTAGCTACCCCCGCCTTGCTTCTCTCTCTCTCTCTCTCTCTCTCTCTCTCTCTCTCTCTCTCTCTCTCTCTCTCTCGTTTTCTTGGAAAGTTGCATATCTCGGTTTATGGTCGCGTCAAAAAAGTGCCACCCGCTTGCAATCGCCCCTCGCCAATTTTACGTGCTAAATGAGCTCCCAAATCTTAGTTGAGTTGCGTTCAGATGACACGATTTGCATGATGCCGTTTTATGAAGTTGGCAGGTGCATACGAAGCCCGAGAAGCGATCCTACTGGAGCATGGGTGCAGCCAGGATTTATGTGGAGTGGGGAGGGGGGTGGGAAACAGGACACCCATCTGTCATCATCCTCTGTCTGGCAGATTCGGAATGAAATGTCTCAACAAGAGTTGCTTTAAATTACTTTTCTTTTGGCCCCAGGTGCTCAGAAAAACCTGTCAAAATCTTTCTACGATTTTTACTTTTTAGTCAAGGTTTTATTTATTTACAGTGGTACCTCAGGTTAAGTACTTAATTCGTTCTGGAGGTCTGTGCTTAACCTGAAACTGTTCTTAACCTGAAGCTTTAGCTAACGGGGCCTCCTGCTGCTGCCGCGCTGCCGGAGCACAATTTCTGTTCTTATCCTGAAGCAAAGTTCTTAACCTGAAGCACTATTTCTGGGTTAGTGGAGTCAGTAACCTGAAGCGTATGTAACCTGAAGCGTATGTAACCCGAGGTACCACTGTATTTACTTGATGGGGGGGCTACACCCATTTGCTGAATTATTGTCAGCTTCTCTGTATGTATGTATGTACCTATTTATGTAGATGTGTGTCTCTCTATGTGTGGACCCACCTCTTGGGATGGTGGAAGTGTCTAAAAAGCACATTTGGGTGTGCAGGCCAAACAGCTAATTTGGTAGTTATGAATGGACCACTGAAAAGCAGCAGGAGCCTTTCACTTCTCCATCTGTACAATCAATATTAATTGATTAAAGCAGGCATAGGCAAACTAGGTCCTCCAGATGTTTTGGGATTACAACTCCCATCATCCCTAGCTAACAGGACCAGTGGTCAGAGATGATGGGAATTGTAGTCTCAAAACATCTGGAGGGCCGAGTTTGCCTATGCCTGGGATTAAAGCCTCCTCTCATATCAGAGGAGCTTTTAGCTGTATGGGACATAAACAAATATTTTGAATACCTCAAAAGTTTCCTGATTCCATATATTGGAAATTTACTTGCATGTAGAAGATCCCGGGTTCAGTCCCTGGTGTCTAAGATTAAAATAAGTCCAGAAACATCTCAGTTTAAGGCTTTGGAGAGCTGCCGACTACAGTAAGCTCTGGGCTTACTGTATGGAGTAGTGGTTGTGGCATATGAAATCACACCTATTGGGTGCAACATAAATAAAGGGCTTGTTTCTACAATCCAGTGAAGTTATATTGTTAATTTGGTTGGCACCCATCTGTTTTAGGAGACAACGGAGGAGTGCTCCTTTGGGGGTGAAGTCCAACCATTAAATTGGCCATTGTTAATTCAGGATCATGCTAATAAGGACTTTGAATAGCATTATGTACTTTGCACAGTTTCGTTGCTGCACATCCCTTGCTCATTAGTCACCTCAAGTAGCCACTTACTGTCCCCAGGCTTTCACTACTTTTGTGGATGGGATTCAGTCACATACCAGCAGAATCAACTTATACAATTAAAGTGAATCTGGTGCTCTTGTGCCACAAACATGCTTCCAAAATAATTGAACTTTTTGCAAGAAAAGTGATGAGAAAATGCTCTGGAAAGTATGGTGTAACAGTTGATTGACACTGCATCTCCTTGCAGACAAATCTGAATGCATGCTCAATAAATAGGTCATCTGGAAGAGATTGCTGTCTATGCCTATTGCAACGCTGTGTTCAGGTTCCGTGAGCATATGGTACTGACCATGGTACTGTTTCCATATGTCTTTGGCTGGCTTAGGATAGCTGACTCTGATACCAGAGGTCTGTTTCCTTCAAACATTTAGGTCATGAGCATGTATACACATCCAATACTGAAAACAAACCCAAAGGCTTGTTCATTGGAATAAGGACCTGTGCAGTAATGAAACACTTAGAGTGGTATGCAATTCATTTGTACTCAGAGTAAACCCATTAAAATTAATGAACCGAAGTTAGCTATGTCTCTTAATTTCACTTGGGCTTGCTGATCAGAAGGTTGGCGGTTTGAATACCCACAATGGGGTGAGCTCCCGTTGCTCTGTCCCAGCTCCTACCAACCTAGCAGTTCGAAAGCACGTCAATGTACATAAGTAGATAAATAGGTACCACTGCGGCGGGAGGGTAAATGGTGTTTCCATGCACTCTGGTTTCCGTCAAGGTGTCCTGTTGCGCCAGAAGCGGTTTAGTCCTGCTGGCCACATGACTCAGAAATCTGTCTGTGGACAAACGCAGGCTCCCTCGGCCTGAACACGAGATGAGTGCCGCAACGCCATAGTCGCCTTTGACTGGACTTAACCGTCCAGGGGTCCTTTACCTTTTCTTACCTTAATTTCAATCGTCTATTTTCTAACTAAGACTAAGATTGGCTACAACTCTTAGGCTAAAATTTTATAGCACTAAGATCCATTGAACTTAGTGGGACTCTCTTCTGAATAAATTTGCATAGTATTGCTCTTGTTAAACTCTTGCGTTATCTTGGAAGGTTGATGAGTGCCACCTATACCATTAACCTCTGCTTCTTTGGACAAACGAAGCTGATTTGTACTGTTGCAGGTTTGGGGTTGTCGTCTTGGGGTCCCTGGTATCAGAGGCTTAGGAAGGGGCGTGCGGCCCGCCCCGGGTGTTATGACTGAGGAGGGTGACAAAATGGCAGGTGAGCGGGCGGCACACCTCGCGTCCGACAGCAGCAGCTCTTCTGACCTTGCGGCAGAGAGCAGCCATCCTCAGCTGTGGTGAGGTGCGTGTCAGACCCAGCTGCGGAGAGCAGGAGGAGAGTGAACAACAGCTTCCCCGCCCCTCTCCTACCCTGAACTGTGGCGCGTGGGAGGGCACGCTCCGCGTCCTGCCCCCTCGCCGCTACCTGGTAGCCGTTGGATTTTCTAATGGTAATATTAGTGTTTGCCAGCAGAGGATTGCAGAAAATGGTGAATATCAGTCGGACATGTTCTCTTTTGTTGTGGAACGGGCCTTTACCGATACTTAGCCATCTATTTAGTTATGCAGTGTGCTGCCAGAGAAACAAAATAGCTGAAGATGCTTCTGGAACGGGGCATTTCTTTTTCCTGCCCCCCACTTCCTTGGCTGGAGGTGATGTCATTAAGGTCTCTGTGTGAGAGAACAACAGCAATGCAGTCTGGAAACTGAGTCTGAAAGAAAGACCTGATGGGGAACAGGATCTGTTGGAGTGATAACTCTGAGACCCTTCTATCTTACCGTGTGTGTGTGTGTGTGTAATTAAAAACCTTATATGACAGAAACTGCAGCAGTCTTCAGTAATTTTCACTGAAAGGAAGTAAAACCTAAGGGATGTTATGGGACCTGCGAAACTTCTAGTCACTCAGAGACTCTTTCTCTGTGTATGTTTGCGCGCAATACAGTAGTACCTTGGTTCTCAAACGCCTTGGTAATCAAACGCCTTGGTTCCCAAACACCAAAAACCCGCAAGTAAGTGTTCCAGTTTGCGAACGTTTTTCGGAAGCTGATCGTCCAACGCAACTTCCATTTGAGTGCAGGAAGCTCCTGCAGCCAATTGAAAGCTGCACCTTGGTTTTTGAACATTTTGGAAGGCAAATGGACTTCCGGAATGGATTAAGTTTGGCGCTTTTGTTCTTGCTATTTATTTTGCGTTTTTGTTTTTGAAGCTTTTTCGGTTAATTTGTTTTTGTGACTGTGTGGAACCCAGTTCAGCTACTGACTGATTTATCGTGTGATTGCGGAAATGGATAAAAGCCCCCCATCCAAATAATGACTATCATCAGTGCAGGTAAGAAAAAATAATAATTTTAATTTTTATCCTCTACAATACTGTCTTATTTATTTTATAGTACAGTACATTGATTATTGCTTTCATTTTATGGATCAATGGTTTCGTTAGATAGTAAAAATCATGTTATACTGCTGTTTTAGGGGTTGTTTTTAAAAGTCTGGAACGGATTAATCCGTTTTGCATTACTTTCTATGGGAAAGCGCATCTTGGTTTTCGAACGCTTTGGTTTTTAACAGACTTCCGGAACAGATTAAGTTTGAGAACCAAGGTACCACTGCAATATCAGATCACTGTTCCATCTTGCCCAGTCCCTCACCCTAGGTTTCAAGCAGGTATACTGCCCAAAATCCTTTTCATGCCAGGAATTGAACCTGATACCTCCAGCATGTAAAACACATTCTCTACTACCAAAATTATGACCTCTTTCCAGACGTCCTATCTTCCTAGGTAAGCCACGTGCCAGCATATTCCAGCGTATTTTATACTTTCCAGTCCCTTAATTTATGTTGGATATTAAAAGCACTAAAAACTTCAGCGGCTGTGAGTTTGTGTGGTTAAAGTCTGACATACCGTCTAGGAAAACAGGGTCTGTCTTTTCCTGTGTATGGATGGACGCAGGTTAGCGACTCGTTCCCTAAATACCCCTCCCAAATGCACATAATGCCTCTGATCCTTTGAGAGTTGCTTCTTGGTGTATATGCTGATGAAAGGCATCGCTAGGTGCAGACACAAACATTAACTGTACGGTAATCAAATAAAAAAGCTGCCCCTTTTCTGATTTAGGAAAGGGAGGTACTTAAAGCCCTTACAGAACATGCTGATTTTCCTCTTCAACTATTTATCATCGGAAAGAGAGAATATAACTTACTACTTGCTCCCCCTCCCCAAAAAAGTGGCAGTTACTTAGGGCTTGTCCACACTGTCTGCTTGGCCTATGCTTTCCAATAACGAGTCTGGACAGTTTCCCCCTTGCCTGCTCCTTTTCTAGGGAAAACCTGTACTATAGCAGGAGAAAACCAGAGTTGCCATTTGCTTCAATTGAGCATCGAAGAACAATTTTCCCGGAGGGGTGAAGCAGTAAGACAAGAGGAAGTGTGGCTAAACCCTTATAGCTAGTTTAAATATTGCAGATAAGTGAAACGAAACAAAACCAGAAACACACATAACTTGTGTTGTGCAGAAGCAAATAAGAGATGTCACGCGTAAGTTTAGCAGATATATCTGGGGCCCATGGGTTGGGGAAAAGCTTTGGTGAACCCTGTGTTGTGTGCAGAGCATTTTGGTGAGGCTATTTCCAAAAGACGAATTGTGCTTTGATAGTTGGGTGTGATGGTCTCCTATGAGTACAATGAATGTTTGCAACCATCAGTGATGTAAAGACTTAGGTGGAATCTACACACATATAAAAACCGGTCTGAAAATACTTTTTTAAAAAGTGTTTTAAAAAAATACATGGAATTTTCCATGAGGCTCACCATCGCCATCTAGCATCACATTGTATATTGCACTTAAAACGTTTTATTTGCAGCTGTGTAGCTGAGTCCTAAACTGCAGTGTTGGGGACTGCAGTGTTCCTGCAATTCTAGGCTACACAGCATGGATGTGCTCAGTGTACTTATCTCATTCTTGTCCCTCTTAGTCAATGTGAAGTGGTGCAGGACCACAAATGACTGTACAGTCTGTACGCACTTCAGAGTTGTTTAGGTTGTGTGTGTGTAAGTACATGGTTTTGCTATAAATGCACTTCATCCTTCTGGTAGTCCATTAACACAGAGAATGAGGGAAAGCCCATAAAAATTGTTTCCAGCTATAGGGAATGTGCTTAACTTGGATGA
Organism: Podarcis gaigeae; assembly: GCF_964106915.1. NCBI lineage: Eukaryota > Metazoa > Chordata > Lepidosauria > Squamata > Lacertidae > Podarcis > Podarcis gaigeae. The sequence goes on along the minus strand of NC_139683.1, from coordinate 63,660,947 downwards.
AAGTACGTTGCACAATTGTGATTCTTATCTTAGAGAATAATGCAGAATGGATGAGAATTATCTTTCCTCTCTTCTCTAAGGAATACTGACTGACAGCTGGAATGCAGTAGAAAGATGAGTACAGAAGAATAAAGTATTAAAGCAGGCTTGATTAGAATGTTGATAGTTCTTTTTTAAAAAGATGATGGCATCTGAAGAGTATTTTTGGAACTGAAATATTATGCCATTTGAGATGGGGGAATAATGAAAATGAACTTCAGCATGCACAATGAAATTCTGAGATCGTGAGAGAATTTTGGTATGTTGAGTTCATTGTGGATATATATATATATATATATATATATATATATATATATATATGTTTAGATAAATGATGTTGATCATTAAGCTAAGCAGTAGAACTACGATAACTATGCAGGAAATGGTTTCTTTAATGATTGTGCTGTTGAAATACCCTGCTGAACATTTTTCATGTTTTCAGTTCTAGTCCAACGATATGTTTACATCAATTTTCAAAACACTCCCAGTTGGGGACAGAAGTATGGGAACCAGAATGAACACTTTGCTAAGACATATTTTAAAAGCAGTCTGGTTAATTAATCTCATTAAATGATATTGGATAAGTTTCTTCAAAAGAACCTAAACACTAGAGGCTGCATTTTGCTATATGGAATTTTAAGCCCCCCACCCCTCCCCAAATTTACACATTAAAAGCAGGCAAGATGTTTCATTGTATCCTAACCTAGTTCTGCTGATGGTGGAGGCATCTACTGTATATGTAAGGCAAACTCCTCCATTTCAGATTCTGTGGGGAAGGAAACATCACTGGGGGAAGAATTGTAGAAAGATTCAAAGGACTGAATCTTTCATAAAGGAAATCCTTTAATGAAGGATATTCTTTCCTAGAGGATAAAGCTAACAGTGGCTACTAACCATGATGGTTATGAAACAACAACAACAATAATAATTTATTATTTATACCCCACCCATCTGGCTGGGTTTCCTCAGCCACTCTGGGCGGCTCCCAATAGAATATTAAAAACACCAAACATAAAAAACTTCCCTAAACAGGGTTGCCTTCAGAAGTCTTCTAAAAGTCAGATAGTTCTTTATTTCCTTGACATCTGGTGGGAGGGCATTCCACAGGTTGGGCGCCACCACTGAGAAGGCCATCTACCTGGTCCTACCTCTTCTTTAAACTGGGCAGCCCAGGACCTCCATGCACCTCAGGGAGGTCACTTCAGTGCTGCTAATGCAGCAATTTGTCATGGGGCAGGAGTCAGCTTCGCCTGCTGAACAGCAGCCTGAAGGGGGAGAAGGCAGAGTGACTCCACCTGCAGCTGATCAGCCTTCAGGGACACAGTAGAGAAGGCACTGATGAGAACCAGCTGGCTTTGGCCTTAAGCAGAGCTTCCAACAGCAGTCAGATGCTGGTAACCACGCTTATAGTTTCTAGTCCTACCTTGCTGCTTCCTGCTTGTCTTGACCCTTGACCCTCAGATTCCCCGACCCCTGGATTGCTGTTCGCCTGACCATAGGACTGGACCTGACTTCGCATGCTGACTCTACCTCCAGGCAAGTACGCCTCAGATAATCTTCTGGCCTTTACTGAGCTCTGCAGGTTGTTGCTCAGCAGTTGGCTACCAGCCCCTTGCCTGGGGTTGTGCAGCCAGGAGTAAGAATGAGGGTAGATAGTATGTTAATTTGCTTTTGTGTTCCGTGTTTAAAGTGCATGTGAGTTAAAGCCATGCTCAGAGATGTCCAGTCACCCATGGCAAATAAGAGCTGGGCTTTACTTCAAACGGTGGGACATTGCTTCATATGCCACTGCAGAACAATTAAAACAATCCTTGCCACCTGTTCTGTGGGATGTTTGGAATATGTGACTCTTACTTTTTCGGAACATCAGAGCAAACTGTAATTCATCAGGTGTTTGTTGACACCCTTGATAGATATGAAAGCTGGACAATATGTTTATGACCTCTCTTTTTGTTACATTGTTTTATTTTGCATTTTACTTTTGGGGACCTTTTGCTTTTCTAAACTTTTTATTTATCTGAAAACTATTTTTTTTTAAAGCCTTTGGGCTGGGCAGATAATCACCTGAAAGAGATTTGAATCTATTTTCTTTGTAGTCCATTATTGTAACATAAGGGACTAATGGAGGTTTGTGACTTGGTGCAGGGGAAACCATTTGAAAGGCTGGTTTAAGGTCTTCCTTTTGGGGGACAGTGAGAAGTAAAATTCCCGAGAGAGAGAGACACAGACAGCAGACGAATTCTGAATCATGTCATGTCATGGATAAAGTACCAGGAAAGATGAATCAACACCAGAAACTTCTTACTAGCACCCAGCTTGCAAGCCTCAATGATGCATTTCAATTCTTTAACTGGAAATAGGCTTTAACCAGATGTAGTTAATTGCTGCTTTCACTTCTGTCTTCTCCCCCACTACTATTCCTAGTGTAGCGTACTACAGTTCTTATCTTAAAAAATGAAACTTTAGAAAGAAGCAGAGCAATATGATATGAAATTGAGAATTGGGCCTTAAATAGGCAGTATGCTTTTGGCAAGGATAGGCTTATCTGTCCTATTCTGAAAAGGTAGAGAGCATGGCCTGTTTGTAAAGACCACCCCGCCCCAATATTCCAAATACGCATAGTACTGACAAAATTTCAAGGTGCCTATATTTCACCCCCCCCCCCCAATAAATCAGAATGGTGATGGAACTTAGTCTATCAGTCATATGTTGCAAAGAAATACAATTCTGAATTAAGCAGCATACTTTTAACACACCATGCTAGTTCATAGCTCTTTGGGTCTAGTGTAGCTGCCTGTGTACACACTCCTGTTTACTCTGTACCCAGTACACTCCCACTGCTGGTTTGAGAAGCAGAGTACACATGATGCCAGACACAACCCATATCCTGTATCTATCCTGTCATTTCTTTTGAAATACTGCATTTTGATGTGTTCCACCACCACCACCCAGCTTTGCTTCAAATTGAAAGAATTGAAATTGGGGGAAAAGGAAAGTCCTTGCAGTACTTTTTTTTTTTAAGCCGGTGAAGTTTTCAGGGTAGTTTTGAAATTGCAGATCAAAAGGAGACCCCTACATAGATGGTGATATGGTGTCTAAGGAATTTGTGAATTTGTGTTTCAGCATGACCAATAGTCAGGGGTGATAGGAGCTTTACTCCAGGAGTATCCGGATGGCCAAAGCTTAGCCACCCCTGCAGTAGAGGAATCTCCTGGCCTAGTATATGCCAACTGGCTCTTCCTCTGCACTAGACTGTATCAAGTTCACAAGTTGGTGCAAAAGGGCCAGGAGTAGTTTCCCAGAAGTGGTAATATCTTTGAAAAAAACCTCATATTTGTAAATCAGAATCTCTTGTTTCTATTACTGTGGCCAGAGATTAAAAACAAAAATAAATAATGTATTACATAGTGACTAAGTGACTTTGCAAGAATGCTAATCTTCACATTTAACGTGACTGCTCTGTGTAGTGTACTGATGCCCAGTGGATCAGTAACTCAGTTTCCCTCTAGAATTTTCAAATGTTTGTTTATAGTATATACATACTGGAACATTTGATACTTTACACTTATTTATTTATGCAAACGTTTTAGAATTCCTTAGAGTTTTAGAATTGCATTTTATTAGACAGCAGCAAAGTCAAGTTTGCTACACTTGATGGGGAGCAGCCAGATGACAAATATATTTTTGCAAGCCATCCCATTCTCTGAGCATTGCAAGGCTCCAGGTGCTTACATATTTCCTTTTGAAATGAGGCACATCGGACACTTTGGTACCTTTAGACTATATGCTTTATTGATACATATATACAACCTGAGCCAATGATGGAGGGGTTCACAGCATCAACAACCCCAAGAGAGTCTTGCTTTTCCCATAGCCACAGCCTTGGATTCCAGGAGAAGTCAGGCATGGCTCTGGCTTTTCAGCTTGCTGTCTTTACCAGCCTGTAACTCCCCTCTTCCCCTCACATCAGGGTCAACTCTCAGCTCTTAACTCTGGCTTTTGTTCTAACTATCTCGGAGCTGGAGAAGGAGCCTCACCCATTTGTTAACCAGCACAGAGCCTTTGCTTTCTTAATGGCTCATTACCTTTCCTTTGTTTTCTTAATGGCCCATCTCCCAGGTGATCTCCTAAACATGGAAAGCTGGGTCCAAGGATTAGAAGCTTGGCATATAATTTAACACCCCTAGTCTTGATTAAATTCTAACACTTGCTGGACCCAGGAATTTAGGGGGAGTCTGGCATGCACAAATTCATAACACCATATAGCAAATCAACATACTGGACAGATAGAGCAGCTGTGAAAATCATCCAGGCTTTCATGATGATGGGGTGTTTTGTTGTTGTTGTTGTTGCCATAGCATGTTAGGAGTCAGTCCTTCAATTCTTTATAAGCAAACAAAATAAATGTTTTGTTTGTTTAAGATTCTTCAATCATTTCATTATTAAAGAATCATTGAAGGAGTGAGGACCAAGGGTCCACCTGGGTCCACTTTGGAGAGCCAGACTGAAGCCATTTTATAAGAAGCAAGCTAAAAGCTAAAAGCTATTTCTCTCCTCTGCCTGCACACAGCATTTTTGTAAATGCTGCAAGTGTGGTCAGAGCGCTTCACACCTGCTCTAGCTATTGACCCAATTCCCGTAAACAGACCGAGAAGAGAGCAACAACAGGAAGATGTAGCCCACCACAAAAATAAGGTGAGAACACGGATGGTCAATGTGGTTTTACAAGGAATTGCAAATAGATCAAGAGGATTATAAGCTCGCAGCGCCACCTAGTGGATAATGAAGCTTGGAACCGAAGGGCCACCATCAATTCTTTAATTGGTTGAGCTTCAATGAATATGCATAAAGGGGAATGTTTAAGGGGGGTGGGTGAAGGGGCTGAACTTTGCTTTGCCTAAGGGGATAAAAACTGTCTGCCCCTGGTGTTCGGGGGCATTCTCTCATTTTTGCTGAATGTACCCACTTTGCTTTGCTTGTCTGACAAATAAACCAAAGTCAATAAAACTTTTGTTTTAAAATATTGCTGCCTGGATTTTTTCCATTCTGGTCTGCATTCTGAAGTCTCCAACATCATGATTTGCAGTTTTCTGTTGCTTCATCATTTAAATCCTCAGCCATAAAAGCATATGTTTTTAGCGAACTGCCCCACACAGGTGCATATGCAAAAAATACTTATCTTGTCATTTTCAATATTATGGTTGCTTAGAGGGTATTGCTTGTAAAGAGGTTAGATGTTCTGTTTACCCAACGGCGAAAGAGTGACATAACGTCTATTTGAAGCAAAGGCACCTTTCCCATTAGGCAACAAGGATTAATTGAATACAGAGCAAGGATTCTTAGGCATATTGGGATGTTTATATTTTAGCATGGAGATACTGGGGGCAGGGGGAACACTGCTGAAAGCACATCAGCACAGCGCTTGAATTTAGGGATTGCTCGTCTCTGCAGTTTATACTTGTTGGCAAGGCCCCCAATCCCACATCCAGCTAGAGAGCAAATGTGGGCAAAACGTTACATCCATTTATGAAAACTATAACATACACAGTAATATAGAGTTTCCCCCTAAATGTTAGTGAGAACATTTTATGCAGGGTGAAAAGGCAGGGAGGGAGGTAATTTGCAAGCAGTGAGTGGGGCCAAAAATTAAGATCAGAGGTACTTCTCACGCTTTCTCTCCCAGTCCTCATTTCCCTGCTGAGCAAGCCCTCCTCAGCTAGATAAACTGTACCTCCTCTGCAGTGTTCTCATGATAATTGGGCCTGTGCTGCTTATTAAGCCTCTTCCTGTGAATGAATGAATCTTTATTTGCATCAGCCATCGGCCATAGCAATAAAACAATACGATTTACAAAGAATAGAAATTAAAAAATCGAGTACATAAAATACATTTTAGGGTTTTGAATCAATAGTCAAATAGTGGATCTTATTATAATTGCCCCAGCTAATTCTTCCTATGCTTAATAGATAATGGGAGGGATTTCCATCAGTGTTGTAAGAGGGAGAGGGCAGGTGTTTGTTTGTTTTTTAAAAATAAATCCTCTCCTTGCAATCTTCCTTGTGCTGTTGAACTGGTTGGCACTTGGTAGAAAGGAGGCTGGCCTGCAGAAAAAAGGGCTCCTTTGGAGAAGCTGTTTAAAAATAAATTATTTTGATGCACTTCTTCCTGCTGCTTGGCTGGTGGGCCAATAGCAGCCCAGGGAGCACAGATTGCACACAACAACAATAGAAACAGAAAAAATAGAAAAGGGGGCACGTTTCTTAGAGACTGTGTGTACTGACTGGAGAAAGCACATGCTGCCCAGACAATATACAAAATTCACTTGATATAGGTGCATGCCCCAATATTTCTTGAGGGTTATGTATGGCTGGTAAATGTGCACAATTGCCGGTTGTTGTGCATGCTAAACACTGAATATATATAATCAATCTTCCATTAATCTCTGTTTCATGAGCACATTTGAAAGTGATGGAAATCCCAGTTTTAACTGAGAACTAGAATTCTTAACTTCAAAGGTAATGGTTGAATACCTGATTTTTTGCAATCTGCACTCCACCCCCTCTTCCTCAGCCTTTTCCACAATTCCTTTTTTGGGGGTGGAGTTTAAGCAAATTGTTAGCCTGTTATTTGTCCCACATCTTAATTTGAGGAAGGGGAAATAGGGAAGCCAGCCTAGCCACATGGCAGCCCACCACATGGCAGCCTTACCCCACCAACCATTCTTCACCTCCCAGTGCAAGACAGATATTCAGTTTCTTAATTGTTGAGGTGGGAGGAACCCTTTCATTTTACTTCAAAGCAAATGAGCAGTGGCTATAGAGATAATGATTTGTTTAAGTTATTGTTATAAACAGTGCAAGGAAAGCATAAACATGGATGTCATGCCAACATTCAGTATAGCATACTGAATAAGCTCTAGTGAATGCCTTGCCTTTCTCATTTTCTTCAACAAGGGGTGTGCAATTTCCTATTTTTAAACGGGATACTCTTTTACTTACTGGGATTGTTAAGATGAAAGGCTACAACCTTTTACTACAAGGAAAGAGGGCTCAAAGTACAGGAATATTGCTCTTTTGCTCCTTGTTTTAAATACTTAGATCCTATGCACATTAGCTTGAGAGTAAGTCTGAACACAACAGGGCTTACTTATGAGTTGTCATGTCACGTCACTGTACTGCTAATGACTGCAACAGCAGCTTAGACAAAACATTCCATTCTATGGTGCACAGGTTGTTTAGAAATTGGAAAATGTAAATTATATACCTTTTCGTGATACTTTTTTTGGTGAAGTTATTTTGCAAACACTTACCTGACAACAAACAGTGTGGAAATTGCATTTTTAGAAGGGAGAGACTTTAAATGGGAGAGACGCAAGTTAAAAGCTTTATAACAATACTTACAATAGAATAGGGCACCATTAACTATACATATCTAAAATTACAATGGATAAAATGTTAATTGCCTGTGGATGCCAGGGAAGTTGGGTTTGAAATCGTGTAGGAAATTCTTTAAAGTCACGACTTGTATGAACCCACACTTGTCATTAGCTTTACTAATTTACCCAATGGAGTAGAACTGCATTTTTTTTTTAAAAAAAATCTCTGATCTAGAAGTCATGCCCAAGGGAGAGACATGGATGTTTGAAGGGCTTTGTCATCCAGGGGAGATCCAAATACCTTCTTCCGTCTGTTGACTGGGAAGAAGTATATAGGATTGGAATAGTGATACTGCTGCTGACAGAACAGATTGTGAAGCTGAGGCTCCAATACTTTGACCACCTCATGAGAAGAGAAGATTCCCTGGAAAAGACCCTGATGTTGGGAAAGATTGAGGGCACAAGAAGAAGGGGACGGCAGAGGAAGAGATGGTTGGGCAGTGTTCTCGAAGCTACCAGCATGAGTTTGACCAAACTGCGGGAGGCAGTGGAAGACAGGAGTGCCTGGCGTGCTCTGGTCCATGGGGTCACGAAGAGTCGGACATGACTAAACGACTAAACAACAACAACAACAACTGCTACTGCTGAGCAGTGCCTTAGGTGCAACACTCCATTTCTCCCTCCTCCGGTGTGAATCCATTGCTTTCATTGCTTCCCTTGCGGTATGATTGCTATCAGGAGTGTCAGCTTGGCCCCGTGACAATAGTTGCCCGGGGCCATGGGTGGCATGCAGTGTGCATTGCCCAGACACTGAAATTTGTGGGTGCCTGGTCCCTTCATGGGGAGTTTTGTGGGTGCTTGGGAACCAAGGGAGTTGGCACTTATGATCCATATTATACTTTTTCTGCCACTCTCCAAACAAATGGGAAATCTGCAAGATAAAAATTTGAAAAACCGAATGGTACAGGGTTTTTTTTGGGGGGGGTGGTGGTGGCAATGGCAGCTGCCTTTCTGGAAGGGTGCATCACCCATTGCAGATTTCTTATGTGGGTGTCCACAAGTGCCTGGGGTGTTGGTCTCCTGGCAGCACTATTAACTTAATAAAAATTTTCTTGCAATTCTGCTCCAAGGAGTGCTCGATTCAACATGCAATCATAAAATAAAGGCATAACAATCCAATAAAACTAAACAGTCTGCAGCAGCAGCATCCAACTAAGATGATGTGGCTTCTAGACAGCATTAGCATGTGATGCCTACATAAATTGGTGTTTTTGGTCAGAAAAATGCAATAGGATTTGCTCTGGTAGGCAGGAGGTACAGAGGGAGCACTGCTCTGCTCCCATGCAGATGTCACTGTGGAAAAAGAAGGAATGCAAAACAGGCCCCCGTCGCGATGACCTTAATGCCCGACTTGGGACATACAAGGAAACAGTGGTGGGGGGTATGCCACACCAGTTGAACCTGGTCCAGAAACCAGTTGGCAGCCAGTGCAAGGAAGCCAGTAGCTTTTTCTAAGAAGAGATAAAGCTGGTAGCTGAGCTGTTCCCATGTTGCAGTGTTCCTATGTTTCTGGAGAAATGCTTTTAAGACGAGAAGACTGATACTTCAGAGTTATATGCCAGGAGCCTGTTTTTAGCAGGGCTATAGGCTTTTCTTAGGGATGTGGATGGTGCTGTGCTCTAAACCCAGAGCCTAGGGCTTGCCGATCGGAAGGTCGGCAGTTCGAATCCCCGCAATGGGGTGAGCTCCCATTGTTTGGTCCCTGCTCCTGCCAGCCTAGCAGTTCGAAAGCACATCAAGTGCAAGTAGATAAATAGGTACCGTTCTGGCGGGAAGGTAAACGGCGTTTCTGTGCGCTGCTCTGGTTCTCCAGAAGCAGCTTAGTCATGCTGGCCACATGACCCGGAAGCTGTCTGCGGACAAGCGCCAGCTCCCTCGGTCAGTAAAGCGAGATGAGCGCCGCAACCCCAGAGTCATCTGCAACTGGACCTTTACCTTTACCTTATAGGCTTTTGTTAATCACAGTTGGTAGTCTTGCGACTGACAGCCTTGAGCATAGATTCATTCTTCATGGGAGTGAAGGTCCTTGTTGGAAAAAAGTTCCGACTGCCAGCAATCTAGCTGTTGTTGGCCTTGCGGGCAATATGCTGTGCAATGCTAATAGTAGTCGATTTGGAATTAACAGCCACAGTTTGCAAATATTGCCAATTTAATAATAAAACACCTAGCAATTTATTTCTGGTGCAGTATTACAAAATGGGTGCATTGGTACAGTGTGTGCTCACAACATTTCTTATTTACACAACCAGGCATGAACCACAGTTGTAAGCAATGTGCATGGGAGCGTTAAATATGGCTGGTGTCCTTTGTCATAACTGTGTGCAATAGGAACAACAATAAAAACACAATAATGTAGACTCTTTTCCAGGTTAAAGTAGTGAATAGATTTTGTACAGTGTCTGTCTTAATTCAGATCATTCCAAAGGGATACTTCAGGCCAAACAAAATACCAAGAGGTAGACATGGGAGTTTGGGGGAGTAAATTCCTAACAAATTATTTACATAATTGTTGAGTCAATAATTCATATTTCATTCACTACCGCAAGAGGCTAAGGTCACATTGAGATGTATCATGAGCTGGAAGGTCCACTGATAATTTACATTTGTAATTATACTCAAAACCTCCACGTACCTTGAGGATACCACTGCTGGCAGACTGATTCTATTTCATCCACTGCCTTAAAGAAGACTGGAAGCGCTAGCTTTTAAGGAAGTTGCAGAAATGAACATTGGTTAGCTGGAGTCTTCCAGTTACTCTTAGCAACACTCTTTTGGAGAGAGAGGACCCTTGGCCAGGGAAGGGCTCAAAGAGCATAGCTGTCAATTTACAGATTTGAAAATAAGGGACCAGCAGCCTCGAAGGGATCAACAATTACTTGGATAAAATACATATTTTGTTGCGTGCAAATGGCTTTAGATATCTATTAGGTCCATAAATTACTATATAGCATATATTCAACTAAAAAAAACAGCAACAATTTGTTGTTGACAAAGCACAGCTGGACATAGAAAGGGCCCCATTACCTTCAGTAGCTTATTTAAGGGACATCATCAATAAGGGACAGCAGTGGTACATGGCGCTGGGATAAGCGACTGTCCCGCCAAATAAGGGACGCTTGACAGCTATGTCAAAGAGAGAGAAACTGAGTGCGATGCTCAGAAACTTAAAGGACCGAAAGATAAAGCTGGCTTAGTTCTTTGTCTTGGAGTTGGATGCAAGGCAGTTCCAAGAGATGTAAGAAATTTAGGGAGGGTTGCAATGCACCTGATGCAAGCAAAAATGAAGCAACTTTCACCTGACATAAAAAGGAGATGTGAATGATACGCTTGTTAGAGATGATCGTGTTTGCCTTCCCCCCCTCCCGTTGCCGACTCCCATGGGTGTGATCCTTCTGCACCAGCTGGCCGAAGCCTGTTAGAAGTGTGGTCTGCCCAGAATGTGGGAAAGAATGGAGAAAATGTGGAAAACTTGATCATTTTACTGAAATGAGTAAAACCCGATGGAGAAAATCTCAAGGCACAACTATGATGTTTACACTGGCAGAAGCAGATGAAAGCATGATTTCTTCATTGGTATCATAAATTCTTCAGTTTTGGAATATGAGAGGTATCTGGATTTTCTCATAAATGATAGCAAAACTGAACTTCAAGATTTATGGGGGCACAAAAACAAATCCAGTGGGTGGGATTCAGCAGAAGCTTTGTGCATGAACTTCCACTTGTGCAGTAGGGCTTCCCCCCTCCCCCTGCACCCCCCCAAAACTAGCTTGGGGGGGGGGAGTCAGGAGAGCCCCCAGCACAGCCAGAGAGGGGTAGAGGGGGAATCATTCCATCTGGCAAACAGAAGTCTTGTGCAGCTGGAATGTTCATCATAGTGCAATGTTTAATTCTACCCAGTGTCTAAAAATAAATAAATTACAAATCATTCCATGCTGAAAAACTTCCACATTAATAGTATACTCCAACAACAGACTAGAGAGGGTTGGATAAATTAGTTTCAGGGCGTAAGTTGCCTACAGGAGCAATGCTCTGTAAAAATAAACCTAGAACCTTTCTGATTTGCCTGGCTTACAGGCAATGCCTTTAATTCATGCACCAGTATGCTGTTTATGCATGGTAAATGTGGGAACATGGCCATTGTTCATCAGTTTTCCATCCCAATTAAGGCACAGGGTCTAACTTATTCTACTGGCCATGTGCTTTTTCCTACAGATGTGCTCAAAGCATGAAGCAACAACACACACACACTCACACAGCCATCACAGTGGAGTAAGCCATCGCTAAAATCAACTGGGCTGATCCAATGTTCAAGCTGTTGTTGTTGTTGTATAGTGTTTTAAATCCCCCCCACGTCTTCAGCTCTTTAGCCCTCCTTAAAAGTTTCACCCATTTCCCAAGAAAAGTACAGAGTCATATTTTGGGAAGGAAGGGCAAGGAGAAGGCAAAGGGTCAGGAGAATTGAGTCTGAAGACTGAATTAGGTAAGATGACATCCTCGCAATTAGCAATTCCATGAGTGGCACTTACAAAACAAATGTCAGGTGTGTGCACAATCCAGACCAACTCCATCTAAACTAAATGTGATTTATAGAAAGTATACTTTCAGATCCAAAGAGGGATTTAATCCAAATATTGGAAATAGTTGCTCACCTGGTCACCTGCAGCAAGAAAGAATAACCTTAACTAGGCAGGGAAACTTTACAAAATGTTCTTTTTTCTTTCAGGCCACAGGTGTATGGACTGGTAGACTAGGGTTGGAGGGGCTAGTAACTGTGGGTTTATTCTGTAAGGTTGCAAAATCTGTATCGGGGAAATTACCTTTATTATGGGCCTATGCAGCTACATTTACTTTTTGTAAGGCAACAACTTAACAATTCCATTCAGAGAAGTAGTTAAACCCATCTCTGACTTTATACTGTAGCATTAAACCTGAAGCGGCATGGATGCCGTTAGGAAGACCGGGTTCCGCACTGCAGTCACTGCTCTGCAGTGGCGTAGCGTGGGGGGTGCAGGGGGCCCCGGCCGCACCGGGCGCAACATCTGGGGGTTAGGGGGCACAAATCCACGGGTTAGGGGGTGCAAATTACTTGCCTTGCCCCGGGTGCTGACAACCCACGCTACGCCACTGCTGCTCTGTGTTTCGCTATGCTTTGCTAGATTCTGGACAGACTTTGAAAACAATCGGCTCATTCCCCTGTGTGGCTTGTGTGTTGAACCAAACATGTTTAAGTGGGTACCTCTGGCACTTGGGGTGTTTTGAGACAGAGTTCCTCACCCCCCCCAGTAAAGTAACATTAAATTTGATTGGAACAAAGTCAGTGATGTAGCTGAGGTCCTCAGACCTTCTCAAGAATAATGGCTGAAAACCACCCTTTCCTTCTCTACCCCATCCCCACCCCTTCACTCGATTTTGCTGTGCAATATTTATTAAGGCTTGTTACAAGTTTGGAATACTTGTAGTGCACAGATGTTTTGTGAGGCTTGTTATTTTCTATGCTGGAGGTTATGAGTCAGATTACTGTTAAGCAAAATGTTTATGTGAAATCATTTCTGAGTCATATATTTGCATCATATACAACCTGTCTGACAATCAAAACATTCACCACTCTGCTAATGATTATACGAACTTTTCCAGTGCTCTGCTCCAACATAACATAATTACAGAGAAAAGCACAATAAATTACTTTGACAGCGTTCTCCATGTGCCTTATTGTGATCTCTTGACATTATCTCACCACTACTCAGAACTGCAAAACTCAACTGTGTGTATGTCGTTTTGGAAAGACATTTCTTAACCTATTGTGTACACATTCATCAAAATCCTGATTAATAGATGGTGTAGATGTTCCAAATAAATATTTTGGGGAGGTGCATGGGGTATAATTTACATATATGCACAGTACCTATTTATTGCAACTGAGGAATGCATTTGCAATGTGTATAAGCTAATCTCCTGATATATGTCTGGTCTTCTGTGCTTGTGTAGGTGACAGGTACAAATATCTTTGTGGTGTGGAAATGAGGAGTTGTGATCAGGAAGGATACCTACAAATGTTACCTCAATGGCTTGGAAGCCTCCGAGGCATGTCCACTTCTCACATTGCTTTGGTAACATTGAAGGTCATGTGGGAAGAGCTGGCATCATAGCTATTTCCGATGCCAACATTAGTCTTTCCAAAAGCTGAGGCAATGCTTTTCTAAAAAGGAGAACATCATGCCATTCTCCTGCATTAATTGGGCTTCTGTTGGACTGGAATGAGATGACTGCTGACTGGAAGTGGCCCCATGCTGGTTTAATAGGCTATAATGGCCGGCACAATTCGTTTTAAAGGACTTTAATGACTTTTGCCCAGATCCTATCAGCCCATATGTGCAAAAGGCAGCTCTGATGTGTACACATAATTGTCATGTTCACTCAAGCATTCCCATTCACCTTAGTTGTATGGGTAGCCTTCGTGGGTAGCCTCCATTTTGCATGTGGATTGTCCTGCATATAAGAAAACCTTACCTCACAGCTTTTGGATTTGAGCCATTCTGTAAATCTTGCAAGAGCATACACTATATATCTCACAACAGCATGTACACAAGATTGGTCTACCATTCAGTAGAGTGAGGTGAATGCTTTAGGTTAGGTGACAGATGGTGTGAGGTAAAAAGGTAAAGGTAAAGAACCTCTGGATGGTTAAGTCCAATCAAAGGCGACTGTGGGGTTGCGGTGCTCATCTTGCTTTCAGGCCAAAGGAGCTGGCGTTTGTCCACAGACAGCTTTAAGGGTCATGTGGCCAGCATGACTAAACCACTTCTGGCGCAACATAACACCGTAACAAAAACCAGAGTGCATGGAAACGCCATTTAATTTCCCGCTGCAGTGGTACCTATTTATCTACATAAGTACATTGACGTGCTTTCAAACTGCTAGGTTGGCAGGAGCTGGGACAGGGCAATGGGAGCTCACTCCGTTGTGGGGATTCTAACCTCCGACCTTCTGATCAGCAAACCCAAGAGGCTTGGTGTGAGGTAGGAGTACTGCGACCCCAACCCTTCTGTTCCTCCTGAACTGCTGTTTACTTTCAAGAGGATGCCAGGTCTATATGTATACTATATGGCCTGTCCTGGGTCCCCTAAACTGTCTTAGGAAACATAAACAGTCTCAGGTGCAGTGAAGGACTCTCTTGTCACCAATAGTAAAGTAAGATTCAGGTGGCATTTGGAGTATATGGACCAGGTAGTGTTTGTGTGTCCATGTTGTCCTTCACCTTAAGCTGCAAAATGTCTTGCGCACACACGTTTCCACTTTAAATATGTCACACTAAGAAAAAACACAATTTGTGAGGTCTTATCTCTCAAATGCTAAAATGTTTGCACTCTCGTAATTATGAAAGATGTACTGAAAGAGGTTATTGGAATACATGAATGAAACAGGTCCATTATTGAAGAGACAGTGTGTTGGAGAAGAGCATATAACTCCCAAAAGCTATTAGCTGTGAAAATTGCTATTTTAAAAAACAAAACACTTTTCAGTTAGTAGACTGAGCCCAGGTTTTTTGGCAAACCTTGGTGTGTGTTTGTATACATACATACATACATACCGTACACGTACACGTACACACACACACACACACACACACACACCTTTAAAAAACAACAACAACCCACAGGCTGTCTTAAGTTGACCTTCATTTTTTAAATTTAGATGTTTTATTACCTAGATTCTACTTCAAACCCGTGTGGAGACTTTAAATGGCAAGCTTTTTAAAGAGCTGACATGTCACAGTGTGAAAATTTGGTTTATGGTCTTTCAGCATTCGCTTTTCTGAGCTGGATTATAATATGTGTGGAGGATACTGGCAGACTCTGAAACTATAAAATACTGCTGGATTTCATCACTTTTACTAGACTGGCACTGTGCAGGCTGCAGGATGGACTCTGATGACATTCTTTATGTCTGTGGTGAAAAAGTCAAGTGTGGACAATACCATAATGGCTTTTCCAAAAGTAAGTTAGCTAGGCCATACGTTAATTGTTAACGAGCCTGTGTGTGTGTGTGTGTGTGTGTTTTGAAGCCATAAAAAAAGCTTCCGCACATAATGTTGGAGAACCTTTCCTTAACCGAGGTCTCTGACTAGTGCGAGTGACGAATGCCTAATTGGACTACGAGGACCAATATATTGTGAAGTGTAGTGGAAAATGCCCCAAAAATCTGCTGGATGAAGGCCATTTATCCTGAGTCAGTTCCTAGCCCTGTAAACAAACACAGCTGCTTGAGTGTAGAATCGGTGAATAAGAGCGGTAAAAATGGTGATGCGTTGCTAGTGAGATCACGGCAGAAAAAAATATGTAACGCACGAGGCTGCGTCAGGACTAGAGGCTATCTTCGGCTGAGATTGGCCATTTCTGTTTATATAGCTCATATTTATGGCACTGTAGGGTAACATTAACATGAGTAAGTCGTTCTCATTCCCCAACAGCTCATGTAACAAGCCAGCCAGAATGTTAAGCGCTGTTGAGCTGATAATGCTAAACTTTGAGAAATGGTCTACAAGCATTTGGTCAGATGTATCTTCATATAACATCCAATGTTTTCCCAGTGGAAATAGGGACATCCTATTCCATAATTTTATAATTTATACCCTGCCCATCTAACAGGGTTGCCCTAGCCACTCTGGGAGGCTTCCAACATATAAAAATAATAATATAACAAACAGTTACAGATAGGTAGCCGTGTTGGTCTGCCATAGTAAAAACAAAAAAATTCCTTCCAGTAGCACCTTAAAGACCAACTAAGTTAGTTCTTGGTATGAGCTTTCGTGTGCATGCACACTTCTTCAGATACACTGAAACAGAAGTCACCAGACCCTTCTATATAGTGAGAAGGTGGGGAGGGGTATTACTCAGAAGGGGGGTGGGAATGGGTGATTGGCAGATAGCTGTGAGGAGCCTGTTGACGACTCTTAACGACTGCAATAGGTCTTACAGGAAAAAGCAATGGGTGAGAAGGTGAAAAATGGCTTTGTCATGTATAATGAGATAAGAATCCAATGTCTTTGTTCAGACCAGGTCTCTCCATGGTTTTAAGTTTGGTAATAAGTTGCAATTCAGAAGCTTCTCTTTCCAGTCTATTTCTGAAATTCCTTTGTAGTAAAACAGCTACTTTGAGATCTTGTATAGAATGTCCTAGCAGATTGAAGTGTTCTCCTACTTGAATCACAAGACAGAGAAACCAGTGACTTCTGTTTCAGTGTATCTGAAGAAGTGGGCATGCACACGAAAGCTCATACCAAGAACTAACTTAGTTGGTCTTTAAGGTGCTACTGGAAGGAATTTTTTTTTGTTTTGAATATAACAAACAGTTTTTTATATATAAAAAACCCCTTCCCTATACAGGGCTGCCTTGTCTTCTAAAGGTTGTATAGTTACTTATCTCCTTGGCTTGGGGGGTCATATAACTCCACACCCTCCAACATTTCTCTGAAGAAAATTGGGACGTCCTGAAAATAGGGGCGCCCTAAGGAAAAGTGGAACGTTCTGGGATCAAATCAGAAACCGGGACCGCTTCTGTAAATCTGTCCCTGGAAAATAAGGACACTTGAAGGGTCTGTGTTCATATGTGCTCTCCCTTTTTGGAAGGCAGGTGCCTTCCTAATATGTCCCTGATGCAATATTTATTTACGCCAGCGGAGAGTTGGTAACTGTTCCTTTAAATCTTTGCAAATATGTGGTTTCAAAACCACTGCCCATTGCAAGATTAGTGACACAAGAAGAGAGTCATTGGTAAAACTTCTTCAGCACCAGTTTATCTTACAGCAGCCCATTTGACAGGTTTTGACACCCTTGAGGATAGTTGGTTCACAGAGCCACACTGCCACAAGGTATATGTTCTGTACTGTAACTTCTATACTCCCCTTTTAATAACAGGAATAGTTCCTATGGTCTAAGTGGCAGGAGGCACTGCTTTAATTTATCCCATCCCATTTAATATTTAAAAATGTCCCCTGGACTCTTCTTTTTTGTTTACCTTTACCTTAACCTTTTTAAGCAAAGGACCCCTGACAGTTAAGTCCAGTTGCAGACAACTCTGAGGTTGTGGCGCTCATCTCGCTTTACAGGTCGAGGGAGCTGGTGTTTGCTCGCAGACAGTTTTTCCGGGTCATGTGGTCAGCATGACTAAGCCACTTCTGGTGCAAAGGAATACCGAAACCAGAGCAGCACATGGAAACACCTTTTACCCTCCCACCGGAGCAGTACATATTTATCTACTTGCACTGGTGTGCTTTCGAACTGCTAGGTTGGCAGGAGCTGGGACCGAGCAACGGGAGCTCACCCTGTTGCAGGGATCCGAACCGCCAACCTTCTGATCAGGAAGCCCAAGAGCAGGCATAGGCAACCTCGGCCCTCCAGATATTTTGGGACTACAACTCCCATCATCCATAGCTATCAGAACCAGTGGTCAGGGATGATGGGAGTTGTAGTCCCAAAACATCTGGAGGGCCGAGGTTGCCTATGCCTGCCCAAGAGGCTCAGTGGTTTAGACCACAGCGCCACCCGCGTCCCTTTGTTTGCTTAAAAGAGTAGTTAATGAGAAAGTAGAAATAAAATTTTCAGACATTATCAGGATGGTGACTGCTTTAAATTGTTTTTAACATTGCAAGCCACCACACCAGCTAATTAACACCAACTAATAAATCACAAATAGGTAAAGTACTTTGTACTCAACTTATATGACACTTCTTCAGTGCTTGAATTTTGACTTTCGGATTCAGTGTCCTCAGCTAGTACTTGGTCTTTCAATATACAGAAGGAATTTTATCACTCCAAAGATTGCATTTGAGATTATAGTACCGCCATGACTTGCAATGGATAGTGGTCACTAAGCGGGTTTCCATTGTGGAAGTAAACATGTTGATTAAGGGGACATTTTGTACTAACACCGTGAAACCCTGTAATGGAGTGAAAACAACAACCAAGTTTTAACAGATGCTGGTATAGCTCCACAGTCCTGAACCACCCCAAGCAAGGAATGGACATAGTCCTGTGAAGTTCACAGCAAGTTGACAAATTGAACCATACGTGCTCAACCATGTTGTTATTTAACTGGGAAACATTTGCACGATGGAGGGTTATTAAAATGTTTTTAGGATTAGTTATCCAGACAGGTATGTTATATTCCCACCACGTAGTGATGTAACAGCTGTCTCATTCAGACTAATTAACCTGTATCATGGAGATGGAGCTGTGGGTAATGTCCCTTCATGTTTTCTGGTCTATTCCGTGAGCAGCTGATGAATGGACTCTCTTCTGAGGTGTCTGGGAGGGAAGTCTGACACAACTGCCTGGAAGGAAATGATGTTCATATGCTTCTCTTGTTATGACCTTATTAAAAGAAGCTTACCACCAGAATATTGCTTGTTCTCTTGTTAAATAAGTATTTCAAGGAACAAACTGGAATACTCCATGTGTGTTAAAAGAAGATTTAAGAGAAGCCAGGTCTGGACTGGATATAAATGCAGTGGCAAAAAACTATGGGAACCAATAGCTAAATAATATTCAATATATTTGGTAGCTCTTGCTTAAATGTACACAGACCCTCCAAGTATCCCTGCTTTCCAGGGGCAGTCCCGGATTTGCAGAAGCCGTCCCGTTTTCTGATTTGATCCTGGAATGTCCCGCTTTCCCTTAGGATGTCCCTATTTTCATTGGAGAAATGTTGCAACCCCCTGAGCCAAGGAGATAAGTAACTATACAACGTTTAGAAGACATCTGAAGGCAGCCCTATGAAGGGAAGTTTCTTTTTAAAAAATAAATCAATGTTTTATTATATTTTTATATTTGTTGGAAGCCACCCAGAGTGGCTGGGGCAACCCAGTCAGATGGGTGGGGTATAAATAATAAAATTGTTATTATTATGATGGAATTGGTAAAGGTAAAGGGACCCCTGACCATTAGGTCCAGTTGTGACCGACTCTGGGGTTGTGGCACTCATCTCGCTTTATTGGCCGAGGGAGCCGGCGTGCAGCTTCCCGGTCATGTGGCCAGCATGGCTAAGCCACTTCTGGCGAACCAGAACAGCCCACGGAAATGCCGTTTACCTTCCCACCAGAGTGGTACCTATTTATCTACTTGCACTTTGACATGCTTTCAAACTGCTAGGTTGGCAGGAGCTGGGACCGAGCCATGGGAGCTCACCCCTTTGCGGGGATTTGAACCGCCGACCTTCTAATTGGCAAGTCCTAGGCTCTGCGGTTTAATCTACAGTGCCACCCACGCCCCTATAGGATGTTCCTATTTTCATCAGAGAAATGTTGGAGGGTATGCATTTATGCAAGTTGCAGTATACCTTGCCCAGAAGGCATCGCTCTGTGGAAGGACTGCCCCCGAACCTTGCTAAATGTGAGGCAGAGGTGAGGAGAAGGAGAATCCTGGAAGGGACGCCAAGGGTCATCAAGTCTAACCCCTGCACTGCAGCAATCCCAGCTAAAGCATCCATGACAGATGGCCACCCAACCTGTGCTTAAAAACCTCCAAGGAAGGAGAATCTACAACCTCTCAAGGGAGGTTATGCTGCTCCCTGGGCAAGTATTGAGGCAAATAAGTGGGGGGGGGGTGTCTGGAGGGTGCTAATTTGCCGATCGCCAAGCCCACCACCTGAGGCAATTGTCACCACATAATTCAGCCAGGTATGTGTGTGTGCTACCCAAGATAAACACTATAAATTTTGAGTTTGATAACAAGCTTCTATTTTTTGAACCCCAAAAAGAGCTGGATGTCAAATGTTTCTAGAATTGCTATCCAGTAAACTCAACATCCATCAACACTCCAAATGTCAGTCAGTGCAAAGCTTTCTGTATCTCATGCAGAATTTAAATTTTCTAGCTGAGCAGAATATTTACAGCTTGAAAGAATTAATAAAAAATAACTGAGCTAGTTACTATTTATTTTTTATTTTTTTGCGATCAGCCAATATTTATTTAGTGGGCAAGTGCAACCACCAGTTGAACAATATTCAGGTGTTTATTCACAAATGAAAATGTCAGTTTCTCAGAAATGGAAAGAGATTCAGGCTGCAATCCTATAGTCACCTGTGAGTACGTGCTGTTGAGCTCAGTGGTACTTTCTTCTGAGTAAACATGTATAGTATTGCACTGTAACAGTGGAGTCCTAAAGCTACGCCCTCGAGAGGGACAGAGCAATCCACAAACACCCTTCACCTGCTGGTGCAGGGTGTGTGTGTGTCCCCACCCAAAGCCTTAGAGATAAATGCTCCTGTCCTCCCTGCTCCCGTGCAAGGAGTTGGGACCAGTAGCAGCCAATGTGGGACACTGCTGCTCTCCTGGCTGCCAAACACAATATATCACTAGTGCTTTTCACAGGGGGAAAGATGCACCGAACTTGCTGCAACAGCAAGAGTGTTGGATTGGCTTTGCCATGCTGCACAGCCCTGAGCTCCCCATGCCTTGCACCTCTCTAGTAAGCGCCAGTGATGCACAGTGTTTGGAAGGCAGCAGAGCGGTCATGCCCTCCCTATGCTCCTGCATGGGTCACTGCTGCATGGGGAGCCAGGATCTCATCGCTGTCAACTTCAGCTTTTTGCACTCAGTAGGAGAAGTGGAGGGAGTGGGGACAGGCACTCGCCATGGAGACTGCAGCAAAAGAATTTGCAGGTCTTCATGAAGATCTGGTTTTGTGTACATTCGACCTAACATGTGACATAAAAAGCTTCTGTCCTCATCGTTTTTCATTTATGTTATTCTGCGTATGTCACCGGTCCTCTGTTGCTGGGCCAGAATTTCTGAGTAATCTTCAAGACTGAGGAAAAAGAAAAAGAAAAGTCTTGGGCAAAAGCTCTGCTGTGTGGCATTTAAAAATATACAGCAATTTTAAATGCCGGTTTAACACAGTTCTTGCTATACAGCATCATTCTTTAATAACAGTCTCTGTGTGTGTGTGTGTGTGTGTGTGTGTGTGTGTGTGTATATATAAATATATATAATGACATGACTAAACTTGGGTGTGGAAGACTACTTTGTCCATTGAGACTCTTTGGGAATTTTTATGGGCCTCCTAGCATTCCTCCTGGAGAATACTGGAGGTCTGCGAAGGAGAAGGGGGTGGGGAAGCCAACACAATAGGAGAACTCTGCCAAGAAAAGGGCCAAAATGTCCACAAACGTTTACAGAGTTCATTATGGGAGCCAGTCGCAGCTTGCGGCTTTCCCCAACTGGAATAGTTTGAATAACTCTATAATTTTTACTGGTGCAGTTAGTACATGTGGCTGGCCACACACGGCTGTCAGCCAGATGTCTTATTCTGTGTAAATGTAAAAGGATGCTTTGGGTTGGGTTGGTTATTTGTGTCATATTTATTGGTGTGTGTGTGTGTGTGTGTGTGTGTGTGTGTGTGTGTGTAAGTAAGCAGTCCATACACTCCACCTCACATTTCATTGGCACTGGAACCCAAGATTTCATGGAACTATTTAAGCCAGAATGTCCCCAAACTTGCCATAACTGAGGCGCACTTACTTTCTGAATTAAAATAGGGTGTGTATATTTTAAAAAAGCATTTCTTTCAGCCGAGGTAAGGGTAAGTGTGACCTGTCCTCAGAAGAGTCAGCCCCCTGTTTTACTGCATGAGTCAATGTTCTGGGCATGCCTTCTAATTGGAAAGAGGTGAACCCGAGACTGTAATCCAGAGACACCACTGGCAAATACCTCTCGGAACAGGGCAATTCTGCTGTGACTTTCCAGAGCAGTGAATCATGCATGGAGATGCAAGTAGGCCTCTTTCAGAGCCTTTGATTATTCAGCTCGTTTCTCATTGCACATTAGCAATTCTCTCGGGGCACACATAATAGGAGCTGGCGATTTAAGGAAAAAGGGAAATGTGTGGACGTTCCGCATTTTTATGGATCCTGTTATTTATTAACCATGTATGTACCAAATGGGACGCGGGTGGTGCTGTGGGTTAAGCCACAGAGCCTAGGACTTGCCGATCAGAAGGTCGGGGGTTCGAATCCCCGCGACGGGGTGAGCTCCCATTGCTCGTTCCCTGCTCCTGCCAACCTAGTAGTTCAAAAGCACATCAAAGTGCAAGTAGATAAATAGGTACCACTCCGGTAGGAAGGTAAATGGTGTTTCCGTGTGCTGCTCTGGTTCGCCAGAAGCGGCTTAGTCATGCTGGCCACATGACCCGGAAGCTGTACGCCGGCTCCCTCTGCCAATAAAGCGAGATGAGCGCTGCAACCCCAGAGTCGGCCACGACTGGACCTAATGGTCAGGGGTCCATTTACTTTTACCTTTATGTACCAAAAGAGTCTACGTCCCTTTTATCCTCTTCCTGCTTATCTTGGATCTTCATGCTTTCACCAGTATATAGAAAGGGATAGAAACTCCCAAATTGGGTCAGCTTATTGTGGAAGGGGGGATATGTGGGAAAGTGAGATGTAGCTGAAAAGCAGGTGGTTATATCTTCTCTCTATCTCCCTTCCCCACATCTTCCCACCTCTTCCTTTTTTCCCCTTCTTTTTTTGTTTGTTTGTACGGGTAGGATCCTGAGGTTCATCTTCTGCAGTCAGATGTAGAATAATGTCTGATACACACACTCTCTCTCTGTGTGTGTGTGTGTGTGCATGCACATGTGTATACACACAGATGCCAAAGCCAGTGGCTGAGGGGGAAGCACTGGTGGAGGAAGAGGAGTGCGGGGGAAGTGCACTGCCCCCGGCATTGTGATCCCGGTGGGGTGCCACCGTGACTGCTCTGCCTGCCCCAGTTGGGCGCCCTGCCCCCGGGGCATGTGCCAGCCCTGCCCCTGCCTGCTCTCTGCCCCCCGGTGCCAGAGCATTAAGCTCCACCACTGAGGGGAAGTTACCTCCTGTTACCTACACACTAGGGAGTTCTAAATTTTACATCTGAGTAACCACCTTGAATTTTAAGGGTGCGGCTTATATGTGGGTGCGGCTTATATTTAGGGCAATACGGTACTTGTGTAAGACATAGACTGAGAGGACATGTGTATCTGGACATGCAATACTTGGGATCAGTGGCGTAGCGTGGGTTTTCAGCACCCGGGGCAAGGCAAGTAATTTGCACCCCCTAACCCGTGGATTTGCGCCCCCTAACACTAACCCCCAGATGTTGCGCCCGGTGTGGCCGGCCCCCCCTGCACCCCCCATGCTACGCCACTGCTTGGGATTATTAGGATGCTGACAAGTTACTCTACTCCCTGCCTGTTCATAACATCCACTACTTCGCGGTCACGTTTGCTACGGTCTTGAGAATGAGCACCACCATAGTGTCTTAAAGCTTATAAAACCAATGATGCTAATGCAGAGGGGAAACCAGTGGAGTCCTTTTCGTATCATACCAGTGCCCCTTAAGCAAAAGCAAGCCTGCATTGCTTCGTAATTTTCTGTGTCATCATTATTTAAACTCTGGGGAGAGAAATGTAATGTTTAGAGACACAACTTCATTCCTTTCTTTTGTCGGGATGTGTCTGAAAAAGCAACAAGCAGCTGTTTTTGTGAACGGGTACATAGTTGTGGGTAAGTGTGGGAGGTTGGGTAGCACAATAAATCAAAAGTTGGTGTTTTAAGAAGCCAGGCTGGTTTAGTCACCTGTGTTATTCTTAACTCTAAATGCTGACTCAAAGGAAGAGGTGAACTCGAGGGAGCAAAGGTTTCTTTTATTTAGGTGCAGCTAGGCCAGGTCTACCCATGAGGCGAGGTGAAGCAGTTGCCTCAGGCAGCACAGCGCCCCCTGCAGGTGAAACACCTACCCTGGAGAAGCACAGCACCAGCATAGCCTTGTGGACAGAGATCTGTGTCATAGTTCAGCCTACTAGGTGCACCCCTGTGGGGCTAGCTCAGCTGAACTACATGACTAACTTCCTTGGATCTGTGCAGAGTCACTCTGGAGGGGAAAGAGACTTGACCCTTCTCAGGGTTGCTTCCTGCCCTACCACACTAAACTGCCCACGCAGGAAACTTCCATACAGATGTTGTCCTTAGAAACACAAGCAGGGCTCCCCTTCCTTATAAGAATAAGGGAAAACTATGACCAGCCAGGACAAGAGCATCATTGTCCTAGAAGCTTGGATCTGGAGCCCAGGTGGGTGACTGGGAAATCTCTCTCTGTGTGTTATATGTTTGAGTTGGCAGGAGTGGTAAACAGATGAGTAAAATGAGTAGGAGACACAAGAATGTTGCAGAATGGATGAATAGCTGAGCCTGAGCAATGATGTGGAAGAATTAATAAGGAGCATTGAATGAGTGATGTCTAGGCAAGTCCTGTGTCTGCTTGTGTGTTTTGGCAATGTGTTTTGGGTGATGGGTACTAGGGGGTGTGGTCAAAGTTGCATTGTATGTGCATGCTATTAACAAAACATCAGAGGAGCCATCTTCCTGTTTTTCTCAGTCTAACCCTCCCTTGCATAATAAACTCAATTTGCACATACAGTGGTACCTCAGATTACATACGCTTCAGGTTACAGACTCCGCTAACCCAGAAATAGTGCTTCAGGTTAAGAACAGAAATTGTGCTTCGGCGGCACAGCAGCAACGGGAGGCCCCATTAGCTAAGGTGGTGCTTCAGGTTAAGAACAGTTTCAGGTTAAGAACGGACCTCCAGAACGAATTAAGTACTTAACCCGAGGTACCACTGTATAGGATTAAGTTATGTCACTAATACTTGGGTTCTGGTGATTTGAAAAGATTTCACAGCACAGAAAATGGTTTGTGTCACCACTGCTCAGAATGACTTCCTGTGAGCCTGAACAAAACAAGAATTGCTATGTTGTATTGTGTCAGTCTTAGTACTGCTTCCAATGGTGATCAGCCAGATGCTTTTCAAAATAATGAAGGCAGAGTGTCTGGTATTTTAACCATAGTTTATATAACTGACTTGTTTCAACAAACCATAGTTAACCTATACAACCATTTTGAGTTCAGCATAACACCAAACTGTGGTTAATCTAAAACAGAAATGACAACTAATCCAAGGCTTTTACAGTCACATTCTTGTCATGATAAACCATGGCTTACCATTATGCCCAGACACTGTTGACTGTTTCATGGGTTGTCCTATAGAAGGACAAACCATATAAAGTAATAAGAGGAACCATACAATTAGCAGCAATAAAAGAGCAACTGTTACAATCCCTACAATTAATACAAAAGATGAAGTTATAAGCTACAGAGAGAGTTAGCTATATGTATGGAAGCTAATTGACGAATTAGAACATTTGTATCATCTCAGGCTGGTTGGTACTTTCCCTGATTTATGGCCTACATTCTAGCTAATCACTGTGGTTTTGAACAACCTTTTTCATGGGCTGTCCTGATCAACTTCAATAAAATATTGTGGGGTCCCAGGTAAGCCCCTCCCTGCATAATTGATCACATGATGCAGTGCACACACACCATTTGAATGGGAATGCCCATTCCTCCTCAGATATTTTATTGAGGGGGCCGAAGCCCCCACAGCCCCTAGGAGTTGGTTCATATGAGCTGAATAGTGGCAGCTTTGGGATAGACAAAAGCCACATGGCACATTCACATGGCTCATAGTTAAACTATGGAAATCACTAGCATAAGATGTAGTGAGAGAGCTGGACCATAAAGAAGGCTGATCGCCAAAGAATTGATGCTTTTGAATTATGGTGCTGGAGGAGACCCTTGAGAGTCCCATGGACTGCAAGATGATCAAACCTATCCTTTCTTAAGGAAATCAGCCCTGAGTGCTCATTGGAAGGACAGATCCTGAAGTTGAGGCTCCAATACTTTGGCCACCTCATGAGAAGAGAAGACTCTCTGGAAAAGACCCTGATGTTGGGAAAGATGGAGGGCACAAGGAGAAGGGGACGACAGAGGACGAGATGCTTGGATAGTGTTCTTGAAGCTACCAGCATGAGTTTGACCAAACTGCGGGAGGCAGTGGAAGACAGGAGTTCCTGGTGTGCTCTGGTCCATGGGGTCACGAAGAGTTGGACACGACTAAACGACCAAACAACAAGAAAAGATGTAGTGATGGCTGCCAACCTTAAAAAGGACATTAAATGAAGTTAAGTTTTAACTTTGTGGTGGAATCTCAAAACGATCTACATCTACTGGGGAAGATAATTCCCAAGGAAGGCTGCTACGACAGAGAAGGTCCTGTCTCATCTCACCAAATAGTGGCCTATACCCGCTGGCTGGATGACGGCTTTATACTGCTTCCAGGAACAGGAAGCAACAGCAGGAGTTGCCTTCCTATCTTGTTTCTTGACTTTTCATAGGTGTCAGGTTGGCCACTGTTGGAAACAAGATACTGAACTAGATGGGCCTTTGGTCTAAATCAGAATGGATGGTTTTATGCTTTTATGAAAACTGGATAAAATCAGCTGGATATGATGTTGCAGCACATAAAATATTCAAGAGTGTAATGTGTTGTAAGGATGATAACTTAATGACATTTTTAATTAAAAAAACTGGATGGAATTTTGGTCTTAATATTCTGAAGGTTTACTTTATATGCTTTTTGAGCCTTTTGCTTAAATAACAAATGATGCTGTTGATGGATGATTAAGAAAATGCAATAATATTTGCCAGTGTCCAGTTCTGGTGAAGTGGAACTTATAGGTGGATTGGGAGGGTGCAGGCTCTGGAAGAGGTGAAAGGACAGTCTGAAACAGATCAGCATTCTAGCACCAAGGGTGACCAAAGGCAGGTTTTCAGGACCCTGGACAGAGCCCCGGAAACAGGAGAGTTGTTCCAATGAGAGCTCAGCCTCAGCTGAGCCCTTTTGTGTGTCTGGGCCTGACTACTCCTCCTTTCTGGTCTGCAGGGGGTGGAGAGATCCTTAAAAAAGTAGCTGTCTGCCTTGGAATCTGGCACACTCTGTCAGTTCCCCAGTCAATTACTGGTCATGTTGCCTTTGTTGTTGGCAGGCTCAGTGCTCTTGGAGGTGAGAATGCCAACCTCTCAACAAAATCAGGTTCAAGGACTGCAGAATCAGGAACTCTGTTCTTTTTGGCTCAGTCTGCCTCTTCAGTCTGCCACTGGCTCCCCACCCTTTGTGCCTGCAAGTCCGAGTCAAGCTACTAGTGATTTTGTAGTCTTTGCTATCTAAGGATCCTGGGAGCTTTCCAGGGGTTCATCAATATGGTTAGGTCATTTGAATTTCCAGACCACAGGTTGGAAATAGATGAACAAACTCTGCACTAATATGTTCCCAATTCTCCCAATTTGTGCTCAGATCTGAAATAATGGAAAATGATAGTTTGCTGCTAGTACCTGAACTGGCAAGTTATGGCTTGAACAAATCATATTTGCCCTGTTTGAATGTAATGCTAAACTGGATGTGAGAAGGGAAATTGGAATGCATGAGGGTTGAGAGAGGGAGTGTGTGAGCACGGGATTCATTTGTGTAGTTCCAAACAGTAGTTTGGTGGGACATCTGAACTGACCTAATGTTACTAACAGCTGGCATGCAACCCTGAATAATAATAATAATAATAATACATTTCATTTCTACACCACTTTATATTTTTAAGAGGGGGAAAAATACCAAAGCAGTTTACAATATACATCAAAGCATCAAATAAAACAACCCAGATTAAACATGACAGAAGGAAGTAAAACATAGTTATCCATTCAAAAAAGCATAATTAACAGGAAACTAAAGCTTTCAAAATGAAAAATTACAAAGGAGGGTCAATTACAGAATGCACGTTTAAAGAAGCCAAGTTAACAAAAACAAAGACCTTAAACATTGTGGTGGTGGGAGCAGAGGAGGGGAGCATAAGCAAAGGGGCTCACAGAAAATTGGGTGGTGGGTTTAAGAATATGAAGCAAAGGAAGAGGCAAGTATCCAGTATTGATATCCATCTCTGATGGGGGGACCACAGGAGAGTTTTAGACTTGTTCTAGTATTTGCTTTCAGTTCACGCAGGGTAGCAGGGAAGCTCAACAAAGCAGTTGGGCGAGTGGCCCACCTATCAGAATATTCTGCAAAGCACTGCAGTTCCATCGCAGACGGTTTCGTTGGCAGACCCGCTGCAGCAGATGGATTGGCATGGAAAAGGTCCCCTAAAAGTCTGAGATGTTGTTGAGTTTCCTTTTCATTCCTGCTTCCACAGTCTCTATTCCTAAGCCCATTTTTAAAGGGGCAGCTGAAGGATTTTAAACAATACCAGAACATAAATTCCACAGTAAGTGCAACAGACAAACCAGATGTGTCTTGGCATACACCATGTCCATGCAGATGGTATGCAAATTATGCCACGCATGCAAATATAAGTATAAAAATTAGTTGCAGCCTTCCATTGCTTAATAGGTGGCCCTCAGTGAGCATTACGTAGGTTTCCCTCCCATGTTTGTAGTGCAGAGGGTGTTTATGACAGTAGAATTTGTGCTTGCAAAAGTGTTTTGGAAAGTATAAGTGAAATAAACCTAATGTCTAACAGTGTAACACTTGTACAGCTTGCTTCTTTCCTCAGCCATGTAGAGTAATTGGCAGCAAAAGAAGTTTGTTATAGTAGCACAAGGTTAATTGGTGTGTGTGCGTGTGTGTGTGTGTGTGTGATTGATTACACACACACACACACACACACACACACGGAAGTGTAGCCTTTAGGCATTTTGCATCTTTCAGCATTATGGAAAACACACATTTTATAAGATGGCCCATACTTTCTACAAGAGCAGAAGAGAAGATTTGTAGCAGTTTGTTTTAATTCCATTTTGATTTTTTAAATGGATTTGGACCCTCCCCGCCCCCCTTTTCCTTTTTAATCTGTTTATGGGGCAGGAGTTTGTGCCTGAAAAAACACTTGTACATAAAACAGCTGTTAAATGAATCTCCACACACTGAGATCAAGGGAACGTGAAGAAATATGTACTTCCAAAGACCTCTTTGCCAACTTGGATACTCCTTCAGAAAATAAATACAATCTTGCTACAAGTTTTTGGTAACTTAGTTACTGAAAAATAAATTGTGCTACTTAGACCTTGAAGTTAGCCTGTCCTCCTATCCAAAGTCTTTAGCTCATAGGCAGAACCGAGTTTAAAAGATACTCTTGAATTTAGCTAATTGGGTCACATATAATTATATTATCTGTTCTTTGAGTAGCATGGCAGTTTCTGCACAGTAGTCTTGAGAGTTCTCAAAACTTTTTCCGGATCAGCACTCTCCTGGTCAGGTGTGAACTAAAACATAGAATCGTAGAATTGAAGAGTTGGGAGGCACCCCAAGGACCATCTAGTACTGTACTACCACCTGCAATGCAGGAGTCTAAACTAAAGCATCCATGACAGATGGCCATCAAAATTCTGCTAAAAAACTTCCAAGGAAGGAGAGTCCACAACCTGCAAAGGGATACCATTACATTGTTGAACAGCTCTTACTGTCAGAAAATTCTTCCTGAAGTTTGGTTGGAATCTCCTTTCTAATATGGATTTTCATTATCCAATGCCCCCTCCCCCCAAAAAAATTGGACATGCAAATTACAGTGCTGCCAATGACTGGCTATAGGAAGCCGTATAGCAGCAACAAACTGGGATCTGGGCAAATAATGAATGAATAACGCATTGTGCATTATGGTGTTCATTGTAAGGTAAAGCGACCCCTGACCATTAGGTCCAGTCGTGACCGACTCTGGGGTTGCGGTGCTCATCTCGCTTTATTGGCTGAGGGAGCCGGTGTACGGCTGGGTCATGTGGCCAGCATGACTAAGCCGCTTCTGGCAAACCAGAGCAGCCCACGGAAACGCCGTTTACCTTCCTGCCAGAGCGGTGCCTATTTATCTACTTGCCTTTTGACGTGCTTTCGAACTGCTAGGTTGGCAGGAGCTGGGACCGAACAACAGGAGCTCAGCCCGTCGCGGGGATTCAAACCTCCGACCTTCTGAACAGCAAGTCCTAGGCTCTGTGGTTTAACCCACTGCGCCACTAGCATCCTGGTGTTCATTGTGCATTTGGGTTAATCCCACATAAGGAATTTACCGCTTTATCAGTGCACATACAAGTACTTTGTATTGTTGGTCCATGGTGTAATGGGGGAAGTGTTTTGAGTTTTCCTTAGATAATAACTAAGGAAAATAAGACCACTCATTGGTGTTCACTCAACTCCCAACTCCAGGCAGCCTAAAAGTGGTGGAATAAGGCCACACACAAGTGACCCCAGTATACTTTAAGTGTTCCGCAGGGAACAGGTCCAGAGAATAATTGGAAGAATAGGAGGCTGGTCCCAGTGCTGTCAATCAGCATTAAGTTGACTAGCACATGTTATGTGGCTCACACAGACAGCTGTGTTCTGAAGGATGGAGAAGACGTTCACATCTCACCTCCTAAAGGATGTCCTCCCTGCCTTTGAGAAACATGGTGATAATACATTTAATGCATTTAAATCTGCTTCAAGGCATGTAAAATGTGAGGCTTTTTCTAGAAGGGAGGCACTGTCCGTAGCTCCCAGGACATAGTCTGAAGGCACATCATGCCACAACTTTGCAGGAGCCAAGTACATCAGGCTCTGGCCAAGCCATCTTGTATCGCACCCTGAGGCACTCCACACACCAAGGAGTGGCGCGATGACAATTCCCCCCCAAGCGCCACCCTCTGTCCCCGACCAGAGAGAAACGAGCGCAGCCATTGAAGGACTGTGCCCTGGATCCCCACATCGGCAAGGCGGTGGTCCAAGAGTTCGTGATCGACCATGTCGAAGGCTGCTGACAGGTCTAGAAGAATCAGCAGCCCCAACCCGCCTCGATCCAGCTGCCTGCGGAGATCATCTGTTAGGGCAACCAGAGCCGTTTCGGTCCCATGACCAACGCGGAAGCCGGACTGGAATGGATCCAGAGCATACTTTGTCTTTCCTTTGATGTTTTCATAATAACTTATTATTTATACCCTGCCCATCTGGCTGGGTTTTGGAAGCTGTAATCTGTATTGGGTCCCCAGCATGGAACCCATGAATTTCACAGCACCTTTCCACATCCCCCTTGGCATCCACCAAGGCCACTTGATTCTCCTCCTCCTTTTTCCTCTTCCTCCTGTCCTTCCCTGCTGTTTGGCTGTGGAATTTCCCTATGCTTTGGAAACCTGAATAGGAGAGCTACATCTATTGCATAGGGAGTCTCTGGATTTTTGGAGGAGAGATTGCGGAACAACATCGGTTGGAGGAGAACCATGCATGGGCGAGGGGGAATTAAAGGGAGGGCAAGGGATTGACGCAAGGGAGGGACGCGGGTGGCGCTGTGGGTTAAACCACAGAGCCTAGGACTAGCTGATCAGAAGGTTGGCGGTTCAAATCCCCACGACAGGGTGAGCTCCCGTTGCTCGGTCCATGCTCCTGCCAACCTAGCAGTTCGAAAGCATGTCAAAGTGCACGTAGATAAATAGGTACCGCTCCGGCGGGAAGGTAAACAGCATTTCCATGCACTGCTCTGGTTCGCCAGAAGCGGCTTAGTCATGTTGGCCACATGACCCAGAAGCTGTACGCCGGCTCCCTTGGCCAATAAAGCGAGATGAGCGCCGCAACCCCAGAGTCGGTCACGACTGGACCTAATGGTCAGGGGTCCCTTTACCTTTTTTTAAGGGGTTGACAATCCATGTTAAGCCGAGCTGTGGATGGGCCCATTAATAGCTTTCCCAATTTCAGTTTGTTAATCAGGTTCAAGTTCAAGTTGCTATTCCACAGCCCTTCAGATTGCAACCCCCCCCAAAAAAACAAACCAAAATTCTTTATTACATATAACAAGGGGGAAAGAAACCGAAAACGTTCAAGGACACTCATTAAGAATACTCCAGTTTGTATATTTCAATGCCTGTAAAAGAAGGTTTTTCAGTGTAGGCACACTTCTGCATCAGACCTCCTTCCTGCAAGTTTGTTTCATGTCTGAGTGTGTCCTTTCCAGTAGACTGAAATTCGTTGTAAAGCCATATCCCTTTAAAGTTCCTCAGGAGCACAGTACAGATGTTTTTGCAGTTTGTTTCCAAACAGCTGCCTTTCCTTTCTTTCGTCTGTTTTCCCTTATTTATCAAATCCCTTGGGGAAGGCTCCCTTGGCTTGGAACTCTGGCAATTGTTTCCTCGGCTGAAAGTATTTGAGAGCTGCACAGAGATATTGCTTCACAAGTAGCACCTGTTACTACAGTAGGTTTATAGATTTAACAGGTTGTTTTCGTTGGGCGGGTAGGGGGGTTTGTGTGCGTGTGAGCGAGGGAGCATATGTGTGAAGATTCTGTAGGTTCCATCAGCCTCGGAGAGCTGTCATCCCCCAGCGACACGCCTGACATATCTAGCATTCCATAAAACAACGCAGGAGGAGATGGAAAAGAACTCACTCACAAATGGAGAAAATGCTTCTTCTGTGGAGCAACGGCTGAGGCCCCAAACCCCTGCGCAGGGAAATCGAAGCCAAGCTTTTCCTTAAGGGCAGTCCATCTTAAAAGCTTTAACTAGGTGGCTTATCTCACAAGTTCCCCTAACTTTTGATACCTGGGCCCCTTCTTTCCTGGATTAAAAATGGAGATGCACTTGGCCAAAGCATTTCAGGAATAAATATAATCATTCCTTGTAACTGACCAGAACAATGGGCAGTGGGGAGGGGGGGAGACTTGGGGTGTGTGTGTGTGTGTGTGTGTTTTTTTGTGTTGAGCTGCTTCTTTGGAGAACTGTGAAAAACTATGGATTTGCTGCTTGTAGGAAGTACTACGCTCTCTGTTTCTTCATATGATAAAATTTGCATGTGTGCAAGTAAATGCAAATAGCACCAGCTTCAAGTCATCTGTCCTTATGGTAAGCAATCAGGTAAGCACTGCTCCTGGAACTCATTAAATAGGAAAACTTGTGACGGATGACATGCAGTTGATTAAAGTCCACTTCTCACCCTGGTGATAAACCTGTGTTTTGACTTCACCAGGTGCTTGGAGGGGGCTGCAGAACTGGATTCTCCTGTATACAAAACCTTGCACATAGAAAACCTGATATCAGGGAGAAGGTTTCTACCAAAGGCTTCTCCCTGATATGCTAGTATTCTGTATGCAGGGATTTATTTATTTTTAAATACCGTATTTTTTGCTCTATAAGACTCACTTTTTCCCTCCTAAAAAGTAAGGGGAAATGTGTGTGCGTCTTATGGAGTGAATGCAGGCTGCACAGCTATCCCAGAAGCCAGAACAGCAAGAGGGATTGCTGCTTTCACTGCGCAGCGATCCCTCTTGTTGTTTTGTCTTCTGAGATTCAGAATATGTTTTTCTTGTTTCCCTCCTCCAAAAACTAGGTGCGTCTTATGGTCTGGTGCGTCTTATAGAGCGAAAAATACGTGTATATAGACATAGTCAATTTTCTCCATTTCACTCTTCCCACAGAGCTTTTGTTCACCCTATTGAGCTAAACAGCAGCTTGGGATGGACACGGGGATTATAGAATCATAGAACTGTAGAGTCAGAAGGGACTCTGAGGGTCATCTAGTCCAACCCCCCGCATTGTAGGAATCTGCAGCTGTCCCATGTGGGGATCGAACCTGCAACCTTGGTGTTACCAGCACAAATTCTCTAAGCAATGGAGCTATGGAGAATACTGAGTGTGGGGAAACGGTTAACCCACCCACTCTTCCAATGCCATTGTGGCTCCCATCTAATCCCAAGCACCCTCCAGCTTCTTCTGAATTATTTTTTAAAAAAAATGTTTGTGGGCCAATCACAATTGTCTTGCATCTCATATAGATCAGCTCTGAGAACTAGGCAAAAGTACTGCCTGTTTTCCAAGTGCCGAGAGGTTGAAAAAGCTGAGAGAAGTGTTGAGTTTGAAAAGGAAGCTGACGTTGTGGGCTACTTTTAAAAACAACCTGGTTTGGAATGAGACTTCTGCTCCCTTCATGTGAGGAGAAAACAGCACAAGCATTTTAACCCAATAATTACACAAGAGCTGGTGGTTGTGTGCGTGTGTGTGTGTGTGTGTGTGTGTGTGGCAAGGGCAATTTTATATTGTTCCCACATTCTTAGAGAGCCAAAGAGGTGGGGAAGGGGCAGGTTAGCTGCTCAGCTATGAAGTTTACTGACTGGCCTTGCACTCAGCCCCTGTTCCAGCAAGCATGGGATTCTGCTGCAATTGACCTTTCTGACATGTTTAATGATATAATTAGAAAAGCTGTTGAGTAACAGGAGTAGAGTAACTTGCTAAGTCGATCATGTCGGGAGCACCATCTTTTCTTAATTCAGGAGAGTTTACTTTGGAAAAGCTGCTTGCTTTTACCATGAGATAGATATATAATTCTGCTCATGTTGAAACGCTTGCGTTGCATTTAAAACTAAACCTAACAGATTTTTCAGGTACGCCCAGGGCCACTCTGCTTTTTGCTGTATTGCTGAGGGAAGCTGTTTAGCTGGAGATGGATTTTGAACTTTTGTCCGGAATTCCGTTGAATTCTTGTTCGGAGTCAAGTATCCATGCAGACCTTGAAAACCCAGGCTGTAAACTGATGGCAGTAACTAGAGACAGGCTTTGTCTGGAGCGGGAAAGCGCCTGACATAAACCATTGCCTCTCTCCAATAAATAATACTCTTGGCAATTCTTGGAATGTTTCTCTTGTATCGTCTTTAAGGCTCTACTTGTGACTTGCTGTCACCTCATTGTTGGCATAACTTTTTTTTATTGCTGAGCTCAAATGAAAGGGGGTAGGGAACCAACTACAAGAAAACACCCATGACGTGAAGCTTGATCCTGATTTAAGTACAAACTTCACTAAAATCTTCCACTGTGAGCTACAGATAATTGTGTAAAGGCTTTGCCCATCTTGCCTTGCTGTTATTTCCATAAACCGACACCCCGACCCACCCCAATATCCTTTATTCGTACACAGCAAGCCTGATAAGGAACTGGGTAGCTCAGTTGGTAGAGCACAAGACTTTTAATCTTAGGGCTGTGGGATTGAGTCTCACACTGGGCAAAATATTCTAACATTACAGGGGGTTGGGCTAGATGACCCTCGTGGTCCCTTCCATTTCTACAATTCTATGAAGTTTCAGGGAATATTACCTGACCTGTTCAATTGGTGAAAAAATGTTTCCTTGCCAGCGTGGCTGGTCTTGCTGCAGTTCCTTTTTGGGCCAAAAATATGTGCTGGGGCACAGGCTGAATCCCCCAGGCTGCCACTTGAAGGCCTACTCTGAGCATTCCCTGACATGCTTTCACTCCTGCCTCCAGCAACCACACACTGTTCTTACTGCTTTATTTCCAATAACCTTGGCTTTGGCTGCCTGGCATCTTCTTTGAATAAATTGCCTAATATTTCCAAGTGCTGTGCAGATATCTAAAGGTAGTCCCTGTTTTCAGGCATACAATCTAATGAGACACAGCACAAAAGGAAAAAGGAATGAGGAGGGAAGAGGAAAGCAAACATTGAAGCAGCTGCTCGTTTATTGGCTAATAGATGTGGCTGTCTTGGTTTCTGCCTCATCGTTATGTTCCTCCTGGAAGGCAGTGTGTGCAGCCTCTTACCTTCCCAGAAGCCCTTGGTCTCCTGACCAGTGGAAGAAGCCAGAGTGTGCCTTCTTTTCCTTCTTTAGTCCCATGGAAACCTTCTGCTGGAGCAGAGTGCTCTTTCTGGCAGAAGCAAGAAGCAAGCTGTTGCTCGCCCTCTGTCCAGTGGATGGAACCAGGCTGGTCTCTCTCTCATGTTTTATGTGCTATTGTTAGATGTTTTGGATGCTTAGAGAGGAAACTAAATAAGAAATATGACTACATAAGTATGTCTACATATGAAATAATTTGAGAGCACATTCAACAAAATATTTGTTGCTTTTAGTAAGGTTTTTTTAATATTAAAAAAATGAATGAATGAATGAATTTACAGAATGGACTCTTAGGCTAACATGCCACATTATCATAGACTCTACCCCATTGCCCTAAATAAAAAATGCAATTGAAGTGGTCACACACAAATTTGCTGCACTGTGGCCCCAAGTTCCAATTTAGTGCAGAATTGGGAATGTTTGAAAAATGGAGAACTGAGCATGCAATGGGACATTTTGATCACTGCTTCAGTACTGCAGTATTTCTGCCTATTGTGCCCTCAGGGTTGGCAGTGGAGAACAGTCTCCAAAGAGGGAAAACCGGACTCCAATCTGGTGGTGTGGGTTGGCCTTCAAAACG
Organism: Podarcis gaigeae; assembly: GCF_964106915.1. NCBI lineage: Eukaryota > Metazoa > Chordata > Lepidosauria > Squamata > Lacertidae > Podarcis > Podarcis gaigeae. Next base: position 63,624,352 of record NC_139683.1, on the reverse strand, counting down.
ATTTTAACCTGTCCTCTCTACAAAATTTTCTTGCAGCTAGGACTCCCAAGCCTAACCATGTCCAGTTGGAAGCAAGTACTTACACCCAGGTTAAGCGAGGTCAGGACTGCAGCCTTGAGCACGAAATGGCAGCCCTGCTCATGTCATCCCCCTCAGACATTGCTCTTTATTTCTGGTTTCTACTGCTTCTGGGTAGGCAGTGACGATTTAGAATCTAGATGAGTTATTTTCCTGACAGTGAAACAAGTAAACACTGGTTTTGAGGTTTTATTGCTGAAGCCTGGATTTGTTGTTTGCAATATGCACATAACAACTGTCCTTGTTTTCGAGCAGGAACAGGCAGTAAACAGGAAAGCTTACAGCTTAGAATTCCAGAAATGCAGATGTGCTCAAACCAACTAATAGGTTTTTTTCTCTCCTACCAGTGGTGACCCAAATTCTGTGTGACAAATGCTCACAGTTGCCAACTCTGAATATTTGTTAAGAGCTGCCCAGTTTATCCAATTAGCTTAGAATAAGATGAAAGTCGAAGGTAATACTACTTGTTTTAGAACATTTACTGTGCATTTGTATACAACTCTGTGGCTTAGAATGAAACATACGCTACAGTGAGTAAATATTATGATTAATTACATTATCCGTCCCTTTCCTAATATACACGCAAAGGACAGCTTTATTGGTAAAACAGAAAGAGAGGTTGGGGGCGGGGGAATCAACAAAATATGAGCAATTTTGAAAATAGAAGAGAAATTCTAAATTCTCTATTTTGCTGTTTTGTGTATTATCTTCACAAATACATGCATTTTCTGCATATAATTCCCATTAATATGGACATACTTGTATGCATTCTTTGTTTGGAGAAAAGCACCATTAATTTGGAGAATTGAAGTATTTGAATGAGAGGTGTGGTTCGGTTCACTTATTGGTTCCAGAAGTGCAAATTTGATTCACATTGAAATGTAAACCAGATGAATTCTCCCCCACAAAAAAAATCTAGTTCAATAGGCACTGTTAACACAAAGCACAAAATGATATTGATGGTAGTCACCTGCAGCCAACCCAAGACATTTTGCTGCTTGAGGCGAAGGAGAATTTGATATCACCCCTGTCCCATTACAGATATAGAAGCCAGCGTGGCTGGCAGCTGAATATTACGTCAGAATCCTCTGGTCACATCTGAAAGTTGCAGGTTAGCTTAGGGGCACAGGGCTGGTCAACATAAGGTTAAAGGTAAAGGGACCCCTGACCATTAGGTCCAGTCGTGGCTGACTCTGGGGTTGCGGCGCTCATCTCACTTTATTGGCCGAGGGAGCTGGCGTACAGCTTCCGGGTCATGTGGCCAGCATGACTAAGCCACTTCTGGCGAACCAGAGCAGCGCACGGAAATGCCGTTTACCTTCCCACCGGAGTGGTACCTATTTATCTACTTGCACTTCATGCTTTCGAACTGCTAGTTTGGCAGGAGCAGGGACCGAGCAACGGGAGCTCACCCCGCCGTGGGAATTCGAACCGCCGACCTTCCGATCGGCAAGTCCTAGGCTCTGTGGTTTAACCCACAGCGCCACCCGCGTCCCTCAACATCACACATAACACTCTGCAAATATCTCTCTTCTCCCTGCACTGACTGTCTGAGACAGCTGCTGTACTCTCCCTAATGGTAGGGCTAGCCCTGGCAGATTCTTTTTTGTTTCATCAGCATGATATTGTGTACTATCAAGGCAAGGTTTCTAATGTATAGATAGGTGGGGTTTCAAAATGTAGCCAGAAAGAGGCTTATTCATTGCAGCGATATAGAAGATTTTCATTAAGATAAGGAGACAGAAGCACCTTGCAAACTAACTTGTCTGATGTTGCAAGGACCTTTTGTAGGCAGTAGTCTGATGAATGAGGGAGGCTGAACAGGTGGTAGGCTGAACAGTGATATATAATACACCTACTGTCTGCCAGTTTACCTACCTCTTGCTAATTAATTAGTGATGGACATTTAGCATATCGCTTAATCCCCTTCCATAGTTCTCCTTCCGTTCTAATTACTCCCTAAAGCAATGTTATCTGTTAATAATTTCCGCCAAAGCAATGACAAAAGAGAAGAAATAATGAACGAATAAACGAAAACATCAAACTCCTGCTCCCACTGACATTAATTTAAAGAGGAAATTTTCAGTGTTTCTTAAAAAAAATAATCTCCAGTTTCCAAGAATATTGATCGTTTAATTTGACAAATACTTAACACTTGCTGAACAGTTTGATCAAAGCTGTACAGTTTGCACAAATGGTTGAATGCCTACATTTAGTTGATCAGTAAGCAAACAGCAGGAACTTAAAAGTTTCTCTTTAATTTTGGCAGGATGTTTGTAATGCTTCGCTTAAAATAAAGGAAAGAAAGAGAAACACACAACCCTGTTTTGGAAAACAAAATGCTTTTAATGTTCTACTTGTGGAATTCCCCGAACCTGGACAGCTGGTCGGCGGCAGTTCTGCACACTCTCATCCCATAGCCCTCAATATTTACTTTTCATGAATTTATAAAAATACTACCACATGTAAACTTGCAATTTAATTTTACTTCAGTTGGGGTTATTTTGGCCAAGCCTTAAACCATAACAGAATTAGTCTGAGAATACCAAGTATGAAAACTTAGCAGTGAATTACTTCTGGCCTAGCGACATAAAAAGTGTTCTGTAGGTTTTTTCTGGAAAAGTATTTTTTTTTTATTATTTTTTAAAATTAAATATATAAATTGGAACAGAAAAATATTATTCCCTCTTGAATCCACTGCAACTTGTTAAATACTGCCTTGGAAGATCCTTCTCTAAACATTTTGATTCCAAAATCTCATTAAAGTCAGATTTATAGCCAAGTACCTTTTTTTATGTTGGGCTGTATCCATCCCAATTAGTTAAGAAAACCTTAGGTGTCAACTATAAAAATTCTGAATGTGCAAACTGCTGCTCCCAAATGTTCAAGACACTCTAAGGAATATATAGACTTTTATGAAGCGTACAATTGAATACGCAGAGATTTCTGGCTTATAAGTGTAAGGGTAAAAATATATGTGCCTATGAAACTTGAGAGGTTTGCTCACTATTTCTCATATTGGTGTGATGATGGAGGTGTCAACGTGGAGGGCGAGCTTCTTCCAAGATTTTGGATGTAAAGGTAAAGGGACCCCTGACCATTAGGTCCAGTCATGGCTGACTCTGGGGTTGCGACGCTCATCTCTCTTGATTGGCCGAGGGAGCCAGCGTACAGCTTCCGGGTCATGTGGCCAGCATGACTAAGCTGCTTCTGGCGAACCAGAGCAGCGCACAGAAACGCCGTTTACCTTCCCGCCGGAGCGGTACCTATTTATCTACTTGCACTCTGATGTGCTTTCGCACTGCTAGGTGGGCAGGAGCAGGGACCGAGCAACGGGAGCTCACCCCGTCGTGGGGATTCGAACTGCTGACCTTCCGATCGGCAAGCCCTAGGCTCTGTGGTTTAACCCACAGCGCCACCCGCGTCCTATGGGTTCTCTTACTATTCACTTGTTGTATTTCCTTGGTGGTGAGAGAGGTTGGGTGTGGTTGGTTGTCTTTGGTTGGCTGTAGTGAGAATTGTTTTTGTGTGTGAGCAGGTGTGAGTGTGTATTTTTGAATCAGCCTAGCCAGATTGATTCGTATGCTGTCAGCGGTTTCTTCTTATTGTCTGGTTGGGCTGTGTATGTGATAAAGGAGAACCAAACCAGGGTGAAGGCGTCTTCTTCTGTTTGATCCTGTTGGTTAGTTTTTCTAATAAGGCTGTTCCCATACTATTTGATACCATTAGTCCAGGCTTACTCCTCTCCAGTGTTGGCTCATTCCTTGTTGTTGGCCTTCTGTTGGCAGGTGAAGGCTTTCTTGTTCCACCAGGATTTTGGGAATTAACCTTTATTGTAATTATTTGTAGGTTTTAAACAGATATTATACATGTATATAGTTTTAATTCTAGTAATATCTAATTGTTTTTTAAAAAATAATAATAATTTTTCAGTTTTAAGAGATTTTTAAAAATCTGTAAGCAACCTTGAATCCAGCCAGGAAAAAAGGCAGGGTATAAATAAATAGATGAATAATAACAACAACCAGCCAGCCATTTTTTGTTAAGCATATGAGCCATATATCCCTAGTACCTGGTGTCCATTTAATTGTTTACAGCAGTGAACACGCACAATGTATATAGAACCAGTAAGCTGACTAGAAAACTAGGAGCTCCTAAGTGATCGTATGTGGTCTGAAACATGGCAAGCATGGGGTGCATTTCTTCTCCCTGTCCTCACTAAATGGCAGCCCTGGTAATAAGCATTTATACCAGGCATGGCCAAATTTGGCCCTCCTGCTGTTTTGGGACTACAATTCCCATCATCCCCGAACACTGGTCCTGTTAGCTAGGGATGATGGGAGTTGTAGTCCCAAAACAGCTGGAGGGCCAAGTTTGGCCATGCCTGATTTATACAGTCAGCCGGTAACTTATGTGCATTTAACTTGTGCATGTTTAGCTTTACACTCTCAGCAAAATAATTTTAAAAAGGGGACGAGTATCCAACTTTGGCAATCCCACTAGCCACTTCACACAATGTGTTTTGGACTATACATGGTTTTGGTTTTAGGCGCGGTCCCCGAAATGTAACCCCCGTGTAGGTTGCATGCTTAGTGTACTTCAAAACAATTCATACTATAGCTCTGGTGGCTAGAATGACTACTGCTGGACAGTAAATTTTCCTGTATCTCTTGAGCTTCCTCAGGACATCATACATGCCTTTGCAGCACTAGAAAATGTGTGATGTTGAGCAACTGAGTTACCAGAACAAAACTGGTTGGAGGCTAGAAGTTTTTAGTGAAGGGGGAACTTTGCAGGGGGCAATGTTCTTCTGACACATATTAATCTTTTTTTTTTTTTTTTGGTTGCTTGGAGCCATGTCCTGAATTAGTTCTCTAGTTTTAAATGTTTGTACCCACACATTCCCATGAAGGTGATGGTGTGTACTGTGGAATCAATGGTCTCTGTCCGGTTTCAAGGAGAACTGCCAACATGGTCAAGAAACCACTGTTCCTGGGAAGTTTTGTTGCCAGTCTAAGCAGGAGGATCGTGGTCTAAATGAGAATAGAAAAAGAATGAATCAAAAAAAGCATGTAGAATTGTCAAAGGAGCAGTGTGGAGAAGCTGTCCCTACGTCACCCTGATTTGTGTGTGTGATTAGGTAATTCCACATGTAGGTGGGTGAGTTGCGGGGGGGAGGGGAAGGCATAGGACTGCCAACTTAAGTAGTTTTCCTGTCTAATTATATCCAAGCAGTCACTTAGATTTGGATTAAATGTTGGCCTGTAGTAATAAATAAGAATAATTTGCCCTAGTACCCAGAGGAGGATGCTATAATCAAAAGCACTGGAAAGGAATGATTTTTTCTAAACATTGCTAGTTCAGTTTGTAAGGGTAAAGGGACCCCTGACCATTAGGTCCAGTCGTGACCGACTCTGGGGTTGCGGCGCTCATCTCGCTTTATTGGCCGAGGGAGCCAGCGTACAGCTTCTGTGGTCATGTGGCCAGCATGACTAAGCCGCTTGTGGCGAACCAGAGCAGTGCACGGAAATACTGTTTACTTTCCCGCTGGAGCAGTACCTATTTATCTACTTGCACTTTGACGTGCTTTCGAACTGCTGGGTTGGCAGGAGCAGGGACTGAGCAACAGAAGATCACCCCTCTGACCTTCTGATTGGCAAGTCCTAGGCTCTGTGGTTTAACCCACAGCGCCACCCACATCCCAGTTCAATTTGTACATTGAGCTAATTATGTGATATGTTTATTATTTTGTTATATCTTTTCTCATTGTCCTGTTGTTTTCTTTAATAAAAAAAATGCATTCCAAACCACCCTGAGATAAATATGATGAAAGGTACTATATAAAACACCTTAAATAAATTAACGAATAAAATGGATTGTGGAAAAATGACCTCTCCACTTCTGTGTTGCAAATGCTGCGAGCGCCGCTGTGTTTTGCTATTCTTAAAGCTTCAATACCCCCCCCCCAAAAAAATTCTTCTCCTCCCTCCTCAAATTGTAACAACTTGTGCCCTTAAATCAAGTTCTTCATAACTAGCATCTGACTCACTGAAACCTGATAGAGACAGTCCTTCAAGAAAGAAGTGATGTTGCAGCTACGGACCACGCCTGTCTGGATCCACATGAATCTTAATTAGAAACAAATTTCAGTGAATAGGGAATCATTTCCTTTTTGGATTAAATTATACCCTCTTCTGTGCGTAGGCGACTCTCCTGAAGCCAGTGTGATGGGTGTGTGTGTGTGTGTGTGTGTGTGTGTGTATTGACAGGAGAGAATCTGGCCTTGTTAACTTAAGATCCAGGATGAGAGTATTCTAAGATGGAGCGCAGATAGCTGGTGCCAGCTCACGCTTCTCTCACAGGTTTGGCTTGCTTTTAATGCGCTCGTCTGGTTTCTAGAAATGTTTGAGGAGCTCCATCAGAATTGGGGTGGGGGTGGGGAATCTCTCCCCCCCCCCCCTCTCTCTCTCTCTCTCTCTCTCTCTCTCTCTCCTCTCTAACTCTTTACAAGCGTTGGTTTAGTTTGTTGAATCAGATGAAATAGTTTCTACCCAAACATGAGATGTAATCTGGAAAAAATCTCGGAGGAGCAGCTTCAGCCTTAAATTGTCTGCACGTGTGCCTTTCACATCAGCTGCACCTGCTTGGCATCACCAAGAGAAATCTTTTCACTGGTGGCCTCTATGATAAATGACAGGCACATAACTCACAGCGCTGCAGCTCCGTTAGGAATTGCAAACAGTGAGGCAACTTTAGTGCCAGCTTTGATCATTCAGAATTATAGTAAAATATGATATGATTATTGAGGGTTGTTGAAAATGACTCAAATATCTATTAAAACTTCAGTATACAGTGGTACCTCGGGTTACATACGCTTCAGGTTACATATGCTTCAGGTTACAAACTCCGCTAACCCAGAAATAGTGCTTCAGGTTAAGAACTTTGCTTTGGGATGAGAACAGAAATCGTGCTCCGGCGGCGCGGCACTGGCAGGAGGCTCCATTAGCTAAAGTGGTGCTTCAGGTTAAGAACAGTTTCAGGTTAAGTACAGACCTCTGGAATGAATTAAGTACTTAACCCGAGGTACCACTGTATTTTTTTTTGGGGGGGGGCGACAGACAGAGGGACAGCTAGCACTTTTCTGATTTCTTGGGGAAAACGATATATCTTAAGCATGTATTTATTCTCTATCTTAATGCTTGTTTAATATGTGTTCAGGGTAGGTAATTTATTAGTATGTGTTCACTCTTAAAATATTACCTGCCATAAATTCTTGAGAAGGGAGTGTGTCTGAATTTCAGATATGGCAGGATGCCAAGGTAGAGTACTGGTTAAATTGTTGGAGAATGACCAAGGAGACCTGGGTGCAAATCTGTACTCAGCCATGAAGCTCACTGGGTGACCTTGGGCCAGTCACATACTCTCAGCCAAACCTACCTCATGAGATTTTTCTGGAAGATAAAATGAGAGGGAGAAATCCATGCCTCGCTGAACTTCTTGGAAGAAGGGCAGGATAAAAATGCCACAAATAAATATGGTTCTGCTTTGTGAATAATCTTCCCCCCACCCCCTAAAATCATTGTGAAGGATAATCCAAAACAAGAAACATATGGCCTCAGGCAGTGGCTTGTCTGCTCCTAGTTCCCTGAGTTCTTGATGCTCCCAAAAGTGCCCTACAATGAAAATTTAATTTCTCTTGGCTTTAGGTGTCTAGGTGATTATGTGGTAAGTTCAAGCATTGCTGAAACAATTTGGTCATGCATGTTAACCCTAGAGAAGGTCTCAAATCAAGTTAAGATAGCCGTCCTGCATCAAAAAAACCAATGATTTGAGCCATTGTAAGAATAACTTGGGACGCGAGTGGCGCTGTGGTCTAAACCACTGAACCTAGGTCTTGCCGATCGGAAGGTCGGCAGCTCGAATCCCCGCAACGGGGTGATCTCCCGTTGCTCCGTCCCTGCTCCTGCCAACCTAGCAGTCTGAAAGCACGCCAGTGCAAGTAGATATGTAGGTACTGCTCTGGCAGGAAGGTTTCCATGTGCTTCTCTGGTTTTGCCAGAAGCATGCTGGCCACATGACCTGGAAAAACTGTCTGCGGACAAACGCCGGCTCCCTCGGCCAGTAAAGTGAGATGAGCACTGCAACCCCAGAGTCATTCGCGACTGGACTTAACTGTCAGGGGTCCTTTACTTTTACCTTTATAAAGAATTATTTAGAACTGACAAGGCAGTGGTTACCCTCTTGTCTTTTGCTGTCTCCAGCAAAACATCAGTGTGTTGAATTGAGTCCTCAGAATCAGTGCAAGTTTCCAACTTAGAAAGGCAAGGCAGCTGGTCTTCACTTACAGCAAGGGAGGGGAACCTCTGGTACACAGGCCGCACTTGGCTCACCTGGTATTCAAATTTGGTGCATGGCTGCCAGTGCCCAATCAGGAACCTTAGAGTACACTCCTGATTATTCATTGGCAAGGGGAAGCAGGCTTTGACTGCCCTGTATTGGCTGATGGCTGCTAGAGCTGAACCCTGTTAGAACAGCTGCATTAGAGCTTTATCTAGCTGTTAATCCACTTTTCCTCCATTTACATGAGACCGTAGTAGTAATTCACACTCATATGTAATTGTATCTGTATATGAGGAGCAGCTAAAGTCTTTCCTGTTCATTACCAGTAGGTGTTCCCTTTTGTGTTTCCCCCAGCTTCTAATTGGTTGATTCTGTAATGCCAATTAAGTACTGACAGGGCATGCACACAGATAGTTGAATGCTTCATTTCACTATAACTGGTAAATGGCTGTTGACCTCATACAAATGTGCCATTCCTTTTTTTTTGGACCCAGCTAACCTGATGCATAAAACACATTTCATCATGCAGTTGAGCAAGCAGGGAGTGTAAAGGAAGCATTTTGAAACCGTGGGTTTTTAGAGGAATGTGTTAAAAGCTGGGATTTCAGGAAATGAATAACATGCCCCTCTCACCTTTGCAATTAATTCTGGGGCTATGTAGCCTTGTGTATTGACAAATAGTTATATTATCAACACATTAAAAAGAAGAACCTGGGCAGCGATATTGGATGTGAACCATCCTTGTCAGTACTGATAAGCTTCAGTTTGCAAATGCATACGAGAGTTTATTTGTTTTACTTGCAAATAATCTTCTTAATGCTGTGGTTGAATCAGTTTGGTCTAGGGCAGATGAAACATCTCACTGCTTTGGAAACTTGTTTTGAAGGTGGTGTTTGGAAATAGAATGCTCTTCTTAAGAACAGTTGCAAGTTGAAGAGTTATCAGTAAGTTTGTAAGGCCAGTTTTTTTTTTTAAAAAAAGGCTCACAGTGTACGAATATTTCGGTGAGCTGTTGATTTCCTTGTTGAGTCATGTTAATAAGCATGGCTAACCACCAATGAAAGAGTGATGAAGACTAAATGAAAGGAGTCTGGTAATATTGCGGGGAAAGCATTCGAAAACATACACGCCGTCGGCATTTCACAATCTGAGCTAATTGTAAAAACATTTGCTGAAAGCTCCGAGTTACCATCTTTTCCCTATAAAACAATAAGCCTGCAGCATTTCAAAACACAATATGGAGGGAACAGGGAAATTACCATCCACAGAGATCCCTATGGTAAGAAGCGTAAATAGCTCTAGTTTACTGGAGATATAGTACCTCTCTGGTGGTATCTAGCTTTTATGTTGCATGTTGTTGTTGTTTAGTCGTTTAGTCGTGTCCGACTCTTCGTGACCCCATGGACCAGAGAACGCCAGGCACCTCTGTCCTCCACTGCCTCCCGCAGTTTGGTCAAACTCATGCTGGTAACCTCGAAAACACTATCCAACCATCTCATCCTCTGTCGCCCCCTTCTCCTTGTGCCCTCCATCTTTCCCAACATCAGGGTCTTCTCCAGGGAGCCTTCTCTTCTCATGAGGTGGCCAAAGTACTGGAGCCTCAGCTTCACAATCTAGCCTCATTATAACAATGCCAATTTATAAATACAGTTATTAATACCAGTCATTCAAATACTGAATTATATAATTTATTTAAAGTGGCCCCCTGCATGCTAGATTTGATGATTTTCTTAATTTCTGTGTTCCAAAATCTTACTAGTTTCAGTTACATTCTGGTCATAATAATAATCTTTTATACAACAACTGCAATATTAATAACTTCTATTTGTGTTGACACATTAAATGATTTATAAAACTTCAAGTGAGGAACTCAAACTATATCCTTGTTCTTCCTGTGTGTGGCAATTATTCTGCCCATGGAGTTTCTTCCTGTTCTTGTAAGAGATCTTTCTTTTCCCCGATTGTTGCTATTATCCACCATGCCTTGGGTGGAGCTGATATCCCATTGTTTTTCCATAAATTTCTCCATTGCTCCGTCCTGTGCTTCGTTGGTTTGCACTGATAACTTTAACAACAACTGCAAAAGTCTCTTTTCCCCAGTAAATAAACTGTTGTCACCATTTTTTCTCTCAGCGTGGGAAGAAGAGTGGTCTGTTGAACTGCAGATGACTCAATAAAGAACCTCATTCGTTCCTTGGCAGCTCCCAAACTTCTTTAATCCTTCCTTCCAGCTCAAGATATATGGCCAATTATCCTTCCAAATAAATTCCAAGTCCTCTTAGCATTATTCAGTTCACTTCATAGATAATAAAGGATGGGGAAGACACAGCTCTAAGTTTCCATTGTAAACCTTTCGCAAAATAGAGCTTCCCTCCCCCCTTTTTTACATACACAGTTCCATTTGATGTTATATTCCATATTTATAATCCAATTTCTTCCATCCTCACTTGTACAAATATAATTTGAACTAACATTCAGAGGAGGGTTGCTGAATCATAAATGTAGAGAATAGAACTTTAAATAAAGAAACCGTAGGCTCCCTCCCACGTCTTTTGCACCAAATGAAGTCTTATCTCAAATACAAACCTTAAAGTCCTTAAAGTTGGTTTGTTCCGCAGTTCATCTCTTCTAGCACGTGCCAATACTTTAGTCCAATTAAGCTCTAATTAACAGGAGAACCTCTGCTTCTTAATGACGGCGTTGGAGGAGGGTTTTCAGCAGGCAAAATGCTTTTGCACTCAGTACGTCCCTGCCCCCCGCATTCCATGCTGGAAGAACCAGGTACAGAGGCAAACTGTGGGTGAAGCCTGTTCCTGCTGTCCCTGGGGGGAATTTGCAAGGATGATTTATCCTCAATCATCCTTGTTTTTCCTTTGCCAATGATCTCCCGCTGTCGTAGGGGCTGCCTCTATTAAGGCAGAGCGGAACTGGATGCCTACAGCTTTGAGCTGCTCCTGATGACCTGATTATCAAACATTTGCTTGTTAAGTGCTTTACACAGAGGTTGGATGTTCAATGAGTTTGTCTGCAGGGAGTTTATCTTATAATGAGCATTTGCCTTCACAGTCTTTATGTGTCTTCTTGCTAATCCTTTGTTCATCCCACACTTTTCTGTATGTTTCCCCATCATTTTCCTGACTGTGAATTTGCTGTGCTCGGGTGACAGAGCACTTTAAGCCATTTTAATGGTGGGGTTCTGAATTTCTAGTTTGCTTTGGAATCCCTCCCGCAAAATGCTGACAGTCTGGAGGCGACTTTTGTCCAGAGTTGGATTTCAGACTGAAATCTCTTTTATTTATTTCATATCTGTTCTCTATAACTCTCATATATAGGGAAAGGTCTCCACACAGGGATTCTTAAAAAATGTCAGCTATTTTGTTCAGCACCATTTCCCACAACCCAGAAGGTGAAACCAAAGTTCAGAAGCTGACTTGTTCCCCTCTTTGGTAGACTCAGTATCACAAATGAGTTCATTGTGCTATTATCTCTTAACAATGTATAGTTCATAACTGATAGCATATTTTGGAGGGTTGTGAAATCATGCAATGACATACAGGTATGAGAAAAGACCTCCCTCTATTCATGCCATGCAGATTGTTATCAGGGCGGCAATTCGCCCTGGTGACAGGTGGTATCTCATTAGAATTCCACGTATAATGGAATATTTATAGCATTCTGATTCCTTAAGCATTCTCTCGCTGGAGGCCTTCCTTGTTTTTAAATACTTCAAAATGTATTTTAAATGGAAGCACTAAGGAGCATGGATATCAGTGCTCTGTTTTGTACATCCCATCACAATCTTTTCAGAAGAGCCTGCCACTTAATTGTACCAAATGTTTAAGGTATCAAGAACATTTTTTGGCTCACAGCTTTCGATCACTGGAATGCTGTACCTCCAGAGGTTTGGCAAAGCCTGAACCATAACAGATTACTTTTAACTGAGCAGTCATGTAGTAGTTGGGGATAGTTAATTTGCTTGTAAGTAGCTGTTTTCCTGCCAGTTGAACAACTTATTTTCCACTTTGTAGTATCTCCCCCCCCCCCTTTTTCTTTTCTAAATGCTAAATACCCTTGGAACTTGAGAAACAGAGTGAGTTTATGTAATATAACCTAATGAACTATTTTAGGATAGAAAGGCTAAACCAAAGAAGTAGAATAGAAATGGAAGAATGCTGACATGTTGAAAATCAAATGATTTTACCCAGCGGTGACGACTGGAAAGCACATTTTCTTCTCCAAATTCCTTTTTAAAAGCATAGGCAGACCTCCATGGACATAGTTGTTGTTTTTTAAAAAAATCAAAGCTTGAAGTTCATTCTTTTTGATTATATTAAAGTAGCATAAAATAGCCAAAAAATCTGTGGTCTAGACTAGTTTGTTCTGCTAATTTTTCCTTGGGTATTTAAAAACCACAAGGATTTGGAATGGCTCAGAAATGGCTGTTTGTTTATACACCTACTCGTTGGAGGCTTCAAATTTTTGTTCTCCATTTCAAATCTTGTTAATATAAATGTGAGTATGAAATTACAGAATAAGTGTTTTGTGCCTAAATAGGAAACATTTGTAAAGTGATATGACTTGTATTATTTACAGTCCTGAGGGGCTTTTCATATTAACATGCTCTGGGAGAGTGCAATTATGATACAGCGAACTTTTTCCAAGAGTAGATTATCACTGTCCTCCAGCAGCAAAAGCATATTTCTAATGTTTCCAGAGCATTTCAGGACTGATGCTTCTAACAGTGACTGGTGTTGACATAAATTCCATTTTGCAATAAGTTCGTTTCCTGCAGTGTTAGCTATGAAATGTTTGCTGTTACATGTGTTGAATACTGACTGTGGGCACTCAGTGCCTTTTTTTTATGGAGACCTTTTCATAATGTATTAAAGCTATGGATCTGCTCTTAATCAACGAGGTTTTACAAATATATTGCATTTCACTTAGCAAAATCAAACCAACCAACATGCTCTTAACTTTCCTGGGAAACCTCTGACTGACCATTGTTAGAAACTGGACTTGGTGAACCCCTTTGTTGTTATTTAGTCGTTTAGTCGTGTCCGACTCTTCGTGACTCCATGGACCACAGCACGCCAGGCACTCCTGTCTTCCACTGCCTCCTGCAGCTTGGTCAAACTCATGCTGGTAGCTTCGAGAACACTGTCCAGCCATCTCGTCCTGTCGTCCCTTTCTCCTTGTGCCCTCCATCTTTCCCAACATCAGGGTCTTTTCCAGGGAGTCTTCTCTTCTCATGAGGTGGCCAAAGTACTGGAGCCTCAGCTTCAGGATCTGTCCTTCCAGTGAGCACTCAGGGCTGATTTCCTTCAGAATGGATAGGTTTGATCTTCTTGCAGTCCATGGGACTCTCAAGAGTCTCCTCCAGCACCATAATTCAAAAGCATCAATTCTTCGGCGATCAGCCTTCTTTATGGTCCAGCTCTCACTTCCATACATCACTACTGGGAAAACCATAGCTTTCACTATACAGGCCTTTGTTGACAAGGTGATGTCTCTGCTTTTTAAGATGCTGTCTTCGTGAACCCCTAGGTCTGGTTTAGTAGAGCTTTGTTTATGAATGATTTGTTCTTACTGCAAGGTTCCAAGTGTCCTTTATTGTATTGCTATGGTATTTGTTCAGAGCTATGTGAATATGGTTTCTGGGCAGTCCTACCTGCAAGTAGCTTAGCTCAGGGGTGGCCCAGCCCTTTTCGCCGCCCGAGGCAAAAGGTACTGCCGTGCATTATGAGCCGCCCCCAACTCTCCCCCCCCCATTGCCAGCCCCACTGAAGCCCCGCTTACTGAGGTTGTGCTGCTGCAGGTTCCAGGTTCCTGTGAGATGTCGTGGGATCTTGCGGGACTCCTGTGCAATGTCATGGGGCTCTTGCGCAATCTTGTTGGAATCCAGAAGCTCTGCTTCATGGATGGGCCAGCCCTGGCTTAGCTGCACCAGTAAGCTAGCCTGACATTCTCCAATTAATTTTGCACACTGATATTATTCAAACCCTATGCAAAAGCTTTTCAGTTTAATCTTCTGAGTTCTGAATGGAAATATGGGGGTGGGGTAGAATTCAGTGTCTGTAAGACTTGGCAAGAGATCTGCTCCACTTTACAGTGAAGAGGAGTTGCGGTGGACCAGGTGGCCACCAACTCTCCTCCGGGGGCAGGGGACAGAGTCCTGTGTCACCCGGAGGCTCCCAGCCATGCCACCACCCAGCCAGCCAATCTGCTGGCTGGGGAGACATGGCCAGGCCCCATTTAAACAGAGGCACAAGCCTAAGCCAATACCGCTCACATTCTGTAACCAATAAAGTTGTGGCCAAAATTTGCCCCGTAACATTAACCTAATATCCGTGTCCTTGTGTCTCATTCATTGACAAGGGGGTGGTTTCGGGATCTCGACGCGCAGCTGATTTTGCCTCTGTCTCATATTTTATTAAGCTGGTTTATCCATCTGTACTACTGTGTCAGAATTAAGCCAACTCTTTTGACTCTTCAGATCTTGTTTGTTCATATTTCAGCTGCTGTCCCCTCCCACTGGAACAATCTTTTTCACTAGCTTTTCCACCAAGATTGTTGGTTAATTCCCAGTGTATTGTTTCCCTGACTTTTGCACCCTCCTGTTTAAAATTACAGCAGGTTTTCATGTAGAAATGGAAGCTACATAGTTTAAGAGTAAGACTATCTGCAACTGAACTGCAGCATCCAATCTCTTTATCAGATGGACAGTGGCATTCCAAGTATGTTCTAAACCATCAGGGGATATTAATTTTAAAACCGTATGTGTAGAGAGAGAATTTAGAAACTGGGTTTTAAAAAAACCGAACCCTCTGTGCAGATGGTCAGAGCTTGCCCTGCAACGTTCAGGTTCATAACCATTTATCTCAGATTTGCTGATCTACTCATCATCAGTAAAGGGGAGTAGAATCTCCCAGTGATGTTGCTGTGCAATGTAAACTACATGGCAGAATCATTGAATTTGTATTTGTTGTCATCAACTGAATTGATAGTTCATTTTCACCAGCAACATTAAATGAATTCTAAACACCATTTCCAGAAGGAAAGTGGCAGGTAAAGAAATAACTCTAACATTTATATATTGCACCGTTTTTGTTGTTGTTACCAAAGATACATTGGTGTGTACTAACTAATTAGGGTTGCCATTCCCCTCTCCCCCGCCTTGCAAGACAACTGGCCGGCGGAAATTTGACAGGTGTAGCTTTGACCAGCATTGGATTTCCATACTGTTAAAAGCTGTGGTTGTGTTCAGCTTATTGTACGGCTGTAAGATGTAAGAGACATAGGAGCCCTGTCACAGAAGGCAACAATAAAATGGATTCCAGCACTTCTAGGTCAGGCCAACATGGGTATTCTAGTCTTGATTGTTATTAATTCAGGTAGTGGCATAAGCCTGTCTAAGATGTGGGGCAAGAACTTGTTCCCAGTAGACCCTGATAGGTACAGGGAGCATGTGAATCTGTGGTCCACTCACAAGCTCCTAGCTGGTTATATCTGTAATGGCTCATGGACGTCTGCTTATCTAGAAACACCTATTAGTGTATATCAGCTATTACAACAGGTAGATGTTAAAGTTATTAGCCACTGATCAAGGAGCTGCTAGATCAGGAGTAGCCAATATGGCACCCTCCAGATGTTTCTGAACTACAGTTCCAAGTCAGGGGTGATGGGAGTTGTAGCTCAACAACACCTGGAAGGTGTTCACTATGGAAAGGTGGCATACCAAAGAAAAGAGAGATGTATATATAGCATCAGCAGTCGCAGGCAAGTGTCAGGTAATCTTTGAAATCATGGTAATTTGAGAAATAATTCATCATATCTATTAATAGAAGCAGCCACTGAACACCGTCATGTTCTTCTGCATTAGGAGAATGTTGGCCAAGCATATCTGAGAAAAGCGTAGCCCCACACTGCTTGATTGCCTCAGCCCTCCTTACATGCCATTGATTTGTAAAATTAAGAGATGTACACAGATACATTTGGTTATAGCTTAGTATTTGGTTATAAGCTAGCACTCAGACCAGCCTGAACCAAATCACATTGCAGGTTGGTGGGGAAAGACTGGAAGGTAGAATGAGAAAGGACTCTCTCCTTAACATGGCTGCTTTTCATTTTTGCGCACACGGTCTGTTCTTTCAATAATAAGGTCACTTATTGCAGTGTAACATGAGAACAGTGCAAGCTGGTTATGTCCTGGAAATGAACAGAAAGGGGTTTTGCCTGTCCAAGTCTGCCAAGGTTTCTAAGAAGCTGGATCTTTTAATAAGAAGAAAATTTGCTAAACAAAGTATTTAGACAGAAAGAAGTGCATAGGGAACAGCACCACAGTACACATGTTTACTGGTATGGGGTTGCAGCCAGTGTCAGCTTTCTGAAATGTGTTTTGTTGTAGAGAATAGTTTGAAAATGGAAGAGAACATGAAATTTATAAGTGCATTATTGTGGGTGACATAAAGCAAAACCCAGAATAATATTGAATTTACCTGCTTGGATTAAGCTATCTTGTGCTGTGTTGTAGCCAAGCTTGGTAAGACACATTGCCTTAGATTTTGGCTTTCCTTGGTAAATAATGGTCTGATATGATAAGCAACGGCAACACATGAGGTACGATTGGCAGGATTAGTCTTAAGTATTTGAGTGACTGCAGTGGAGCACTTCCAACTAGGGATGGACAAATCCATCCCAGCCTGTTTTCTCTAATTTCTGAATGTGGACACCTTAAGGTACAGTACATCCCACTCTGTTCATGTGTGGCTTTTCCAAGATAATTCTGGGAAAATCCTTAAGAGCCTGTGCCTAAGTAGTGTCACAAAAACAACGACAAAAATGAGGAGCACTTATGAGATTATGAGATGTACTCAGACCTTGGTCTCTCTCTTTTTCTTCCTGTAATATTGTGAAGCTGCTTGGAGGTGCTGGAAGAGGCTGCACATGGTTTGCTGTGAAATTGTAGGTCTAAAGGCCCATCGAATATACAGAAACATAGGTTATTTGGTTCCGAGAGCTGGTTTGATGGGACAGGTGGTGGGTGGGTACACTGTAAAAACCAACCTGGATCAAAAATAGGCATTTGGATATAATATAGAGCTTGGCTGTTTGTGAGAAATTATGGAACAATACAATTAAATTTTCAGCATGCTATACAATTAGAGAAAATATACTAAAGATGGTTTTTAGGTGGTACCCGACACACAGCAAATTGGGAAAGATAAACAAAAGAAGATTCAACTGAAGCTGGAAATATATGCATACAGAAGGCATGTTGATCCACATGTGGTGGTAGTGCAAAAGGGCAAAAGAATTTTGGACGTTGTTCCATGAAGAACTTTAGAAGATGCTCCAATGATAATCTCCCCCCAAACCAGAAGCATTCCTGCTAGCCATAATAAGACAGAAAATCCCAAACGAAACAAAAAGCCTATTCTTCGATGCAACAGCTGTGACAAGGATAACATATGTGAAAATGTGGAAAGAAAGGGCGATCCTGGCAAAAGATCAGTGGCTGTTCAAACTAATAGAATTTATAGAATTAGCCAATATGATGGCCATAATAAGAAACATGGACATAAAAATAATAATAAGTGAGTGGGTATTACTAGAAAGATACTTTAAAAAGAGCGGAGTTGTGTTAAATAAACAAGCAGGGATAGATTTATGAATACCAGTTAAAAAAGGGTAAAAGGATATGTACAGGGAGGGAAAGAAAAAAGGGAGGAAATACAAACCAAGGAGATGGCAGCAAAATTAGATGAAAATCTAGGATGTCAAGGAAAGATAGGCTGGGAAGTCTTCACATGATAGATGTTTTATGGCTGTAATAGATAATTACTATTCTATTAGATGTTGTATTAAATGTTTAAAAGAGGTGATAAAGAAAAACTAGAATAGCACAGAAAAAAATGAATGTATGTAATGGAAAAATAACACAACACACAACTAGCTGTCATTCCTCTACCCTCCAGCATACAGTTCTTGTAGCTGCTAGCAGAAAAGCAGTGTTCCAACTGTTTGATTTTAGGAGTAGAGTGTGTAGTTTTGGTACAGCTTTAAGCGTTGCAGGGAGGGAGTTGCACCAACAAGACTTAAAACTTCGAGAGCAAGAGCTACTCATGCTGTACTTTTCAAGCACACCAATTAATTTTGCCACATAAGTAATGCATCCCCGTTATCAAAGACCTATTGATACTTAACTCAGTGGCAAAGCTTTCACTGGGTTATACTGGATTATACTGGGTTATACTGTATTTAGGTTATAAGCTTGTTTGATATGCCGGTGCAAAAGCAAATTCTATACAAAATGGCTGAGTATATGGTCCTGGTCTTGTATTCTGATGTGCCTAATGTAGTTCCATCTCCGAAAAATAAGTAAGAGGAATTTCAGATGGCATGGCATTCCCATGCACACTGCATCCACGTTATTTGGGAAAAGTCAAGAAATAAATGTAACAAATACTTTTAATCGTTTCATGTCAAGAGAGATAAGAAAATGTGGCTATGTCAAGTATGAATGGGTCCAGGGCCGTCTTAAGCATATCTGGCAAAGCTTAAGACGTGGTGCAAAGCTCCCTAGGGTGCCACCCCCCATTTCCCAGAGTTTTTTAGGGAGGACAGCGCTGGCAGCAGGGCTGGAGGAGGTGGGCAGCTCCTTCGGTGGGGAAGAGGCAGAGGCTGGACGCGGCGCGTCCCGGCTCAGCTGGCCACTTCGTGCTGTGGTGGTCATGGCAGATGGAGGCTCCAGGCGCGGTGCTGCTTTGGCGTGGCGTGGCGGAGGCAGGCGAGGGTGGTGAGCTGATGCCGGGAGGCACTGCGTCCAGCCTCTGCCTCTTCCCTGGCGCTCTCCAGAACTTGGCGCCCTGGCACCCCACGCCACTGGCCTCTATGGGTAAGGCGCCCCTGAATGGGTGAATGAAAGATCTCACTTGCTTCAATTCCATACAGGCCTTCTTGTGAAATTTCAGTTGCTTTTTAATATAAAATACTTGAAGGTTGAACATTTTCTGGGGCACTTTTTGAAACAAAATAGAGTGAGAAGTGGAGAATGTGGAGAAATCACAGTTAAATTGAATTGTCTTGTTTGTTTTAAACAGTTGAATATGACAAGGAGTTCACACCTTACCAGCGACACCACAAGGAATTCAAGTTTAATTTGTCTCAGATTCCAGAAGGAGAGGCTGTTACCGCTGCCGAGTTCCGAATCTACAAGGATTGTGTTTTCGGAGGCTTTAAAAACCAAACCTTTCTGATTAGCATCTATCAAGTATTGAAAGAACATCAGAACAGGTTTGTGCCTTTCAGTGCTAAAATTGTAAAATCTGGAGGGAGGGAGACTGTGACTTAATTTCCACCCCTTTTGTTGGCAGGAATCATTTACTGGATGCGCTTAAGTTGGCTGGGAAAATAAGTCCGATTTAACTCATTTGGACTGGCTTCAGAGTAGACATATATAGGATTGTACTGTTTAATATGGTTCTCTTTTTTTGTAACATCTTTATTGAAAGTTCAAAAAGCACATAACTATATGTGCACCAAACATGGCGAGATGCAAACAAAAAAGAGAAAGAGAGAAATAAAATCCATGCAGAAGGGGAAACAAAGGGGGGGGGACGGGGACCCAAAACTGTATATTTTACAAGCTTGTTACTGTTCTTCACCAGATCTTCACCCATTACAGTATTTGTAACAATGGATTCCAAATACCATTGAATTTATCCATGGCAAGTCTGTGTTTATATGCAAGTTGTTCATATGTTGCGAGTTGGTATAAGTCTTTAATCCAATTGTAGAAAAGAGCCCCGTTTTTATTTTTCCAATTCATCAATATCAGTCTTTTTGCTGTAGTAAGGGCACGGAGAATCCAGTCATATTGTCCTTTTGTAAGGTTCCATGTGCTGGGTATATAATTCAAGAGGATATTTTGCTCTGTAAATGTAAGGTGGTTCCGTACAGCTCTGTTGATGGTTTCAGTTACCTTCTGCCAGAAATCTTTCAATATAAGACAGTGAAAAAACATATGTTTTAGAGAAGCATTATCCCTAGCGCATCTCCAACATCTCCATACCTTAGATAGCCCCTTTTTTAAACAAACGTAATGGGGTCCAGTATATTCTAAATATTATTTTTTTGTTGCATGAGAGATTGTACTGTTTAATATGTTCCATCCCAATAGGTTGGACCTCGCCAAATAAAGGTAATTAAAAGCACCACCCTAAAATTCCAAACTCCTCCTAGCTAAAAATCGAAAGTCCATCATTCACTAAAAGTCAGCCCAAATAAGGAGGTTTTAGGGGGCTTCTGAAATAGGCTCCAGCTGGGATTTCAGTGAGTCTCTGGAGGGAAGCTGTTCCATAGCTGATATTTATGATTTGTATTTCAATAGCAGTGATTGGATATGAACAACATTAACACAACTGCACCAAGAAAGTTCCTCAGGGAGCTGCACTGCAGTGCCTAAAATAAAGACTGAGCAAGCCAGTTATTTGGAAACCAAAGTTTTATGTACAGTGGTACCTCTGGTTACATACTTAATTCATTCTGGAGGTCCGTTCTTAACCTGAAACTGTTCTTACCCTGAAGCACCACTTTAGCTAATGGGGCCTCCCGCCGCCGCCACGCCGCTGGAGCATGGTTTCTGTTCTCATCCTGAAGCAAAGTTCTTAACCCGAGGTACTATTTCTGGGTTAGCGGAGTCTGTAACCTGAAGCATATGTAACCTCAGGTACCACTGTACTTTAAATTAGAACTGCCATTATAAGAATATATGTAGCATTCTTGGACAATTGCATTGTTTTAGATTATACCATGAATGAATATGCTTATGTATGGTGGTACTGATAAAGTGAACAAATGAGATTTTGTAGGTTAAAGGGTTGAACAGGACTGACTATGAAGGACTTGCAGATGAGGAGTTTGAAGGTGTGTCAAGCTGTGTGTGTCGAGTTGTGAGGAAGCTAGTCTGCTTGCATATAGAGGAAGGAGTACAGAGTCCATGTATATTGTGGTGTGTGTGTTTGTGTAATATCTTATAGGTACCGGTATAGAAAGGGTATGGTGGAGGGGGAAAATACCCTTGTGTCTTTATGGGTTCCCTATATACAAAAAACCCCTCCAATTCATGAAAAACTTTCAGCCGCGCTTTGTAACAGAATTGCATTCTAACTGGTGTGCGTCTGATCTCTTCTGATTACTGGATACAGTGGTACCTCAGGTTACATACGCTTCAGGTTACATACGCTTCAGGTTACACACTCCGCTAACCGAGAAATAGTGCTTCAGGTTAAGAACTTTGCTTCAGGAGAAGAACAGAAATCGGGCTCCGGTGGCACGGCAGCAGCAGGAGGCCCCATTAGCTAAAGTGGTGCTTCAGATTAAGAACAGTTTCAGGTTAAGAACGGACCGCCGGAACGAATTAAGTACTTAACCCAAGGTACCACTATAATTTGACACTTGGTTCCATGGACCCTTCCATTTTGGCTAGCTAAGAAGGCATGAAAGCCCATCTGCAAGTTGTGCCAAACCGAGTCGTCTGTGTGTAGATATTCCAAGCATCGTTGCAACACTATTTAATATACAGGCAATTCCCGGTTTAGGAGCATCTGAATGGCACACGGCCGCACATACATGCACAGTGCTGAACCTGTGGGAAATAGCCCCAAAATGTCACGAAAAGGGGCTGGTCTGGGCTTATGTGTGCTCTGTGGACGCTTGTGGAGGTCAGACCCCTGTGCAAAACAAGGATTGCCCTGTATATATGTATATGGTGTTAAACACCTGCTGGGCCAACTCTGAGATTATTTCATGAAAATTCCACAAACTGCAAGCTCTGTGAAACTGTCAGGCTTTAAAATAGGCATTGTGACCAAATGCATAAACTCAGGTTTGATCTCAAATGTGTGCTCTGCATTGGTCTCATCATGGGTGCATTTTAGATCTCATACAA
The DNA here is from genome assembly GCF_964106915.1 of Podarcis gaigeae. NCBI lineage: Eukaryota > Metazoa > Chordata > Lepidosauria > Squamata > Lacertidae > Podarcis > Podarcis gaigeae. The sequence continues at coordinate 63,601,986 of NC_139683.1, read as the reverse complement.
ACACTCCAGCAATAAGCAGGAGGAAGCCTTGGCTCTTCTGAAGCCAGTGGGAGACTTGCCATTCGCTTCAGTGGTGCCAGAATCACACCTTAGGGACTTGTTCTTGGGCCATGCAGTAGTAGCAACCATATCCAAGAAAGCCCAAAGTATGAATCCATACACAATCTCATAAGCATGGTTTAAAAAAAATAAAAAAATAAAAATAAATTCCCTGTAGATTCTTTGAATAATTTGGACCCAAATTTGCTTGGAACAATTCTGTCCCCTTATTATCTCTTTATCATTCTCCCTGCCCCATCTGCTAATTTAAAATGAGAACTTCTGCACAAGTTGCATCTAACATGTTTTTCTTAATTTTTTTGCTTCTTTTGTGTTGATGATTCATTTGGAATATATTGCTTTCCTATTGGGAACAGTCTTTTAAGGCTCAAGAGTGGAGAGAAGGACAAAATTACTTAAAAGAAAAGAAAAGAAAAAAGAACACAAGCCAGCAACAGTTTCTAAGACACTGAGTTCCAGAAAATGTTCCATATAAGCCAAAAGTGAACAGCTGCCTTTTACTTAAACTGCAAACTTCTCATTCTTTTCTTTGAGACTAATGATGTGAGCAAATATGTCATGTTCCTTAACATTTGATGAGATGGTTTTCAATAACTATGAATCTATAGAGTTCGTGAAGCTGAAGCAAAGAGAGATTGCTCTGTTGTCCACTTGGAAGTAGGATGAGCACTTTTGAGTTGGGTTTGTTTGTTTAGTTTGAGGGCAAAGTCAATACAGGATTGACATGGTAAATCCCAGACTGTTTATGTCAGGCCTCACAATAGTTTTAAAAATTAGAGGCTGTGAACGTGAATTGAACCTAAAACCATACGATAGTTTTTGGAGACTTTGGTAGTAGAATCCTGGACTTTACTAATTCAGACTACAGATCTTCCCACATAAACAATGACCTGCATGTAGCAAAGCAGTACATCAAAGAACTTGTGTAGCATGCCCACTTTCCTAATGTGTCCAGTTTGTTACACACAAAGGAAAATTTAAGTTGTTGTTGTTTAGTCGTTTAGTCGTGTCCGACTCTTCATGACCCCATGGACCAGAGCACACCAGGCACTCCTGTCTTCCACTGCCTCCCGCAGTTTGGTCAAACTCATGCTGGTAGCTTCAAGAACACTATCCAACCATCTTGTCCTCTGTCGTCCCCTTCTCCTTGTGGCCTCCATCTTTCCCAACATCAGGGTCTTTTCCAGGGAGTCTTCTCTTCTCATGAGGTGGCCAAAGTATTGGCGCCTCAGCTTCAGGATCTGTCCTTCCAGTGAGCACTCAGGACTGATTTCCTTAGGAATGGAGAGGTTTGATCTTCTTGCAGTCCATGGAACTCTCAAGAGTCTCCTCCAGCACCATAATTCGAAAGCATCAATTCTTCGGCGATCAGCCTTCTTTATGGTCCAGCTCTCAATACATACATCACTACTGGGAAAACCCTAGCTTTAACTATACGGATCACTGCCTTGCCGTGGCGAACGGGCTTGAATAACTCAGAGAAGCTATGAACTATGCCAAACAGGGCACCCAAGATGGACAGGTCATAGTGGAGAGTTAAGACCAAATGTGATCCACCTGGAGGAGGAACCAGCAAGCCACTCTATTATCCCTGCCAAGAAAACTCCATGGACAAACTTTAAGTTGGGGAACATTAAAAAAAAAAGACCTCTTTTGCCAAACCCTTCTCTGCCATGTTGTAGAGATGGCCAAGAGTCAGGCACCCCTGAATTGTATTTACTTATTTATCACATTGGTACTTGATACTTAGTTAAACAAGTACAGGTTTATTAAATTTGTGAGGTCCATGCCTTTACACAAGATACCATAAAACAATATTAAGATAAGCAATAAAATTATAAAAATAAGCTAAAATTCAAGCCATGCTATCCCAGCAAGGAAACTACCCCCAAAAAACCCCACCATTCAGGAAAGAAGATACAGCAACAGGTTAGGAGAGCAATGGGAGGGACCTCACCTTTTCATCCAGGAACCATACCCTAGTTTTCATAGCCTTCACCACAAAGACCACTACCACGTGAGAAATCCGTGGATCAGCGTCCACCAGTAAAAACTTTACTTGGTCCTCAGAGTTGACTATTGATTTGGGAATAGTTTGTAACATCGCATCCCTGAAGGCCGAATAGATGGGACAATACAACATGTAATGTGTGAGATCCTCTTTGGTTCTCATATGACAAGGACATATATGCTGCTCTACTGGGATTTTTGCATATCTGCCTGACAGATAGGCCGTAGGAATGGTTTGAAAACGGGCCATGGTGAAAGCTCTCCGAAGGGTGGGATTGGTGATATTCGCCAAGTAATTGGCGCAGGTTTTGACTGTTTTCAGTCGGGGAAACCAGTGGGAGGACCCTGGGTTCTGTATTTTTGTGATATCTAACAGAGCGTCTCTCTCCAGGATCCATACCCAAACTTTGTCCGGGCTCCACAGTTTGAGAATATTAAACTCTGGTAGGGTGTATCTAACCAGGATCTCAGATAGGTTTTGACGCCAAGTGGTTTTCTTTTGAAGAGATACAAAGGCTTGTTTGGCCAATAAGGTGTTTGAAGTGTTTGCAAGGTTGATGTAAAATCGTAGGAATCTTAAGTGGGCCCTGGCAGACACAGAGGGTAATCCAACCTCCACCCTCAAGAAAGCTGCTGGGGTTCCTTGAGGAAGGCCTAGAATCCTCTTGAGATAATAATTTTGCAAAATTTCAAGCCGTTCCAACAGGCTCTGGTTCCACCCCCAGAGTTCTATCCCATATAACATATGGGGAATAGCTTTCCCAACAAAAGCTCTTAATGCCGGGATCACCAATTGTCCTCCCCGGGTATGGAAGAAACTAAGCAGGACACCAATTTGATACTTAGTTTATTTTATGAGGTATCATAAAAAAGATTAAATTTTGCACATAGATTGGGGCTTGTCAGGCAAAACCTTGACTTGTAATGATTTTGCAGAGACAGAATTGGAGAAGTGGCAAATAGATAAGATCATCTAATCCAGGGTTAGGGATGATGGGAATTGTAGTCCAAAAACAGATGGAGTTGAGCACAATGTTGATCTAACCCATTAGCTTAACGAGCTGCCGCGTTGTTTGAATTACTTGAATATAACTTTTGAATGTATCATCATTTAAACGCATGCCCAAAGTACTTCTTAAATTAGCAAGGTGTCTTAGGGGAACATTATTTTATTGCTACCATTTAAGGCAACACAAAAGTAGAAATGGTGTTTGTGGAATTGTTACGGTATTATAAAAGTCATTCAGCCTAATGTAATTTAGGCACATCTTTTCTTTTTTAAAAAAGGAGGGTTTTAAAAGTCTTAATGAATAGTCAGAATGAAGCTGCCTTTTCTATCTTTTAGGGTTCTTAAAAATAATAATAATACAGGGGGGAAGTTGTGGTAGTGGTTTTAAATCACATCATCATTGCAGACCACATTTTATCATTACGAAAACCGCTGGCATTGTTAACAAAACATAATGGAAAGATTAATGATATTCTTGTAAGGTAGGTCAGGTTTCTGGCCAACCTTAGCATCCCTTGGAGAAAATTACACAGCTTTTCTTCAATTGTTTGTGAAGGCAATAACCCTAGTAAAAGAAAATTATGGTAACATTTGACCTTATTTCAAGAGGAACCATCTAAGTTGAAACCACAACATTCTCTTACCTCTTTCCCCATGAGTTATTTCTTCCCTGATTTAATGACAGTTCTTAAATCATTAGGGCACAGGAATTTGTTGAAATAATATAGTTAAAAAAAAATTCTTTCTTGCTTGAAGACTGTTGAAAATGCACCAGTGTAAGCGCAGATAATGGCTTATCAAACACCTGCCAAGCTCATATTGGAGGTTTTTCCATGATACAGCATGTTGTGAGTAGTTTGGAGGATATGTAAGACTGTATCAAATTACAATTATCAGTTGTTGTTGTTGTTGTTGTTGTTGTTGTTGTTGTTATATTTATAACGTATAAAAGAAAATAGTTTAAAAATAATTAAACTGTAATATAATTACTTCTCGGTGGTAACATGCTCCCTGTGGAACGCCCTCTCATCAGATGTCAGGAGATAAAGAACTACACAACTTTTAGAAGACATCTGAAGGCAGCCCTATATTGGGAAGTTTTTAATGTTTGATGTTCTATTATCATCATCAACCTTTTATTCGACCGTCAGTCAGAAAAAAAGTACATTTGTCAATACACAGTTAAACATCCAGGAAGATTTTAGAGCTTAGCCAACACTAAAATGGGCTAAACAGATAGCCCCATAAATGTTGTATTATGTTTTTATATTCTTCTGGAAGCTGCCCAGAGTGACCGGGGAAAGCCAGCCAGATGGGTGAGGTGGTAACAACAACAACAACTACTACTACTACTACTTTTATTATTATTATGAAAACAATCTAGTAAAGAAGAGCACAGCACTATTAAAGGCTAACTTTCAGCTTCTTGTGACTAAACCATGTCAGCACCACATCAAAAATCTGTTTGAATTTGGCAATAATTAAAGGTAAAATTGCTAGGAAAGGAAACACAGCTGTGACAGCCCAGTGAAGTGAGTGGGAAATTGTGCAAAAGTATACATTCAGACGGGACGCGGGTGGCGCTGTGGGTTAAACCACAGAGCCTAGGACTTGCCGATCAGAAGGTCGGCGGTTCGGATCCCTGAGACGGGGTGAGCTCCCGTTGCTCGGTCCCAGCTCCTGCCAACCTAGCAGTTCGAAAACACATCAAAGTGCAAGTAGATGAATAGGTACCGCTCTGGCGGGAAGGTAAAAAGCGTTTCCGTGCGCTGCTCTGGTTCGCCATAAGTGGCTTAGTCATGCTGGCCACATGACGCCGGCTCCCTCGGCCAATAAAGCGAGATGAGCGCCGCAACCCCAGAGTCAGCCACGACTGGACCTAATGGTCAGGGGTCCCTTTACCCTTTACTATACATTTAGAAGGATATAAGGTCAATGCAGACTTTGAAGCACCAGTCGTAAAAGAGTCCAAAGGATGAGCTGCCAAGTTTTATGAAGCATCTGCAACTAGTAATCCTGCCATTAGTGTAAATTGTTTCACATAGAAAATGAAGGAGTCTGGAGATGTAGAAGGAAGTTTGGTAGAATGACTAGGAGGAGGGAAAGCTATTGCATCTCTGGCTCTTATCAACTAGAGAGGCACTGATCCAAATTAGGCAGATGGAGTCTACACACTTTGAGGGAAAGAGCAACAACGCAGGAGCCTCAAGACTGGCCTGTGGTTGAAATCCTGAAAACAGTAATATAGATCACCTGTGTGAATGGCTCATCTAGGGAATCCAGTCACCAGCTGTTTAAGATCTCATTCACCCTGCAAATCCTTCCCTTAAGGGACAACAGATCCACCTGTAAGCTGCTGACCACTGTAGGAATGTGAGGCTACAGATAAAGTATGGTCCCTCGCAAGCCACTGAGGGTTGAAACTTGGAACAGTTACCAGGATCTGCAGCAAATTATAAGGGAAGTATGTTGGCCTTTGGTATCTGCTCTCCGTGGAAGTGACCATAGCCTGGCAGATCCCGGGTCTGCCGTGACAGACAGCCAAAATGGGGCTCCATCTATCTCTCTTTCTCCAAAGTCATACCTGGTTCATTATCAAATGCAAAGGTTTGTAGTAAATTTTCCAGACATGATTGTCAAGAAACTAGTATCCCTGTGACTAGAAGATAAAAAAGTGTTGAGTTTGTGGTAAAGACAGCAGCTGAATGTTGGATCTTTCTGGAAACGAGGTAATTCATTTGGAAGGAGGCCTTTAAAGTGACAGGGAAGTAAATGGAATTTATTTTTAGAAAGCGGTTGTTTACATAATATAGAAAGAAACTTTGAAATTTTCTTTACCCCCTTGAGGTGTCAGGTCAGAAGTACAGGACTGAAACTTTGTGGCTGATCAAATATATAAAGCCTTGGGCTTGATTATTTTTTTTCAAAGGTAAATATCCTGTTAACTCCCCCCTCCTCAACCCTTCCCCCTCCCCCCAATCCTCCTACACTGTCCAAACAAGTAGTCTATTAAAAACCACAAGTCTGTGGCATGAGATGATGATCAAAGGGAGATACTCCATCTCAATGGGTACTGTTTGTCTTGCTCTTTTTGCACGGGAACTGTTTATTAAAGGCGACCTGGTGCTTGTGTATAGGTTATTGCAGAAGTAAATAGAGAAGAAAGGGTGGAACTCTACTGTTGATATTCCTTTACTCGAGTGCACCACATATTAATAATAATTGTATTTATTATATTGAGGGACGTGGGTGGCGCTGTGGCTTAAACCACAGAGCCTAGGACTTGCTGATCAGAAGGTCGGGGGTTCGAATCCCCGCGACGGGGTGAGCTCCCGTTGCTCAGTCCCTGCTCCTGCCAACCTAGCAGTTCGAAAGCACCTCAAAGTGCAAGTAGCTAAATAGGTACCGCTCTGGCGGGAAGGTAAACGGTGTTTACATGTGCTGCTCTGGTTCGCCAGCAGCAGCTTAGTCATGCTGGCCACATGACCCGGAAGCTGTACGCCGGCTCCCTCGGCCAATAAAGCGAGATGAGTGCCGCAACCCCAGAGTCGTCCGCGACTGGACCTAATGGTCAGGGGTACCTTTACCTTTACCTTTAACAGTATTAAATCCCCCCCATCCCAACAGGAAATTGAGCCAAACCAGTGCCTGAGTTTCTAATTCAAAACAGGGTTGCAGTACGTCCAGGATTTCCCAGATATATCCAGAATACCGCAGTCAGCAGCAGTGTACGCGCTGAAATCGGTAAAACGTCCAGGAAAATCCGGAAGCATGGCAGCCCATAGCTGCTGGAGTTAGCAGGTCAAAGATTTCGCCCAACGCAGGAAGGATATACTAATATATACGGCTTGCATTTAAATGCAGAGTAGTAGCCTGTGCCCACAAACACTCTCATAACTTAAGTTTAAAAAAATATCCTTCCTGTGGTGACCACTGTACTCAGTCTAGACTGCTATGTCAACGTGTTGTTGAAGAATAGTAAACAAACGAAAAAAGAAGAAGTTCGGCATGAAGAACCTTTTAGTGAGTTTGGGATAATTAATGGCTCAGTAAATGGCTGCTGATGTGTAATAGTCCTGTTAAGAACCTGAGTAATGCTGACCTTTGAAGACAGGCCAAAAACTGTGGTCCTCAGAACCATAATTAAAATAAGAGGACCCTGTCTGAAATTCAATGGCTTGAAGAAAGTGTTCTGTTTGTTCTCACTGCATTTTCAGGGATATTTATGCCTGGTTGAAAAAATACATAACTGAAGGGCTGGATAGAGAGTGTAGGAAAGTAGGCAATGTTGAGAAAAAACACACGTATATATGAAATATAGCTTTTTATAGCTCTGATGTTTTGCTGTGGCAGTGCTCCATGGTGTGATGTGTGCTCAAGGAAGAGAGGAAAAATTATTTTAATCTGGCTGCCTCAGTAATATAGAAGCAAAACCAGTAGCTACTTCACCAATTACGTAAAGTTCTATAATATAATCGGTGCTGAGATAAATGATTAGAATGAATTAAAATCTTCCAGCTTCTTGCCCGAAGAAAGAAGTTTTAGTTTTATAGTAAAAGAAATGTTTAGATTTCATGGGAAATGTCATTTTCAGTTGCAAAAGTGCTTGTCCTGCAAATGCTCTAAATAGGTGTCAGGACGTATCTGTTTAAGAATAGTAGCTCAGAGGCGATATTTATAAAATAGCAAATGGACATTCTTCCTTGAAAAGCTGAAGCTAATTTTTCCGTTCTCAAGAGCCTTGTGGGATAGAAATTCCAGAAACAAATGATTTCTGTGTCAGCAACAGAGTCCATATTGCTTAGGTAGTCCTGGTCACTGCTTTCTTTTTTTCTAGCTCATGTGTTTGATGGCCTTAATTATTCTTGAAGGGGTTTACTGAAGAGTAAAAACAGTGTGTGTATTGTGTGTACACACACAAATACATACGTACATAAACATATGTACGTAGGCAATGCCCAAGAATCTGTTCTCCCATATTCTCTTTGATTGAGTAGTATAGCAGCATTAAAATGCCCAGGCTAGAACTGAAGATATCTGGTTCACATCCTGAGTCAACCATGGAGCTCAGCAGATGACATTGGGCTAGTCACACACTCATATTACAGTGGTACCTCGGGTTACATACGCTTCAGGTTACATACACTTCAGGTTATAGATTCTGCTAACCCAGAAATAGTACCTCGGGTTAAGAACTTTGCTTCAGGATGAGAACAGAAATCGCGTGGCGGCGGCAATGGGAGGCCCTATTAGCTAAAGTGGTGCTTCAGGTTAAGAACAGTTTCAGGTTAAGAACGGACCCCCGGAACGAGTTAAGTACTTAACCCAAGGTACCACTGTATTAAAATTTTCCAATCAAACCAAATTATATATTAAAAATTATACAAATTATCCAATAAACAACCCCAATATTATGCCTAATTATAAATTATTATTATTTTTTAGCTGACTTCCCATGCTTCGAGATCGGAGGGAATCCTAATAATCTCATAGTTCTACTGCATTTCAAAGTATTACAATAATTCTCTTAATACATTCTGATGTTAATCCTTCATTATTTTCAACAGCCTCTGCATTCATTCTGCAAGTGAGTTTAAGTCCAAATAAAATGTTTCTGTGTAGATTTTATGTAATTACTCTTCTTCTTTATAGTCCAAATCTGTAGACCAGGATTCCCCTCTGTAAATTCACATCCTCTTTTCACAAACTGGTGTTTCTGCCGAATCAGTCCAGGAGACTTCCACTGCAGGTAGTTGCCATACCGACAAATAGTCCAGATAAAATCAAATTGTGGCGTCTGCCCAGTGTTGTTCCTTAACCAGCTGCTATTCAAACATTAGCTTTTCCCAGGTGGGCAGCGGCGGTGGGGGGGTTACCAAGTAAACTGGAAGTACAACTATCAAAGAGTAAAATGTTAGAGGTTTACCCCCTGCCCCCCATAGCAATATAATTTGATTCAGCTAGCTGGTCAGTCTACTTTCGGTTTCACTCCTGGCGCCTTGCTGAATTAATACTGCGTCAGAAACCTCCCAAGCAGATATCCAACGCTCTTTGGCCTTTCTCCAGTCATTAATGAGATATCTCTTCTACTCCAATGTAATAAATCGGGAAGGGCTAGTCACACACTCTTATCCCTACAACAACCCTGTAAAGTAGGGTAGGCTAAGATTGTGTGGGAAGGGGATGTGAACATGTATATGCTGCGAACAGCTCCTGTCGAGCGAAATCTGAATTGTGTTTCTTTGTGAATGGAGATAGCTCAGATTTAAGACTCTTAAATCTCATGCTTGTGGATTTGAGTCCCGTGTTGGGCCAAAGACGCCTGCATTGCAGGGGGTTGGTCTCGATGACCCTTGGGGTCCCTTCCAACTCTATGGTTTGCCGTTTAAACATGTCGCCTCAACACAATTAGATGGCTTCCCCCAAAGAATCCTGGGAACTGTAGTTTAAGGGTGCTGGAGATTGAAGCTCTTTAGGGGTAGAATTACAGTTCCTAGGATTATTTTGTGAGGAGGAACCAAGACAAGGTTCTATGAATGGATGGATCTTTCTTAGCAAGAGGACAATTCCCCTGTATTGCAGGTGATGAAGAAAGGTTAGGCCAGGTCGTCATGAGGAGTGGAAATCGGGCGTGAAAAACACAGCATGCTGCCAGCTGCTTCAGAAAAGAGCTGCATAGTTTTTAGAGTATGTGTGGTCCGGTTTCTCCTCTAGTTTGTATTCTACTGCAAACAAACAGGTGGGGGTCTTGGGGGTGGGGGTTGTGTTTCTGTTTGGGGACCAGCTTGCAGAATGTGTGTATTTACACCTGAATTGGGAAGGAGTCAGTGTACTTAAGAAAGTTTACCGCAAGTCCCTCAGGGACCTGTTTGCTTTTTTGGAAATCAGTTTGGAAACTGTGTATCTGCACCTGACTTGAAAAGGCAGGGCTTTCAGTCATTTTGTAAATACATAGCAGCTGCTCTTGTGGCTAAAGTGGTGGAGTTTCGAACTTAAGGTCTAAATATTCAGAGCTGCTGAAAGGTGGTTCAAAGTGCAGAACGGACTTTGCTGTGTGAAGATTTCTATGAGTCATCTCCATTGGTGATTTAAATGTTAATTTAATCCATCTGGCTTTTAATGGTAAGCCAGTGAACAGGGAATAACACATTTTGTGCAAATTAATGTTTGAAAACCGTAAATATTAGTGGGACAAGTTGTGGCATTCCTGTACGTATAGGATTTCCCAATGCCATCATGTAAGTCCACTGAATTTGCGCTTACAGACTCAGACAGCAGATTTATCTTCAGGCCACTGACACATTGCTCCCGATAAGCTGTATGCTTGTGTGAATGGACGTAGAAACGATGACTTTGGGTAAAAAAAAAAGTTTTTATCAAGTTCTATCTTCCCATGAGGAAAAAATGTTCCCTTCAATTCAGAGACTCCCTTATCGCCCCTTTGTATAAACATTTCGTCATTTTGCAGAGTGGCTCTTAAACTAGGGTCATTGTCTTCATTGTAGGGCTTAGCTTCACATTTCTAAAACAAAACACACACACGCATACGTAACAAAAGTGTGATTGCTTCTTGATCTGACGAGGAGAATTTGCTTGTGTGTGTGAGCGTAACACTTTTTCCATGTGCCATTTCTATGCTTTGTAAAAAAAAAAAAAAATCATAACCTCCTCAGTTCCAAATATGTTTCCCTCTGCAAACACACATTTTAAACTCCTGAAGAGCAAGCAACAGGCTGGAATATGCAAGTGTTGTTCAGTTCTGCATATGGTTCAGTTCTCAGTGATTCCCACTGAGTTTTGTATGGTAGTGTATTGGTAGGAGAGAGCAGGAAAGCACAGCTCTGTGGTGCTTAGTTTGGGGGTAAGAGATCCTTTTAACTGTCCCATGCCTGGCATCTGATGACAACAGGTGATTTGCCAGGTGTGTATGGTTTCCCCAAACAGCCTTGTGGGACAACTTCAAAGGGCTGGCAGGCCCAATTAGGCCCATGGCTTGGTGTAGAGGAAGTCAGAGAATGTGGAAACGAATTAAGAAGAGACTGGATACTTCTTTCGTTTGATGGGTGGCATATTAATAATAATAAGATGATGATGATGATGATGATGATTGTGCAGGGAACAGTTGAATGCATGTAAAATCAGGATTTAAGGCTGTGTTTAAATTTATAGTGACAGCTGAGAAGTGTTTCTAACATTGCCTCCTGCTAGCGAAGAAGCTGTGAAAGCAAATGGGAAATTTGGACCAGAATAATAGTAAAATGCTCTCTCTGCTCCTCCCTCCTCCCCTCCCCTTTCTTCTTCTTCTTCTTCTTCTTCTTCTTCTTCTTCTTCTTCTTCTTCTTCTTCTTCTTCTTCTTCTTCTTCAGAGATTCAGATCTGTTTTTGCTGGACACCAGAGCAGTATGGGCCTCTGAAGAAGGCTGGCTGGAGTTTGACATCACTGCCACCAGCAACATGTGGGTGATAAACCCTCAGCATAACTTGGGACTCCAGATGAGCGTGGTGACCAGGGACGGTAGGTAACAGGCCAACATACTTTAAACATCTGGCCAATGTCCTAGTCATTAATTGGAAGCTCTGTTTATAGTGTTCAGCTGTGATGTGATGATCTGGCTAATGTAGCCAAGCACACAGCTGTGATGTGATGGCCGGGGTCTGGATCCAACTGCACATATTGGAAAGCTGCTCTCTCTAGGCTGCATGCCCTATGTCTGTGGCTGTGAAATTTGGGGAATGCCTGACTTCCGGATGTGAAGGGTTGGGGGGTTGGGCATGGTGCTTACAGCAAGGTTTTTCTTAAATATAAATAATACCCATAGCTCTCTGTGTGGGGCTGTGGAAGTGTCTTCTGGGAGGGTGATGTGAGCTCCTCAATTTTTGTGTATCTTTCAACCGGACCAAGAGGCCTCCTGTTTACTTGTCTGCTGATGAAATGCCACAGTGCATAACATTTCCTCAGTGTTTCAACCTCTTTTCCTGATGCAGCTACGGAAAGGAACTTGTGCTAAGTTTTGGGGAGTTATCCTCTCATGCTTCCCTTTTGCAACATGCCACAGATAATTTGGGGCCTTTGGAGCCCCAGAAGTTGACATAATATATTTCACTTTCTGGTGGAATTAAGTAGAGCATATGAAGCTGCAAGGGTACCAACTTGAATCAAATATTGGAAGTGGGGGGCGGGTAAGCCCTGTGAAGTGTAGGTGGATTGCCATGAGGCAAGACACAGCGATAACAGCAAGAACCTTTATTGAACTACCGTATTTTTCACTCTATAAGACGCACCAGACCACAAGACGTACCTAGTTTTTGGAGAAGGAAAACAAGAGGAAAAATATTCTGAATCTCAGAAGCCAGAACAGCAAGAGGGATCGCTGCGCAGTGAAAGCAGTAATCCCTCTTGCCGTTCTGGCTTCTGGGATAGCTGTGCAGCCTGCATTTGCTCCATAAGACGCACATACATTTCCCCTTACTTTTTAGGAGGGAAAAAGTGAGTCTTATAGAGCAAAAAATACGGTACATAACTGGGAAACGGGGGCAAAGAAACTGCTTATATTATATACATTTCTGAAGGCTTGAGCCACTCCCACTCCCACCGTGATTGGCTGTCTAAACTTCCAAGCTGCGAATCCAGACTCAGAGTTCAAGGGCCAATGGCAGAGACCCTAATCCTGAAATGTTCTGTGATTGAACACCATGTATGGAAACAGAACACAGAAACTCAGAATCCTTAGTTCAGACGCAAGCTCAGGCAAACACAGACCACTGAATACATAACACCTTGCCCCACATAATCAATCACAAGACACAGCACACACACCATTTGAATGGCATTGTCCATTAATTGGGGGGGGAGGGCTCAAATGTTTTACTTAAGGGGTGCAAAGGGACCTCAGCCCCTAGGATTTGGCTCCTATGCAAAGCTGCATTATACTCAGCATCTAGTCTGGCTCACAATTGCTTTCTGAAGCCTGGTAATTGGAGAGTGGAGAAGGATCATCGCTCATCCCCATTGCTAAAGCAATTAGAACAGATGGTTCAAAATAATAAACCCTCCAGAATAAACGCTACGAGATAAGAAGAGCTGTGAGATAAAATAATTTTTGTTGAATTTGATTAAATTGCCATTTTTGCACAGGTCCCAGAGTTGTCATTATTTTTTATATGGAGTACACATAACCCTGACCTGTTCCTTAATATTGTCCACTCATTTCCTCCTAAATTTGCAAATTAGCAGAGTGAAGTACCTCTTACAGCACTTGTGTATACTTGTGGCCTTTGGAGCCTTAAAGAAGCTTGTGAAGTTTTTACTGAAAATGAGAGTATCCTATGATATCAGCTATAGAGGAGGAGGAGAGAGGGGGAAACTAAAGAGGGGGGGGGGTCAGAAGAACATTAGTTGTAGGAAAGCAGCTGCGTTGCTCAAAAGAGCTATTCAGAAACACTGTGCTCTTTATATGACACACCACTTTTTTTTTTAAATTTATAGGTCTCGGTATAAACCCTAGAGAAGCAGGACTAATAGGTCGGGATGGCCCTTATGACAAACAGCCTTTCATGGTGGCTTTTTTCAAAGTGAGTGAGGTTCACGTTCGGACGGCTAGGTCAGCCTCCAACAGGCGGAGGGAACAGAGTCGAAACCGCTCTACTCAGCCTCAAGATGTTTCCAGGGTATCCAGTATCACAGGTAACCTCTTTTCATTGCCTCCTGGATTATGTGAAAATGAAAAGGGGGAAAAAATACTATTTTGTAGCTTTCGTTTCCCAAGACCTTACATTCAGAAGCTGCTTTGAATTCATCTCTCATCGTTCGAGTGTTTCATTTCTTCTTTTTTCTTTCTTTCTCATGGTCACAAAAGTTTAGATGACCCTCCAAAGGAGGATCTGTTCCCTGGGTAGCAGGAACTCATTGTTCTGCAAGTTTGTGTAGAGTGGGACATCACTCAAAATCATGATGGTTCTATCAAGGCAAAGTTGATAGAGGAGCCCTACCATAAGGCAGGGTGAGGTAGCTGACCAAACTTATCCTGCAGCCTTGTGATAAAAAACTGAAACGTGTGAAAAACTGAAAAATTGTTTGCTTAATTGCTTTTGTTGTTGTTATTATATTTAGTATCTGCTCTGATCTACAAAAAACAAACCAAGCATTGCTGAATATGTCTTTCAGTCAGCTCATTTTCTTCCGTCCTTAAAGTCCAGAACTTACAGTGCTTCTAAACAAACGCCTTAAAAACACACATTTTAATTACCTGCCTAGTAATGATTGTTTAAGGGACGTGGGTGGCGCTGTGGGTTAAACCACAAAGCCTAGGACTTGCCGATCAGAAGGTCGGCGGTTCGCATCCTCGTGACGGGGTGAGCGCCCGTTGCTCGGTCCCTGCTCCTGCCAACCTAGCAAAGTGCAAGTAGATAAATAGGTACCGCTCCGGCGGGAAGGTAAACGGCGTTTCCGTGCGCTGCTCTGGTTCACCAGAAGCGGCTTAGTCATGCTGGCCACATGACCCGGACGTTGTACGCCAGCTCCCTCGGCCAATAAAGCGATATGAGCGCTGCAACCCCAGAGTCGGTCACGACTGGACCTAATGGTCAGGGGCCCCTTTACCTTAATGATTGTTTAATGCTATTGCACTTGACAAGTAAGTAATAAGCCATGTATACAAGTCCAGGCCCAAAGTGGCAAACTAAGCATTTGTCCAGGGTGCAAACCTGCTTCACTTATGCAATTGTCTTGGGAAGAGAGAATGAGTTGCTGTCTGAACTGTTCAGAGGAGATACCCAGGGACGGCTTAGGAGTGCCTTGCTTTAAACCTACCCCACTGTCAGAGGAGCTTCCTTTAGCTGAGGTCACAGCAGTTGAGCTCCAACTCATTTGTAATGGGGAGGAAATAAAGAAGTGGCAGGCAGTAAAAACATCCTACTCAGTTATTTATTGTGCTATTGTTAACACTATTCAGTGGATCATTGAGAGCGGGCACAGAATTGTAATTTGTCTAAGGCAACAACAACGAAAAAGCCCTGTGCCACTCCTACACACACAACAGTGAATTGTTATGCTTTTAAGACAGTTAAGTTTCCTTTGCTGCAATGTCTTATTTAAGTACTAGCCTTGATTCAGCTGTATATGCTACATAAACAGCTGTTTGGTATACCTTTGCAACCGGTTATCTGACAACAGGTAGGTAGCTGTGTTGGTCTGCCGTAGTCGAAACAAAATAAAAAAATTCCTTCCAGTAGCACCTTAGAGACCAACTACGTTTGTTATTGGTATGAAGTGGTATGAAGTCAAGTTACAGTTCTGTCATAAAACCCTGGACTGATATACACGTTGACTGAACATCTTTTACACCAATGCTTTGGGAAAGAAGTGGTATCTGAAGAAGTGTGCATGCGCACGAAAGCTCATACCGATAACAAACTTAGTTGGTCTCTAAGATGCTACTGGAAGGAATTTTTTTATTTTGTTTCGTTTATCTGACAGCGCAGGTCAGTTTGCTTATTCAGTAACTATAGCAATAGATTTGTGCTCTCAGTATGGATGCCTACTGCTTTCTCAAAGCATTGGTGCAAAAGATGTTCAGTCAACGTGTATATCAGTCCAGGGTTTTATGACAGAACTGTAACTTGACTGACATCTTGTGTTGATGATGTCTGAGGCAGCACAGATTCCTTTTGAGTTAACTGCAAACTGCTGGTGAACTGATAATGCCATGGTACAATCACACATTTCAGGATATTAAGGCCATGTGCCCATTCCAAAAACTCCGTGGTTTTCATCAGAGGAATTTGAAAGTGACGTATGTTTTTCTCCACCATTGGCCAGAGAACTTGGGAAAGAAGGAACAGCAGGAACAGGCGTCTAAAGTTGCATGCATCTTGCTTCTTTGTGTATACTGTTAAAGTACAGCATATGAGAGTATACTGAAGCAAGGCATTTCATTATCTCTCCTAAGCCGACTCCTTTTATGTTAAGTGGGTTAATCAGTTTACAACAGCTGTATCCTTCAAAACAATCGCCTGCTAAAGCAAACCCTGAGAAAAGAAGAGTCGTAGAGATCTCTTTCAAAACAATGTTGATGTATCCTGGATATTAATTACATTGTGGAATCTGGTGAATGGGCTCATTAGGAGCAGTTCATGTGTTTTGGAAGGATTAGCGCCAATAAATATAGCTTACCTACTTTCAGTGGAGAGAAGCTTTTAAAAATTTTAAGTCCACGAAAATGCCAAATTTCACATTAGAACAAACCTTTCTTATGGTTAAGTTTCGAGGGTCGTTCGCTCCAAGGTGCTCCCCACATCTTGGGCTGGGGTCGGGGGAGGACTGGCACCTATTTATATTTGTGTAAACTTGAAATATTTAGTTTTTATGCAAATTTAAACTTTTCCATTAACTGATATTGAAACTAAAGTTAAAAACTAGTTCAGAACGAACCACATAAAAAATTATTAGGTATCAATACAGTACTCAATCCTGTCTTTTGCAGAAATGAATTCCAGTGCTGAGTACAGGGGTCGGCAGTGTTTTGTTAACAGTGCGAAATGTAAAAATGCTGATTTCTAGACTGATAGTTACCAACCCAATTTTTGCTCATTTCCAGCCTTTATTTTTCTTTCTGCTACAACATGCTGCCTAATTGCTGCTTTTATATATATATAAGTTGTTTTCCTTGTTGTTGTTTTAATGTGGACGAGTGTTGGGTGTGGATGGTGGAAGTTGTTATCCAAAACATCTGGAAGGCTCCAGGTTAGCCAAAACTGTAAAATGTGGCCTGAAACTGCACCACACGATTCTCCTGATTGTTTTCCAGCTGCTAGCTTGGACTGGAAGTACAAGAAGCAGGCATTTAACAATGCTTTCCACTTTTGGTCAAGCACAAGTGGCCTTGATTTGAAAGCCAACGGCTTGTCTAAAAACCTCTAGTGATGGGGAGTGCATACTTATACTAGCTAACCATCTTTTGCAAAGTTGATTGAATCTGTGATTCAAGTAGAGTCAAGATCTGAAATTGTAATTCATAAGATTTAATTTTTATTTTTTTTAAAAAAGAAACACTCCCCAAGCTCTTACACTGTTCTCTTTTTAAAACAACGCCCTATCTCTTGTGGTTTCTAGGTTAAGGTTTATTTTGAGGCAGAGGGACGCCAAAACACTGTGCCCCAGCTGGATTCTATGATCGCTTGATGTGCTTTTAGCACTGTACTTTTCCTTTTAAGTAAATACTAGATTTTTTAAAAAAAAGAAGTTTCCTTCGAGACCCTGAGGAATTGCAAACAGCTTCAATAGGAAGATGGTATCTAGAAAGCTGCCCATGTCCTCCTCTCTGTGGGCCTCTATATCTGCAGCCTTGGAGATTACAGGTGTCAAGAGGCTGCAACAAAATTTTGTAAGCATCCGACTAGTAATAATGAGGATGCTGGCACTATCACGACTTAGGTTGTCATAACTGAAGTAGTGCACCCTATATGATGTAAACCTCTGTGGCCAGGTTGGTGCTGGCAAAAACCTTGTGCGTGTTCTTTTAATTTCAAATAGCAGTTTGATAAGCGAGAGAGAATTTTGCTTTGGATCTGCATTAGGCTTTAAAGCCACAAAATGTCTCTGCCACATTATGGTGATATGGTTTTTAATTTGTTGTTTCAAATATATCCTCCTTCCCCCCTTCCTCATAGATTACAACAGCAGTGACCTAAAAACAGCTTGCAGAAAGCATGAACTTTATGTTAGCTTCCAAGACTTGGGATGGCAGGTATGTGATGTTTCTATGTCCATAAACATGCTCTGAAAACAATGCTCGGAACACAAAAGTATATTCCCCCCCCACCAGACTGAGTTCTGTGTTAGCATAGCTTGGAAGAAAGTGGGGTGAAGGTCTGCTTCCATTGAGTTACCTTTTCTTTCAGATGTTTATTTTTTATTCAGCTTTAAGTAGAAAATCACATTTTAGTATGTAGAGCACAATTCCATAGGCTCACCATCAGTGTTTTTAAGCTTCACACAATTGTCACTGAAGATGGCTTCCACCAATTTAAATTACCTTTTTTTTAAAAAAAGGTTCTATTTTATGTGGCTGATGTTGCTGGTTCCTTTAACTTTAGCAGCCAAAATCACTATAGCAGTCATGGAGAATGAGATCTCTTTCTTCTATCCTCTTTGCTCTATTGAACCCATGTGTCTTCTAATGTACACAATTATGGTATAATGTTTAACACTATGTGTGTTGGCTAGTTCAGTCATAAGGCCTTTTTTGAACACAGTTTGTAAGTGCTGCATGGTTCTTGCTAAAAATGCATGTTTTTTTTACATGCTAGCATCAACCAGTGGTTGACTGTCACTGGTTTCACATGTTAAATGGTTCCAACTCTTTAAAACACTTGGAAGCTTCAGTAGATTTGCACACAATTTTGTGCAAGCCCAGATTGCACATACCCAGAAACACCTTTAAAAAGGGGGTCGAAGCATAATGTGTTGCATCATGAGCAAAACCAAGTGTATAACCCACCACAACCATGGTTTACTGTGTATTAACTAACTACTGTAACAAGACTTTTTATTAAAAATAATGTCGTCAGGTAAGCATTTTAAGAGTATGTCTGGTTTATGTCTGCTTTTGGTATGCACAGCTCTCTATACATGGGAAAGGAGCTGGCAGATATGAACATGTATGTAGGAGGGTGTAGAGAGAATTAAACAGGGCATTGAAGCATGCTCCATAGAGATTTATAATACTCTGTACCTACAGCCAATACTTGAATACTGAAGCCAGGACATAAGAAGCTTGGGTATAAGGAAGTGGTAAGAATCTTCTAACAAGTATTCTGTAGTCTGACACTGGGAGAGACCAACCTGTATGCATTTGCAATAGTTATGCTTCATGCTTCATAGATGTAATATTATTCTTATAAAGGACTGGATAATTGCACCCAAGGGCTATCCGGCAAACTACTGCGATGGAGAATGTTCTTTCCCACTCAATGCTCATATGAACGCCACCAACCATGCCATTGTGCAGACTTTGGTAAGTAGAGGCCTTGGCTTAGCTCACAGATGCTGTAAAACAGTTCGCCCTGCCTGGTTTCCTCCCCACCCCCCCACTAACGTGGTTTGGGGGAGTGAAGAGGCTCCAATTTGTCTCTTTCATAGTGGTGGCAAAATGTAAGACTGGGTTGTGGGGATGAGCAATTCATCCAGCATTTGTGGTTGGGTCTTGGGTAAATGAGGATGGCCAAGGGATTGCACTTGCAGGATGGGAGAGGAAAGTAACTCTGGGATTAGAAATTAGCCCCATTACGTTTTCTATCCAACCTTTCCTTTAATGAGCTGAGAGCAGCTGCTTTAGACTAATACACTTGGTTAACTGAGTTGGAATTTGATCTGGGATTCTCATGCTGGTGAGAGGAAAGAGTTTTTTAAGAGACCTTTGACATACAATGTAATTTCACTTTTCAAAATACTGCCTTCATGCAGCTTATGGGCACAGTACACCTTTGCTGCTTAAAAATGACACTTCCAAGTCCCAATAAATATTTATCTCTGATAAAGGCGGCAACTAGGATCATGTTGCATGTGGGGGGATTTAATATTTCCTTGCCCTACCACAATGCCAAGAAAAACTGCTTAACCTTCCTTAGGTTGCAGGGAAGTTGCCATTGGCATCAGTGGAAATCTACCATGAGACAAAGGGATAAGGAGGATTACCGTATTTTTCACTCTAAAGGACGCACCCGACCATAGGACGCACCTTGTTTTAGGAGGGGGAGAACAAGGGGAAAAAAATCTCCCCCTCTCTGCTCAGGGCCCCTTCAGCGAAGCGGCAGGAGAAACGGAGCCCCTTCCATTTCTGCTCCTGCTTGGCTGAAGGGGCGCTGCGCAGCTCTCCCTCTCTGCTAAAGCCAGGAGAGTCTTGCTCTCCTGGCTTCGGCAAAAGGAACCTGAAGCCTCCGGAGCGCAGCGGGAACGCGCACTGCGCTCCAAAGGCTTCAGGCGGCTATTCCTGAAGCCTGGACAGCAGAGGGGTCGGTGCGCACCAACCTCTCTCGCTCTCCAGGCTTCAGCAAAAGCAACGTGGAGCCAAGGAGCATGGAGGGAGCGCTCCCTCTGCGCTTCGGAGGCTTCACATTGCTATCGCTGAAGCCAAGGAGCCTGCATTTGCTTCATAGGACGCACACACATTTCCCCTTAAGTTTTGGAGGGGAAAAACTGCGTCCTATAGAGT
The DNA here is from genome assembly GCF_964106915.1 of Podarcis gaigeae. Classification (NCBI taxonomy): domain Eukaryota; kingdom Metazoa; phylum Chordata; class Lepidosauria; order Squamata; family Lacertidae; genus Podarcis; species Podarcis gaigeae. The sequence continues at coordinate 63,581,697 of NC_139683.1, read as the reverse complement.
GAAAAATACGGTAATTGAACAATACATTGAGAAGTCTAATCTTTAGGGCACAGAGTTGGCCATGGAGATAAAAAAGAGCTAGACACTGCCCCAAGCTGCTTGGAGTCAGGCTCAGAAATGTGATAGATTAACAAGTTGGGCTGAAGTTACAAATATGTTTGTTAATTTACTTAAAACAGGTTCACCTAATGAATCCAGAGAACGTTCCTAAGCCATGTTGTGCCCCTACGAAGCTGAACGCAATATCAGTTCTCTACTTTGATGACAATTCCAACGTCATTTTGAAAAAATACAGGAACATGGTGGTAAGAGCTTGCGGATGTCACTGACAAAAAGTTCTCTTCAGAAAGATCTGGTGCGCCATCCTAAATAACTTCCATCTAGTGCCTCAAAGGGAAAAACCTGAAGCTTCTAAGACTATATTTGTGCCTTAAGGAGGATTTTCTTGGTTGTTGTTTGTTTTTAAGCAGAAGCAGGGGACTCCAATGCTACTTGCCCTTTTAAAGTATTTGCACAATGGTAGCCTTTGGTTCTTCTAATTTCTAAGTACACCAAAGAGGATTATAAAGTATGGACCATGGCTGAAGCAGCAAAGGTACAGACAAAAACCTGCACGCTGTTTCAATCTTCAATTCCGTTTCTCTAAGCAGGCACCTGCCAAATCCTGGTGGCGATGCCCACAAGGAAAAAACAGAGGCTGTAGCTAAGAAATGAAATGTACTATTCAAGGCAAAAATCTCCATTCTTAAATGTAGCCAAACCAAGCTCTCCTTGCTTAACTTTAAAGGCCTGCAAACTGTAGGTGACAACGTTGATCGGCAAGGTAAGTGCCTTGTATGAACTGCTGCACTTAGGTTTCTGCAACACACACTGTGTTAAAGCAAGTTTTGTTCCTTGCCCTTCAACAGGGACATAACTGGCAATGTGCCCCTATAGCTATCACAAAAGGAAGTGTTCTAGAGGTTAAATTGTCCCATCAGGCTAACAGGAAGAAGCTTGTACATTTGTTCTAAAGGCAATTTCTATGCTTACATTCCGCAGCTCTCCCTCTTGCTAGTTTTGATCCCTCCCCTCCTTTTGAAAGCCTGACTATAGAAGAAAAAGAGGTGTGTGGGAAGGGAGGTGGGTAGAGGTGGTAGGACAGACCATGCAGGAGAACTGGCAGGTGGCAAGTTACTCAGTCTCACTGACCCAATTAAAAAGCACTCTTCAGATTGTGATCTGGTCGGTAAGGAATAAACTTGCACCTCTCACTTCTGCAAACATGAATTTAAAATGTATATACAATACTTATTTCTAATGTAAGAGAAATGTTTCCCCAAGGCAAGGAAAAGTGCACTTCCCTTTGACTACTTTGCTCTTGTAAATAAATGAAAATGATAATTTATTGCAACTGTCAGATATATTAATTTTGATGTACTATTAGCGAGACCAAGATTTTTTTTTTTGTAAAAAAAAGATTTATTCAGAAACTGTGTGTGTAAACAATTGTACCACTTGATTTTTACAGGAGTCATGACTTGCAGTTCAGCCTGCTCATGAGATTGTGCTTCATTAGGTTTTTAAAAGTCACCATGTTGAATAAAGGCTCCCTTTAAGGCAGAAACATGTGTGTTGATCTGATACATCTGCCATATCTCAATTAGCCCTTTCCATTCTTCCTATCTGTTATGTACCCCCTGACTCTACATCCCCCCCACCCCCAAATTTGTGCTGGACACATTTCCTGGCCTTCAATAGGAAGGGCAAAAGTACAGTACAAAAATTAGAAATGTAGATATGGCTAATGAAAGTTGCATTGCTCCATCTGCAACAAACAAATGGCAACAGCATCTTTCTACAGAGAAAACATCTAGCCTATGTACATACCTGAAAACTCCCGCAATAAAATGGCAATAAATGTTTATATATAAACCAGTTGGTTTTTTCCCCCAGCATCTAGTTTGCTGCTGTAGTTTAAGTGTCTATCAGTACCTGCACTAGAAATTCTTTGGCTTTAAGTCTGTCATATTGAATACCAAACTGGAAAGGAGGGGGACTGGCTGGAGAGAAACTACTCAGAATGAAAGACCACCTGGAAAAACTTATAGGTAGGTTTTGTTCCTTTGTTTATATTACCTGGAAAGAGGCTCTTTAACCATGATTAATAAACTACAGCCCCTGAAGTAACAAAAATAACCCATCTCTAGGTTTTAAAAGAATTTTAAAAATTTATTTTTTTTAAAAAAAGGATGGCTGGTCATGATCTAGGTCTGCACAAAAGGAGCCAAATCTCTTTGCAAATGGCTGAACAGAACCATTGTGTCTTTGAGCTGTCAAAAACTACCTGACAAATGGCATGGTTCAATAATAAATGCAGGGACACATAGTACCATTGCTTTTTGTTGTACATCCCTCATGATGAGAGAACACAAAATGACAGCAGTGGTCAGGGGCGTCTTTCCAAAGTGTGTGTGTGTGTGTTTGTTTTCCTTTGACGTTTCTATTGATGAGACATTTAAAAAGCACTGATTTGCCACAAATAAGGTTTACAATGTGCAGTTTTGCAAAGGTCCAGGCATGTAGTAAGTTTGTAACTTGCGTAAACTGCCACCATCTACCAGGCCCCCTTAATTTTAACCTTTCTTTACTGGTTTTAGATACAAGAAGGCAACTGACTATCAGGACAAAATGGAAGTTCATTAACACAACTAATAATGAAAACTGTTTCCAATTTGAACTATGATTTGCTTGTTGTAAGCTTCCCTTAAGCTCAGCACAGTAGGGCTTTAGAGGAAACAAACACACACAGGGATACCACATTTTTAGTACATTCAGTTTCCCAAATGACCACTATTGGAAATCTGGTACCAGCACACCTTGATTCAACTCCCTTGTTTACTGGGCAGACACAGCTTGAGGAGCAATACCCAAACAGGCATGTTTTCTACAGTTCATCCTTTGCTTGCCCCAGGACAAAGTTGTGCAGTGTTTCAAGATCTCTGGCTCCAGTGTGCTCAGTGACTTTTTCCCCACCACGGAAAAGCATCAGTGTTGGGTAGCCACGAACCTTCAAAAGGAGAGAAAAGAATGTAGGTGAGAAAGCAACTGCAATCCTATATGTCCTGATTCAAAAGTAAAAAAAGGCTCTTCCATATGGCCAGTGGGCATGGCACTGCTTGGAATCTATTATGTTTTTTGCGGTGTTCACAAATCATCCTTGCCAACCTGTACTTCCCCCACCCCCTCCAGATTTCCTCTTTAGAAAAGCTGAGAACTTAAAACAATCTGTTATATATATTGTTATATATATTATGTCACTGCTGGATGGAAGGGAGTTTGAACAGGTGGCCTCATGTTCATAACATGAGCAAATCAGCACAAGACCTATAATAAGACAGAGTGAGTAGTTGGGGTTGCTTAATCTCCTGAGTGGAAAGGTATGTGTATGCCAATTGTTCTGTAAATTACGATAACCTCTCTCTTCAAACATTCTGCACCTTTAGCTTAAAGCACCTCAAGAACTGCTTGTACAGTGGTACCTCGCAAGACGAAAGAGTTTTCCGTTTTTCGAGGTGCTTCGCCAGACGAATTTCCCTATGGGCTTCCTTCGCAGGACAAAAGCCCATAGGGAAATCTCCGGGGACAGCGGGGAAGCGCAGCGCGTCTTCCCCACTGTCCTCGGACCTCCTCCGAAGGCTGGCGGTGGGGCGGAGAGACCTTCTCCCCCCGCCAGTCTTCGGAAGGCTCCTCCGAAGGCTGGCGGTGGGGCAGAGAGCCTTCCCCTCTGTTCCCGGACCTGTCCTGAAGACTTGCGGTGGGAGGAGGGTTTTCCTTCCCACCGCCAACATTCAGAATGCTGTTCTGAATGTTGGCGGTGGGGAGGAAAGCCCTTCTCCTCACCGCAAGCCCCGCAAGCTCCGGGGACAGAGGAGAAGCGCAGCGCGCCTTCCCCTCTGTTCCCGGACCTGTCCTGAAGGCTTGCGGTGGGGAGAAAAGCCCTTCTCCACACCGCCAGCCCGGCAAGCGGTTTCCATAGGAACGCATTAATTGATTTTCAATGCATTCCTATGGGAAACCGTGCTTCGCAAGACAAAAAACTCGCAAGAAGAAAAGACTCGCGGAACGAATTACTTTCGTCTTGCGAGGTACCACTGTATTGCTGAGGAGTAGCAAATCGGGATTTATTTTCTTCCTTCTGTTTTCAAGCTTCGCTAAAGGCCACACTATATATATACATTTAAACCACTCTGATACCACTTCAAACCTTTAACGGCTCCCCCCAAAGAATTCTGGGAGGTGCTGAAAGTTGTTAGGAGACCCCCTGTTCCCCTGCGTGGCGTAGCATTCAATCCCTATTCACAGAGAACTCTGGGAATTGTAGCTCTGTGAGGGGAACAGGGATCTCCTAACAGATCTCAGCCCCATAATTATTTGGGGGAAGCTGTTTGGGTTATCATACTGGTTTACACTGGCACAAACTACTGGGGGCCCAGGCACCCACAAAAAAATATGGGTACTTGGCGCCCAGCCTCACAGGGGCCGTGGAAGTCGCGTCTTAAGGCCCCAGGGGGGCGGGCCTCCCAGGCCCAGACGCGGCTGGGCACCCATAATCTGGGGCCCAATTCAGTGCCAGTGCTGGTTTAAACGTGTAGTGTGCATGTGGCCCAAGAGTCTCCTCCCTCCTCTGGCAGGAGGAAGCCCCTGGCACATGGAGCTGTCACAGAGATTTGTGAAAAAGAAAAAAGCAGCAAGAGGCGGCAGGTATCTCCATACAGCAGGAAGGCTCCCACTTCCTTGTTGCTTCCTGCTTCCCTTCCCACAAACCTCTCATCAGGACTGATTTGATTCCCTCCTTCTCCTCTCCCAGCAACACAACTGGATTGCAAGGTGTTTTAAGCTGAAGTTAAACAACAGCTGGAGATAGCCAGGAGAGAGGAAATACCTTTAACATACAGAGAACGCATGCAACTTCCCCAGCCCTGCCAGAAAAGTGGTCCCCATCAGTATGTAGTTTAATTAGGAAAAGGTTTCTGGCCAAGCACGGTCAGAATGAAATATATTCAAGGAGCCTGGTTATGATCAAGGCTACACTGAGAACTCTGTATGTGCACTAAGGCTTTGGAGATTACCTCCTCCGTTTTCAAAGCATCCCCACAGCCACACCCTAAATTCAGTACAGTAGTAAACTTCAGGATGCGAAAGCGGCAAACCCGGAAGTATTTAACCGGGTTTTGCCGTATGCGCAGAAGCGGTCTTTGGGTTGCGGAAACCTTGGGATCCGACCGTACCTCTGGAATGGATCCTGTTTGCAACAGGAGGTACCACTGTAGTTTCAGAACCACATCTGACCACACGTAGTCAGTGCGGTTAAGCAGGTACAACGAGCACATTATGTAGAAACTCCTCAGCTTTAGCTCATGTCTTTTTACACAACCCATAGTGAAAAGATTCTGTACACATTCTTCCCCGTAGCAGACACTAATTACAGTGGTGCCCCGCAAGACGAATGCCTCGCTAAACGAAAAACCCGCAAGACGAAAGGGTTTTCCGATTTTTTAGCAGCTTCGCAAGACGAATTTCCCTATGGGCTTGCTTCGCAAGACGAAAGCCCATAGGGAAATCTCTGGGGACAGCGGGGAAGCGCAGCGCACCTTCTCCTCTGTTCCCGGACCTGTCCTAAGGCTTGCGGTGGGAGGTCCGGGAACAGAGGACAAGGCGCGAAGGGCTTCTCCTCTGTTCCCGGACCTGTCTTGAAGACTTGCGGTGGGAGGAAGGTTTTCCTCCCCACCGCCAACATTCAGAAGGCTGTTCTGAAGGCTGGCGGTGGGAAGAAAAGCCCTTCTCCCCCGCCAGCCTTCAGAAGAGTTCCCGCCTAGGCTGCGGATAGCAGCCTGTTGCCCCGCGCGAGGGGCGCTCTTAAGCAGAGGAAGTCCTGCAGGGCTCCCCAAGCTGCGAATGTCGGCCCCGCGCGAGGGGCGCTCTGCTTAAGAGCGCCCCTCGTGCGGGGCAGCAGGCTGCTATCCGCAGCTTGGAGAGCCCTCTGGACCTCCGCATCTTGGAGAGCCCTCTGGACCTCTTAAGGCGGGCGGGGGGGCAAAAGTCTTTGCTCCCCCCCGCCTGCCTTCAAAAGCCGTCCGGGAGCATTTTAAAATTCTCCGCTGTCCCGGGGCGATTTAAAAGCCCCCGGGAAGGCAGGCAGGGGGGACAAAGACTTTTGCCCCCCGCCGGCCTTCAGAAGAGGTCCAGAGGGCTCTCCAAGCTGCTGCCCGCCAGCAGTTTAAGATCGCCCCGGACAGCGGAGAGGTCTCCGCTGTCCCGGGAAGGCAGGCGGGGGGAAGCAAAGACTTTCGCCCCCCCCCCCGCCGGCCTTCAGAAGAGGTCGGGGGACAGACTGTCCCCAGACCTGGTCTGAAGGCGGTTTCCATAGGAACGCATTGATTGATTTTCAATGCATTCCTATGGGAAACCGTGCTTCGCAAGACGAAAAACTCGCAAGACGAAAAGACTTGCGGAACGAATTAATTTCGTCTTGCGAGGCACCACTGTACTTTGGAGAGTTAACTGTAAACCAAGCAGCCACACACTTGCAATTTCAACAATTAAGCACAAACGCAGTGTAAAGTCATCTAGCTTCCATACTTACGGAAAATCTATTGCAGACATTGCGTTCCATAGTGCAGTCGACTTCTGCTATCTTGACATCTACTGGTCCCGGAAAGTTCTTTTTTGAGAGATTCTCCCAAGTGGGAGCCAGGTTTTTACAATGACCGCACCTGGGGGGAGGGATTAGAATGAAAGCATTTAACATTTTTTTAAAAAATCCCCATGTTGATTTCAATATATAACAAATTTTTGTTTCTTTTAAGTAACATTTTTGAAGCACAAAACAATACTTTTCAAGCCAGAATCTCAAATAAAAAGCACAAATTAAGAAAAATCAATCCTACCGCACGAGACATTGGATCATTTTCAATAGCCATACAACACCAAAAAACATTGAGTTGTATCTACTTCAACCATTCTTAGGCAGCACTAGTTCATCCAAAAATTACAAATAACACTTTGTCCCACATTTGATGAGGCAAGGCTCGGCAAAAGGTCAGGAAGAGCCCCTGCCCTCCTCATTCCTTAGGAGGGTGCAGGTCTCCTTGAAGAGCAGCACGAGACTCTACTGCTTTCCAAGTGCTTTGTGAAAGGGACACAGACAGCAATAAACTTAATTTTGGCTACCAATTTAAAGGAGGGGGGAAAGCCCACTGATAATTCATCTTTTTCTGTTGTGATGTAAATGTGCCCTCCTCTAACAACCTAGGTTTCCTTAAAGTTGGAGGTGATGTCTCATAGTCATCAAATTAGGAAATAACGTACCATTTGAGCAAACAATTCTGAAGCCACAGCCCTAAACCCACCTATTGCTAAGTAGGTTCTTGCTGAAATCAGTGAAGCAAAATGTCCTCATGCCACAGCCCTCAAGCTTACCTAAAATTCAGAAAGCAATAAAGCAAAGTTTCTACCTCTGACATGTTGTTTATACAACAGTGAGGCTAACATTTAAAATATGCTACTATCCATCACTTCTCAAAAAAGCTCAAAAAAGATGGTGGTGTTTTTTAGAGAAGGAGTAGGAGTGGCTTTGCTATTCTAGAAGTAGGTCTATTTCAAAATCACAACTCGAGCACAGCTAGTGCCCCTACCCTTTAAGTTACCTCGCCAGAAAAACCTAAGATTTATTCCTCTGTTGCTGGTCCGTTCTTGTTGTAACAGATTCATAAATTTAAAAATTGCCTCCATAAACCAAAGAGGGTCCAAATATTGTGAGGTTATATATGAGGAAGTGGCTGGCTTGCTCATTTCCTCCCTGCATCCCATAATTTACCTGGCAAGCAACAGAATTATCTTAAGATGCAGCAGAGTAACCAGGCAAGCACTGGGATGGTTAATGTTTTCTGCCAATCCAAATGCCCATCTAATGTTCCAGTCACATTTGCACAGGGGCAGATGCAGGACTGTGCTTTGAAACAGACCTGCTTCCCGTGGAACACCCAGTCTGTGTTATGCAACAACATGAAATGCAATCCAGTCACAAGCGAAGCACTTTGATGCTCCACTGATGCTCCACTGCAAAGAGTCTAAACACTTACTAAATTGTGGCCACAGCATGTCCACAGTAAGCTGCACTGGAATAAACCTGCAAACCAACTCGTTGCATGAATATACTATCCCTGTTATTATAAAGTAGATGTCAGCAAACTGGCAGCCATCAAGCTGAAATCAGCCTATGCACATAAATCCATTTTTGATCTATCACTGCTGTGACATTAAGTTCTGCACTACTTTCCCAGTCAGCAGCTGATTCAAGGCACTACTTATAAAAATATTAAAAACCTGCTCCCTGCCTTGGGAAACAAAAGGAATCATTTTTAAGGTCTCTTACTATATACAGGGTGTGTATTAAGAGGGCTACTGACCATATGTACTGAAAACTATTAAGATGAGATGGGCTTTTTACTTGTCGTTCAGCTTAATGTTAATATTTACTTAAAACAAAGTAAAGGGCAAAAGGAGACCTCAGAGAACTAGCGGTTGCTTAGCCAAACATAAAACAGCTGACATGCAAGAGAAAAAGGTCAATTTGTATACAATGAACTATAATTGTGTACACAATTTAGCTGGCCAGGAATAGGCTACTGGCTATTTGTGTAGTAAACATTAGCCTGAACTGAAGCTTTTCATGGAAACAACTTGTTGCCAAATGAGAGTGGATTTGGTCAGGTGGCATTTAGAATATCTTTAACGCAGCCCTCACTTTTGGATATTTAGCATCCTTGTGGCATGGCTCTTTTTAGAATGAAGTCAGGAGAGAATGGAAGCTATATTTGGAATGCAGCTCTGCTCTAAGATTTGCAGAAGAGCTCAGTGAATTCTACAGGTATCTCCTCTCTTTCACGTGTCTCTTTCTCACCTGTAAATAATTAAGACCAGACCAGTTTCACCTAATGCCATTCATCTAAGTGCCACCTGCTAAGTGGCAGGCTTGGTGGGTGAATATCATAGGGACAACCTACATGTTATATTGCTAACAACTTTCCCAAACTCCAGGTTTCCCTACTATCAGCAGTAGCATAGGATAAGAAGACGGGAAATCTCCAGGAGCCTGGGATGCCAGCAAAGAGACCACAGAACAGTATGGTGGAGCTAGCACTGCATGAGATCAAGAACCGAACCACTTCCGCAGTTAAATAAATTTTCACATCCATGCTTGGCCATAAAGTCACTAGGTGGTCTCCAGCCAGTCTCTGCGCCGATCCACACACCGTATTTATCACGTAATGACTATAGAAAGCACACATCTGTCAGTAAGTCACCACCGATCTAACAGAACCTTTGCCTGGCAATTTTGTTTGCTGTGATGTGAGTGGAGAAGTGGGGCATAACTCTTAACAACTGAACTTTAGTCCATCAGACAGAACGGGTTGGTTCTTGACTGTGTCATTCTTAGACTGGGTGAAATCAGTTGAGGAGCCAGCTCAACGTTTTTCAGTATAAGCAATTCATACTTTCAGTATAACGAAGATCTGCGAAACTGACTTAAACGTACGTGAACCAGACCCCAACCTTTACCTATGGCAATTAAATCAGATCTGATACCCCTCCCCCCAAATAAAACATGCTTAAACCTGGGGTTCTATGTAGCATGAACAGCAGAATTCTTTTTTAGTATCACCTTAGGCAGGATCGTATGTTATAAAGCAAGACGTACAAAATGTCATACATGGAAAATCTTGAGACTGTTATGGCCTGAGTCAAATACATCCAACACAAAGGACTGGGAACGAGTACATTAAGAGGACAATCTCAGCAGGATTTGGGCACGCGTAAAATGTTTTTTTTAGAGATTTGAGGCACGAATCAAAGTAGAAAAGTAGAAGGGGAAGAGGGGCAAGGAAAGTGGAACTTTCCTCTCCACCACAGCATAAGCACAGTAGAGAGGAAAGGGAGGAAAACAACTTCCTCTCTGGCAATCACTACAGTGCTGAGGCAGCCATTTCTCTTACCACTGCAACACTGCGCTAGCAGGAGAGGAATATCTCTGTCCTCTCCAGTGGAAATTCAGTGCTTTCTCTGCATTTCAGGGAGCCATCTCTGAAGAGCAGAGAGAGTGGTTTTCCTGTGCAACTGCAGGAGGGGAGGATCTTCGCAGCACGGCATTGCAATAGAGAAGGTACAGTGGTGCCCCGCAAGACGAACGCCTCGCAAAACGAAAAACTCGCAAGACGAAAGAGTTTTTCCTTTTTGAGTTGTTCCGCAAGACGAATTTCCCTATGGGCTTGCTTCGCAAGAAGAAAGCCCATAGGGAAATCTCCGGGGACCTCTTTTAAATGCTGGCGGTGGGGAGCAAAGCCTCCCCCCCCCTCCAGCCTTCAGAAGAGGTCCAGGAAGGCCGGCGGGAGCCAAAAGGCTTTGCTCCCCACCGCCAGCATTTTAAAAGCTGTCCGGGATAGCAGGGACGCTTTCCCGCTATCCCGGACCGCTTTTAAAATGCTGGCCGTCGGGAGCAAAGACTTTCGCCCACCGCCGGCCTTCAGAAGAGGTCCAGGACCTCTTCTGAAGGCCGGCGGGGGGCAAAAGTCTTTGCTCCCCTCCGCCTGCCTTCCTGGGACAGCGGAGACTTCACTGTCCCGGGGCGATCTTAAAATGCTGGCGGGCGGCAGCGAAGGCTTCGCTGCCGTCCCCCAGCATTTTAAAAGCCCCCGGGACAGTGGAGACTTCGCTGCCACCCGCCAGCATTTTAAAATCGCCCCGGACCTGGTCTGAAGGCGGTTTCCATAGGAACGCATTAATTGACTTTCAATGCATTCCTATGGGAAACCGTGCTTCGCAAGACGAAAAACTCGCAAGAAGAAAAAACTTGCGGAACGAATTAATTTCATCTTGCGAGGCACCACTGTAAAGGTAAAGGGACCCCTGACCATTAGGTCCAGTCGTGCCTGACTCTGGGGTTGCGGCACTCATCTCGCTTTATTGGCCGAGGGAGGCGGCGTACAGCTTCCGAGTCATGTGGCCAGCATGACTAAGCCGCTTCTGGCGAACCAGAGCAGCGCACGGAAACACCGTTTACCTTCCCGCTGGAGCGGTACCTATTTATCTACTTGCACTTTGACGTGCTTTTGAACTGCTAGGTTGGCAGGAGCTGGGACCGAGCAACGGGAGCTCACCCCGTCGCGGGGATTCGAATCGCCGACCTTCTGATCGGCAAGTCCTAGGCTCTGTGGTTTAACCCACAGAGCCACCCGCGTCCCTAATAGAGAATATATCCCCTTGCTTAACTTTCAAAGGCGCCTCTCTTTCCTCTTGCGCACCACCATTACTAGGCACAAAGTCCTTTCCGTTTCCTGACCGGTAAGACCTCCCAGTATTTGCAGCACGAAAGAAAGAGGAGAAGCCCTTCTGCAACAAGTAGAGGTGCTGCCACTGGCTAATCTCACAGGGGTAGGTGGACCTCTTCATGCAGTTTGCTAGGCCTGATTTAGCATGTAGACTCACCATTCCTGCTCTAAACAGCCAGCAAATTAACGGTCTGCCAGGGGTACCTCCAGCTCATCTCTAACAAGACACGGAGGCAAAGAATAGCTCCCAGATGGAAACTAGTTTTCACTTCTGGATAAATGCTACCAACAGGTAAATAAGGTCACAATTATCCCACTCTAAAGGCGGAAATAAGTAAGTGAGGAGAACAACAGCAGCAACAGCACAGAAACAAAAAGTTCAAATGCTTGCAATCCCAAATGTTTTCTCTGTTGAAAACGTTTATCTATTCACTTCATTTGTTGTTCTAGTAATCAATAGGATCCTCATGCAGAAAACTTACCATGGAGCGTAGAACTTAATGAAGGTGATTCCCTGAGACACTTCTTTATCAAAGTCTTTTTCAGAGAGGGAAAGGACTTTGCCCTGTCAAAGGAAAGGGAGGTGAAAGTCAAAACAGCTTCAAACATGCCAAGTGCGTACTTGGAAGTGATACAAGTCTCTCGCCACTGCTATGATGCTGTATTAAGAAAAAGGGGTGCATAGAGGAAGCCATGCCACAGTGTGGAGATTTCCCAATCTCTACCCAATACATGAGGCTTTTCAATACATCCCGAGTTTGCTTCCCCCTCCACAAAGCACCCTTGCTGGGCCAGGCCAATTGTTTTTCTCTGCAGTTCATCTACCATCAGGTGAGAGCCACTGGAAGGGGGGAAAGGGTGGCACTCAGACGTATGCAGCTGCACTCACTGAGGAGCTAATTAAAAGCAATCTGTAAAGCACTCCTTGAAAATCCCTCATGAGTACTGCAGCCTAAATGGACATCACTATCATTTTAATTTTCTGGATTCAAATTCCTTGTTCAGCACCTCCTGTTTTATTGTAGTCCCATCGTCCCCCTCCATTTGTTCCCTGCCTTCTTGCTGTGCCAACCCAAAACAGGGCAGAATCTGATCATGACTACCTCTGTCCTGGCAACAAGCTGTGATGTCACAAGGATGGTGACTTAAGTGAGAAAGAGGCTACAGGAAATGTAACATATACCATCCAATAGGGAGGGAACACCTCTCTATTTAGCTACATATATTATCTATCCATATACAGTGGTACCTCAGGTTACATACGCTTCAGGTTACAGACTCCGCTAACCCAGAAATAGTGCTTCAGGTTAAGAACTTTGCTTCAGGATGAGAACAGAAATCGTGCTCTGGCGGCACGGCAGCAGCAGGAGGCCCCATTAGCTAAAGTGGTGCTTCAGGTTAAGAACAGTTTCAGGTTAAGTACGGACCTCTGGAATGAATTAAGTACTTAACCTGAGGTATCACTGTATTATCTTTAAACTAAAAGGATGAGAGGCCAGGAACCATTTCATTCAGACACGAACCTAATATAGACAGTATAGCGACAAATGTATGTATGTTTGTGCACGTTTACATGAATGCACAGCTCCGTGGCAGCAGTCAAAGCACACTTTTTAAAAAGCAACAACAGCTTTATTGCAAATTCTGATCAAGTGTTATAACTAGAATCCTAGTGGAGGTGTGACAGCAAAATCGCAAGAATAATTTTTAGAGTTTGGGGAAAACATTTAAGAGGTATTATTTAGGACATGGGTAGGCAACCTAAGGCCTGGGGACCAGATGTGGCCCAATTGCCTTCTCAATCCAGCCTGCAGACGGTCTGGGAATCAGTGTGCTTTTACATGAGTAGAATGTGCCCTTTTATTTAAAATGCATCTCTGGGTTATTTGTGGGGCATAGGAATTCGTTCATTTATTATTATTATTATTATTTTCAAAATATAGTCCAGCCCCCCACAAGGTCTGAGGGACAGTGGACCGACGCCCTGCTGAAAAAGTTTGCTGACCCCTGATTTAGGACTTACCTCTTCTTCTGGAGTTGCTTCTCTAGGTGGTGACGGTGCTTCTGTAGGTTTAGCATCTCCTGAGGCTTCTTTGGCGTCTTTTAGCTGGGATTCTACATATTCTTTCAAAGAGTCCAAATCTCTCTTTCCTTTATATTGGTCAACCTACAAAACAACAACGACAACATGTGAATCATTTAGTTTAGGCAAACCTTTCTTGGATCCCCATTTGAAGATGTTCATGTTTAAGCACTCATTGCTACATATCTATATCATCCTACCAATTCATTAGCTTGGTTTATTGAATTCCACAGCTTAAGTTTTTTGTTTTTGCCAAGAAAGAGATCCTTGCAAATCTTAATGCATTCTGAGTAACAGAGTGAGAGTTTCAGTAAGTTAAGAGTTCCTTTTAAAAAGAATAAAAACTTTGCATTTTCACTTTTTTTAAAAGTCCACAAAAAACAAAACAAAACCACCCTGTGAGGAAAAAGCAGCTTCAAAATTTCTGGAAATTTCACACCTGTCTAGAACCCTGAGTTAGCAGGATTCTAAAAGGTGTGAGGAGCTTCCATGAGTATAGGAGGCCCTAAACAAGAGGGAACTTGAAAGGAGCTGTGCAACTACCAGGGGAGCGCTAAAGGCACAATACATGCAATAATAATAATAATATTCTTTATACCCCGCCCATCTGGTTGTGTTTCTCCAGTCACTCTGGGCGGCTCCCAACAAAATATTAAAAACATGATAAAACATCAAACATTAAAAACTTCCCTAAACAGGGCTGTCTTCAGATGTCTTCTAAAAGTCAGAGAGTTGTTTATTTCCTTGACATCTGTAGGAGGGCGTTCCACGGGGCAGGCGCCACTACCAAGAAGGCCCTTTGCCTTCAGCTCCTTTTAAAACTTGTGTCACCCCTTCAAGCGAGCAATAACTGAACAGGAAGGGCCAGGAATTAAGGCAAGTGCTCTGAAACCAAAGCACACATTCCGGGAGCAAGGTAATTATTATTTCCCCTGATACTCATGCATGCCCTCCATCACCCCACCCCACCCGACCCCGGTGAGGAGGAAAATCCACAAGGACTCAATGCTCCACTGACTGGAGCATATTCTCCTTTGCAGCCTTGTCCAAAGGCAACACACATGATGGTTTACACCTCTGTGAAAACGGGAGCTCAGTAGTGGAAGCTGGAGGTATTTTATATGTGTGTGTCTGCATTATATTTGTGTGTGTGTGTTTGTTCTACTCGGCATTTCACAGCTCCTATGACCTGTGGCTACGTAAAGCTTCAGTTTCACAAGCTACACCATCGGGCTTTCACAGTCCATTCCAGGGCAGGCCTGAAAGTGACATAGCCGATCCCATCACATAAACATAGGAAACGGAATAAAGGGGGCAAGCTTCGTAATAACCTCACCTTCTCTCCTCCTCTGAACCAAAGGAGGGTTGGGTAACCGCGCACTTGGTTTTCCGAGCAGACTTCATTATGTTGTGTGCAGTCCACCTGAAACACCACACAAGTATCAAGTAAAAAAGCCATTGTGAATTTCACAAAGTAAAGGTATAAGCTGTCAGCAGGTGCGCTGAAATATTTAACTCTCGCTGCTATGCAAAAAGAAGACACAACTGCTGAAGGGTGTCGCCATGATTACTTATATAAAGCAGCTAAACAATACTGGGCATGGCACATTATTGAAAACAGCACATTTTCCTGCCCTTGGGGTTGCATCTAAAAAACCATGGAACAAAAGAAGGGACCTGGGATGAAGAGATGAAAACATGCTATAAACTAAAACGAAGTAAAAGGAGTGATAATAAAACCTGAAAAATATAATGAAAGGAAATGAATTTGGGGGAGAGGAATGCAAGAAAACATATGAGGTCATATATGTAACGGGGAAGGAGTTCCATGCCTTAGAAGCTGTAAGAGAGACAAAGTACATAGCTAGAATGGACAGCTTGATAGGTTCGATGAATGGAAGGACCCAGGAGGAAAACAGAGAGAAAGCAGGAGTAGAAATGTGAAGAGACGCAAAATAAGACTCATGGGGCCAACAGATGACGCCAGTGAAGATAAAAACACAGAAGAGAAATATACAGAGGTGTAACATGATTGAAACATAACCAAACAAAAAGTTAAATGAGCAGAAGAGCTGGGAATGGAGAGAAGAATTTTAAGTGGGGAGATCTGTGAGGGAAGCATTACAATAACCCTTGCAACGTAAAAGGGAGAGTATAAGGGCTTAGGCAGAACCAATTGATCAGAAGGTGTGTGTGTGTGTGGTGCTTTTTAAAAACAGTATTATAAAAGAGAGAAGCGACAGACCTCAGCTAGAGCAGTAATGTGAGCCAAGCAAGAGAAAGAAGGATCAAAGACAATGCCCAGCCTCTTAACTTGCTGAGAAGACGGAAGAGTGAAGTTGCTGACTGAAAGAGAAAGAGAAGGGGAAATGTGATTTAAGGGGAAACATGACAAATTCCATCCTTTGTATACAGTGTTTGCGATAATGATCCAACATCTCAGCAGAAGGTGGTGTTAAGACAGTTGGAAGCATTAGACAGACTGGTGTTAGGAGGCAGTATTGGCTCTCAAAAGCGGGTGCTGGAAGCACAAAAGAGGGGAGGGTCCTTGCCTTCGTGGCCAGCTTTAGCTTTCCTGAAGGCACCTGGCTGGTCTCCCTTGGAAACAGGGCTGCTGGGCTAATGAACACTCAGGCTGACCCAGCAAGGCTCTTGAGATTTTTTTTGTAAGGGGGAAGAGAGAGAAAGGAACACAGCGAGAAAGAAAGGAAGAGAAAGGCAGAGTTGGACAGCACCGTGTAACAAAAGAATTTCAAGAGCAAGAGTAAATGGGCCAATGAAAGGACCTAAGGACTGAGAAGAAGAAGAAGAGTTTGGATTTGATATCCCGCTTTATCATTACCCGAAGGAGTCTCAAAGCGGCTAACATTCTCCTTTCCCTTCCTCCCCCACAACAAACACTCTGTGAGGTGAGTGAGGCTGTGAGACTTCAGAGAAGTGCGACTAGCCCAAGGTCACCCAGCAGCTGCAGGTGGAGGAGCGGAGACGCGAACCCGGTTCACCAGATTACGAGTCCACTGCTCTTAACCACTACACCACACTGAGCTCAGCAGACACCAGTTCAGAGAGGAAACTGAGAAAAAAAGAGTGCCATTAAGGGAAGCTTTAAAAGGACAAGTCACGATGGGAGGGAAGCCAAGAAAGGAGAGTATCAGCAAACCCCCAAATAACGCCGAGGACTAAGAAGCAGAGAGGGATCAATTGTATCAAAACATGAGTCAAGATCAATGAGAGCAAGAGGATTTCTTACAGGGCCGTCTCAATCGAATGCAGATGTTGAATACCAGCCTGGAAAAGGAACTGTTGTAAAAAGAAAACCTGGCTGCTGTTGTTCAAGTAGTTTGGATAGCAAAAGAAAGATAGAAATGGAAAGGAGGTGAGGGGTTCAAAGGGGAGTTAAAATAAAAATGGGGAACCACAGGGCAGGATTTACCTAACAAGCCCTGTCAGTGGAAGTCCTGCACAAGGAAGCAACAGGGCACTTGTGCAACTGGGCTCCCCACTCCTGCTCTGCCCTCAAATAGGCTCTGGGGGCACTGGGAGAAGGCATAGCAAGTTTAAAGCACAACAGGGAATGGCGAGAAGAAAGGTAAAGGCTGAAAATAGAACAAGATTTATACGATACTCTGGTTTCTCTTCAGATTGTATAAATAGAAATAGAGAGGAAAGAACAGATGGAGTATTTGTTGTGGAAAAAAGGAAGTAAAGAAGGAAGAGGGGGAACTGGGTCAAAAGGACTGAAGGAAGAAGAAAAGCAACAGCAGGAAATGAAAGCAGAGAAGATGGGTAAAAAATAGTGATGATAATGAAGAATACAGGCAGAACTAGAGTGTAATGAAGAATGAAGAGTGGAAATCGATAAACTATTGGACAAAATTATTACAAGAAAGTGATGAAGGGACAGCAGAGGAGGAGGATAATGATGAGCATGAAGTAGCAAACCGATGCTAAGGATGGAGAAGTTGAAGACTGAAGAAAGTGAAAAAATTAAGCTTGGTTAGAAGAAGGATAAGATGAAAGCATTAAATTAGAATTAAGTCAAAACTGGTCCAGGGGCATCCAGGAGCTCTGACCCAGAAGCAAAAGGAGCATGAGAAGGGAGAGAAGAAAGGCTAAGGTGCCTGGGGTAAATGTTGCAGAAAGAAGAGCTCCTGTTCACTGCTCCATTCATTCAGCCAGGCCCTCTTCCACTCTGTTCCCTCATCTCAGTTTTCTCCCAGCATTCAGTCAGCATTTGTTGCCTCCTAAGCAACAAATGTAAACTGTTAGTCCCCTCTTAGAGTCCCCCCCCCCACCATTTTTCGGGTGCTTCTGCAAAAAATGGGGGTTTCCCTAAACCTGCAGCTATTGCAGGGTGGTTTATGTATTTATTTAAACCCCTTGTTTACCTGCCTTTCCTCATCAAAAGCTGTGCATGGGTGGCGTTGCTTTGGCTGCATAAGCAATGGCATTCATAGCCATTTGTATGGAATGATTAGACAAGGTCTAAGATGCAAACAGCAGAATGGATGGGAGATGCGAGAAGTGAGAGTGGCAGAAGGAGGCAATCTTGAAGACAGAGAAAATGCCGAGCACAAATTTATCAGAATGAGGGTTAATTTGTAAAGTGAAACCAACAGGAATAAGAATTGGAAGGGAAGAAAGGAGGAAAGTAAGCCAGTACTCTAAAGTCAAGACATGGATGAACAGGATGGTGATAAATCATAGCAGCCCACAAATTAAAAGGAGCCGTGAAAAGAAAACACAATTAAACTATGGAACTCACTGCCACAGGAGGCAGTGCAGGCCACCAACCTTAGATGGCTTTAAAAGAGGATTAGGCAAATTCAGGGAGGATATCAAAGACTACTAATGATGGCTATGCTCTGCCTCTGTTGCTGGAAACCACGGGAGGGGAGAGTGCGCTTGTGCTCAAATTCTGCTTGTGGGTTTATCACAGGCTTGGCAATTATAAGAACAGGATTCTGGACTAAATGGGCCACTGGCCTGATCCAGCTGGCTCTTCTTATGTTGGAAACAAGATAAAGAATTAGAAGAGGGGAAATCAAGAATCTGCAGCAAGCAAGAAGATGAGAACAGATGACTTGCCACTACAAACGTCAAGGTGGCAGGAGTGAGAAAAGACTAGTGAATGACTTAAGGAAGAGCATTCAAGGCAGCAGTCAACTGGAGAGACTGGAAGAGCAAGAAGAGAGAAAATTCAGAGGAAGAAACCAAGCAGTGTGGCTTATTCGATAGCTGCAGGAAAGTAAATGAGAATGATAAGCAAGGCAAACCAACAACAACATGACAGAGAACTTAAACTAAATTAGGATGATGAGGGCAATGTGCAGTAGGGCCAGCACTGAGAGCAACACTACCAGCTAACCAGCGTGAAATAAGGGGTGGGGAAATGGAGACGTCAGAGAACAGCAGTCCAAACACCCTTGAAAAGCAAAATTGCAAACACTTTGCACAATGGCCTGGATCCAGACGAACAGCACAATCCTACCCAGGACTTTACCCAGAAGTAAGTCCAATGGAACTCAATGGGGCCTATTCCCAGGTAAACGGGGTTAGGATTACATCCAAAATCCATTACACTTTGTAGCTCCATTGAAATCAGTGAGGACAGTTAAGTTTCGGCAAGTTTAGATCCAATTGATTTCAGTGGGTTTAAAGTGTAACAGGCTTGGTGTTACTCAATATTTTTAAGGCAGGTAGAACACTTGTCTGCGTTGGTTTCAATAAGCATTTATTTGCCCCCTTCCAAACTTGCTCTCGGCTTAGAAAAACAAAATGAAAATATTGATTTAATTTAAAAAAACAAAAAATAAGTATCAGACTTTCCTTCCAATGTCATGTGTAGTTTGTCTCCCAAAAGACCCCGAATACTTTATTTCGTCTAAACTATTAACCGTGCACCCAGTTGAACATTTCAGGCTGGGAGAGCAATCTTTTCCACCAGAAAGCTAACAATATGACTACACTCCTGTTTTTATAGTTAGCTGAAGTTGTTCCAACACCCACACACATCTGCCTGAAGATGGAAAGAAGGGCTCCATCATCATAAAAGTAAGCTGTAGGGACCCTGCCTTTTCCTTCTTTAAAATAACAAGGCCCTGGTATGGCTATATTCCTATTAACCACTCATTCACTTGCCCACAAAGAGTAAGAATCCCTCCTGTGTAAGCACTTTGCTACTTACTGTTTCTGTAACAGATGATTTGTTTGATTTTGCTGTTAACTGTCCTGATTTTTACAGTGGTACCTCGGGTTACATACACTTCAGGTTACAGACTCCACTAACCCAGAAATAGTACCTCGGGTTAAGAACTTTGCTTCAGGATGAGAGGTGAAATCGTGCAGTGGTGGGGCAGCGGGAGGCCCCATTAGCTAAAGTGGTGCTTCAGGTTAAGAACAGTTTCAGGTTAAGAACGGACCTCTGGAATGAATTAAGTACGTAACCAGAGGTACCACTGTATTTTTATGTTATTTTTTTAAATGTGGAAAGGCTGGGTACAAAGGTTTTAAATGAGTAAATAAGCTTCCCTGTGACATACACACAGGTAAGATAAATATTTTGTGGGCAGGTTCCAGCAAAACAAGCAAGGCACCAGAAATTTTTTTAAAAACCAAGATGTGCGAATGGACTGCCAGGAGTATTATACCACAGAGTAAATGAAGTTAATTGCGGGTTAATGGAGCAAACAGCGTTCTCCCATCATAGATGTTACTGTCCAAGTACATAATGTTAAATTTAAGACCTTGTAAACGAAGCCTACCTTGCCAATCTTGGCAGTCCCCGAATTTTCAAGGTGCTGGGCCAACTGCTCCCAAGTTGGCGCCAGGGCCTTGCAGTGGCCACACCAGGGGGCAAAGAATTTGATAAAGTGATTGCCTAAAAACAAAAAACAAGGCGTATGTAAATAAACAGCACTCAGTTCACTCATTCCAGCAGTGATTAAGTGTCTGTCTTTATGCAGACAAACAACACTTGAATGTGTACTGCTACCCTTTGCCATGACTGGGTTTCCATTCTCAAGAGGTGGGGATCCTGATCCCAGCATCACACAGCTGCCCTGTGTAAAGCAGGGGGCTCGCTCCCACCTGTAGCTCCCAGTCACTTCCTCCATACGTCCCCTAGCATAACCACTTAGAAACCTTGGTAAGATAAGCAAGGTAACCTTGCCTGACATTCTTCCCCAATCCCTTCTCTACCACACTGCACTCAAAAACTTTATGCAGCACTTTTCTTTTTTTACACAAGGCTTCTAAAGGTAAAAGGTAAAGGACCCCTGGACAGTTAAGTCCAGTCAAAGGTGACTGAGGGGTTGCAGAGCTCATCTGGCTTTCAGGCAGAGGGAGCCGGCATTTGTCCACATGTGGCCAGCGTGACTAAACCGCTTCTGGCGCAACGGAACACCGTGACGGAAGCCAGAGCGCACGGAAACGCCGTTTACCTCCCTGCCACAGAGGTACCTATTTATCTACTTGCACTGGCATGCTTTCGAACTGCTAGGTTGGCAGCAGCTGGGACCAAGCAATGGGAGCTCACTCCGTCACGGGGATTCGAACCGCCGACCTTCCGATCAGCAAGCCCAAGAGGCTCAGTGGTTTGGACTACAGCGCCACCCGTGCCACAAGGCTACTAAAGCATCTTGATTCCAAAATGTTTCCTCTAAAACGTCATCTCCTCTGAGTCTTGCAGGCCTCGAGGTTATCAGCAGGTGAAAGGTTATCAGCAACTGATGGCCTTTTGGAGTTCTCAGTGGAGAAAGTTTGTTGGAGGTGCCAGAACAACAAGGATGGGAAAAGGCCTTTCCTTGAACCACTGGTCTCACTGGGTCTGAAGAAGGCTCAGAGCAATCTCCATCTGCCCTGGAAGTATGTTGCCAAGCATCAGGTCCTGGGTAACAGCCGAGTTCTGAGGATCACAGTTCATCTTAGTAAGCTGAACGTAGGCCCTTTGCCTCCATAAGGACACAAAAAGAGCCACGCTGGATCAGCCCAAAGACATCTAGTCCAGCACTCTTTTCTTACAGTAGCCAACCAGATACCTATAGAAAGCTTGCAAGGAGGACCTGGGTGCTCACAGCCTCTTCGCTTTCCCCTTCACACAAATCAGGGAACAAGTCAGGAAGTCTTTGGTTGCATCCAAACTGGGAAACTATGGTTAATAGCTTGGGAACAATGCAGGGCATGATGCCAACTTCCAACCACGGTTTCAGGCTTGCTCTGAAACCATTAACTAAAACCTTCCTGATTTCATAGAAACACAGAAGGGACTACGAGGGTCATCTAGTCCAACCCCCCCTGCAAAGCAGGGATCTTTTGCCCAATGTGAGCATCAAACACACAGCCCCAAGATAAAGAATCTCATTCTCTACCAATTGAGCTGTCCTTTGTTCACTTGCCTACGTGAAAGGAGGAGTTGTAGTGGCTACATGCAGAGGGCATGAGGATGATTTGTAACTCGGCTTCAAAACTCGGGATATGAACATTCAGAACATGGCAAGTGTCATG
Source organism: Podarcis gaigeae (assembly GCF_964106915.1). NCBI lineage: Eukaryota > Metazoa > Chordata > Lepidosauria > Squamata > Lacertidae > Podarcis > Podarcis gaigeae. Next base: position 63,559,740 of record NC_139683.1, on the reverse strand, counting down.
AGTTTGCAATGCTTGAGCTGTGACCCAGGAACTCTCAATATTAAATCTCATTTCTGCTACACAGATTCATTAGATAGATTATGGGACACTGTACCACTGTTACATAAATATAAAGAGCATTTTTTTTTAAAAAAGGGAAGGATTTGCAGCAATAACTATCAAGCTACCTTCTGCAACATGCGTTTTGAAATTAGCCGATGTGAGCTCATATAGACCCTGCTTCGATTCCGGGTCTTTGGGAGACTCTGGTTCAGAATCTTTCTCCTATCATACAAAGGAAAATTAGATTAACAACGCGATTGTATCTCAAGACAGACACAGCTGGTTATATAGCTGCATGCATAATGAAACTGCAAGTATAAATTTGTGGTTATACTCACAACTGCAAACATGACAATACTTGTTCGAATTTTCAGATAAAAGCACACACCTATAAGCTAACGTGCTTGTATACACATTTGTAAAACTCATGCCATCCATCCAAATTTAACTACTACTTGCATGGAATTATTTTTCCCCAAAGGTAAACACAACCACATGTATATAATGTATGTTATGTCTGCAGATCAATAAATTTTATTTTCCTAGAGCAACAAATGAGAGGCAGCCAACTTTCAAGAAAAAAAACAAATCAATGCTGGCAGCAGAAGCAGCAGCACTAAGGGCATGTTGTGGGGCTGCAGGGTGAGTGAGTGAGCAAGAGAGTGTGTGTTTGTGTGTGTGTAGAGCTCTAAGTTAAACCAGTTTACTTCCTTAGCCCACACCTAACCAGGAGAGCTTGCATTTGGTTCAGTGTAGGAATGAAGGATAAAAAAAATAATAATACCCACATTCAGCTACCGTTTCCCTTCAATGTGAACGGCACTGGTTTTTAAAAACATGGACATTATTGATGGCTGTTCATCACTGCCCAGCTCAAATTATTAGAGGAAGAGGTAGGATAGCACAAGGCCCCAGACCTTCAACTTGTCCAATTTTAGTCACATCGCATCCCTTCTTTATTTTCTAACACATTATCTAAGGGGGGAAATGCAAAACGTATGGCCTTCTGGCTTTCTATGGGCTCCCCTTATAGTTCAGTAACTGATATGCTGTATTTGCACTCTTTTAAAAACAAACAAAAAACCATTTGAATGGCATTTTATTTTGTGTCTCCTGAAAGAAGGAAGGACTCTTTCATCACTTACAGCAGGTTCTTCTTTTAGTGTCTTCAGCATCCAGTTCTCCAGCGACTGAAAGTCTCTAGGTCCCTGGTATTTTGCAGCTTCTTGGCCTGGTCTAAGCAGTTTCAGGCTGCAAATGCAAGACAACAAATGCAAATGTTTTTAAGGTCATGCAATGTCAAAACATTCTGAAAACGGCTGTACTTTTGCCCTCATGTCCCAGCTCAAAGAACCTTCCTCAGGGTGGTCTCTTTAATCCTAATTTTTCACAGTTGTGTTGATTTCAGTAGCGTGGCATTAGGCTTTCCAAGGCCACAATTTCTCTGCAAACTTTCAAAAAGACTTAAAAAACTGAAGACAGCTTCAAATCTAACTGTGATGGAGATAGTCTGAATGCCCTTTCACTGCCGTGAAAACGTAACAGTACCACCTTCTGTACCCAAAACAAACTATTTGCAATGCGGGGGGGGGGGGAGGGGTCTATAGATTAGTGCCTGTGACGTCACTAGCATATCTGCACCTCCACCCAAACAATTCATGGAGCAGTTCTGCAACTGCTTTAAAATTGCTTGTGTTGCTTTTTCTTGGTAATGTCAAGGGCAAAAAAAGGTAAAGGACCCCTGACAGTTAAGTCCAGTTGCGGACGACTCTGGGGTTGCGGTGCTCATCTCGCTTTGCAGGCCGAGGGAACCAGCATTTGTCCGCAAACAGTTTTTGCAGGTCATGTGGCCAGCATGACTAAGCCGCTTCTGGCAAACCAGAGCAGTGCACGGAAACACCGTTTACCTTCCCACCAGAGTGGTACCTATTTATCTACTTGCACTTTTTTGGCGTGCTTTTGAAGTGCTAGGTGGGCAGGAGCAGGGACCGAGCAACAGGAGCTCACCCCGTCATGGGAATTCGAACCGCTGACCTTCTGATCAGCAAGCCCAAGAGGCTCAATGGTTTTAGACCACAGCGCCACCTGCGTTTACTAATATAAACTCTGCTTATATACACACACGTATATATTTGAGGACAGCATGCCTGACACATAAAGGGACAGAGCCAATCGCATGTTTAAACTTGCAAGATATGTGTTACAAGCCCAACTGCAAGGCTAGGTTCTCACACTACAAGTAAAGAGCCCATTATGACTACTGCTGAATGTTACACCTGTCTTCTTATGAAACATTTTATATCAGCATATTAAGAAATCTAAAGTGAAAAAAATGTTAAGAAACTTAGACCAGAGGCTCATCACTATCTGCCCATACACGTCGTTGGATAATTCACAGTAAGTATGAAATCAAGAAACTGCCGACCTCATGAAAATTCAGCCTGCCCAGGCTGTGGGTATATACGCCCCACAACAGGGAAGAGCTCATCGAAGAGAGGCTATATCTGCAGAATCATCTAACAGGCTACCCTTGCCAAGACGCTTCCAGGGTGTAGTCAATTAGGTTCTTCCTGGTTTAGCAAACGAACACGGGCCTTGGAGAAGGAAACGCTGAGTAATTACTATACCAGATGAGGTGTGGTCCTCTCACCCCAACCTACCGGAGCAACTCAACCACCTTCTGCTAGCTATAAAACCTTTGCATCACCGTGGCACATTTGCACAGCTGTTCCTCTTATCCATGCACAGGGAAACATATGGGTGTGCTCACTGCATTTTTCACTAAAACCCAAGAGGAGCAAGGAGGAAACAGAAAGCGCATCAAATGTTGGAAGGTTTTCAGTGCTAGTACTCCTCAGTCTAGATCCACTGAAGTTAATGAGTATGGCCAATTAATTTCAATGGGTCTACTCTGAGCAGAAGCTAGTTGAATACGGCCCATTGCTTTTATTTCCTTGTGCAAATATGTATCACTTCAGAATACATAATCCCATGGTACAGTCCACGGGCACATAAACCCACAAACCATGTTGAAGCTAAGCAGGTCTGGGCAGTGCCTAGGAGAGGCATTGGCTGGCTTCAGTTTTCCCTGCATCATGATTTTTGTCACTGCCTGCTCTTGTGGTTCGCTGTCCCCTGAATGAGGCAGGTGAGAGCTGATCCTGCAGAGTTAACAAGGACTGCAGGAATCGAGAGAAGCACTGGCTGACTTCACAGTGTTCCTCACATTGTGAGTTTTGCGTAGCACACAGACACACGCATCACGATTCAAGATATATTGCCAGGGTCAAAAAATTATGAAACTGAAGTCACAATATGGACATCAAACCAGTTTTGGATGATATATTGATATTATCACCTAAGTGCCTAGATTTCCCAAGAACCTCATAAATGCTGCCTTGAGTTCCATAACAGAACAAAGTCAGGATATAATTTAAGAAAATAAAGCAACAATATTAAGAGGGCTTTTTTAAAACAATCACTATGTGATTGCTACATGGGCTGCTGCTAGGTAGGTCTGTTCACAAAACAGGGAAAAAGAGGATTCTGGTCCTTCCAAGAAATAGAATCTAATGTATAATACACAATACAGTACATTTCATGCACTTGGCAAAAAAGACAAGCCTGATGACATTTAGCATTTCACCACAATGCTACACTAGGTAAAGGTAAAGGGACCCCTGACCATTAGTTCCAGTCATGGCCGACTCTGGGGTTGTGGTGCTCATCTCGCTTTATTGGCCGAGGGAGCCGGCGTACAGCTTCTGGGTCATGTGGCCAGCATGACTAAGCCACTTCTGGTGAACCAGAGCAGCGCACGGAAACACCGTTTACCTTCCCGCCGGAGCGGTATCTGTTTATCTACTTGCACTTTGACGTGCTTTCGAACTGCTAGGTTGGCAGGAGCAGAGACCAAGCAACAGGAGCTCACCCCATAGTGGGGATTCAAACCGCTGACCTTCCAATCAGCAAGCCCTAGGCTCTGTGGTTTAACCCACAGCGCCACCTGCGTCCCTCACTATAAGCACTCAAAAGCAACTGCCCCCCCCCTCATGCTGGCATGGGCCTAAGGGAGATACAGAGAACAACTGAATGATGCAATGCTCCTTTAAACGTACGTCGGGTACCCTCTGACACTATACTCAGAACATAGTGGCGTATCCGCAGTGCAGTCCACTTTGACGACATAGACCTGAGGATCTTCCATACTGTTGTACTTGTCTGCAAGATCATTCCATGTTGGCTGCAGGCGCTGGCAGTGCCCACACCTGGAGTAAAAAAGAAGATGATTAATGAATTCATTTTCCTTTGTTCAACCACACTTATCGTCTAACAGAAGCCTGGGGGCTGGGCTTTGGTCTGATTTCAGGTTTCATCTGATGTTTCTCAAACCGTGTTCTGGGGAAACACTCAGGTTCCTTGGAAGCTTATCGGTAATTTCAATAATGGCCGGAAAGATTCTCTAAAAGATTTCTCATCTCCTCTTACTGATGGGGTGCCACCAAGGGAGTGTACTGGGTGCAATCTTAGTTTACGCGAGTTAACAGTGATGTGAAATGAGTATATAGCCTAGAACATCCCAGAAACCTCAGCGTCTTGCTGAGAGAGAGACAGCAGATTTCCTGCACAAAACTTGATATGATGGAAAGGACTCCCAAAATATACAAAGTCTGAAATCACTGTATCTAGCAACTAATGTGCCTCAAAAACTTATTATTACTACTATTATTAATAATTACTTTTGACAAACACTCAGCAGAGTTTTAAGCATTTGTTCTGACATTAGTTAGTTAGTTGTTCAAAGAGATAAAGAGTCTAAAGCAGCTCTTTGGATCCCAAACATAATAATGCTGCTTTGAAGAAGATTGCATTACAACAGCAAACAGTGTGGATGCAGAAAACCGAATCATCAAGTTGATGTGAAGTTCAATCAAGACCATCACTGGACAAGAAGCATCAGGTATATTCTGTAAAACCTCCCAATGTAGTGTAGGAAAGGCACTTTTCTTTAACCTCACAATATGTGTCACCCTGACGCTAATCCACGATATCTATAAGTGGTTAGGAGCTCAAGCAGACCAATTCCATCTCCCTCCATTTTCTTCTATTTTTTTAAACTGATACTGTCAACATTGCACAAGTCAAAATTGAGCTGCTTTAGGGCTTCCAAACATTTCTTTTTATTTTACAAAGTAGTATCCATTTTCAAAGACTCCCCCCAAGTGTGCAGAAATCATCCCTATATTTATAGGTGGCCTGTTTTACTTCCACACTGATTGGTGCAAGACCACACAAGTCTGGCATTACTGTGTCATGCATTAGAGAGATGTATGGTCCACTCATTCCTTTCCCAGGGTTCCTTTGTCCTCTTCAGAGCAATTTTGCAAAGGCCAAAACTCACATTATGATTTACCCTCTAGCAAGCTAGCTTGAATGAATTGATTAATTATGGTCACAGACCAGAAATAGCAAGCTAGATGTGTACCCAGAAGCATCCTGGAAAAAGAGGGAAGACCATGAACTCAATGACTGGGGTGACTATTTGCAAATGTTACAATCAGTAAGGGATCACTTGCATACATAGGGAAATTCCACCCCCACCCCACCAAGTGTCCCTCTGGCTACCGCAAGGCATGTGTGGAGAAAGACAAAGGATAATGAATCTTTTCATGCCTCAAGTATAACATATAATGCAGGTGTGCAACATCTGTGGCCTTCCAGGTGTTGCTGAACTCAAACTCCTAGCATCCTTGACCACTGGCTATGATAGCTGGGGCTGAATAGAACTTGGGAGTCCAACAACTCCCTGCTTTCCCATGTTAAAAGGGACATTTCCCTATGATGAAGTTAGGGAAACCCAGATTGCACATCTCATGGCAGAAGAAATGCTCAAATTCTGCCTTTATAACAATGAGCTGTATATGTGAAGACACCCACAGAAGATGCCTATTTGTATTGCAGAAAGAGGAATTGAAAACCTCTGGATTATTTAACTCAACATAGCCCTCATCTGGATGAAGGGGGCGGGGGTGGGAGCACCAGGAGAAAGCCTGTGCTGATGTTTCATGTTAGGAGTTTCCCCCGTTTATCTTTCTAGCTATAAATGCACATTTGAAGTGGGGACACGCAGGAGACCAGAGATACTATTGGAGCTAAAGGGGGCAACCTGACTAGGCCATTGCTAGCTACTTGAAATTGCCCCCCATGTAACCCAAGTGGCGACTCTGCTCCTGATTTGCAGCGCAATTCCTACTAGGAGTCTACCCCTTTAAAAATAAAATTTTAAAGTCAGTTCAGTGCTGATTGAACCCTTCTCAATTATTAAGATGGTTGGGTGACGCCAGAAGTCTCCTGCTTTGCCTTGCCAGGAGCTCTGCACAGATCAACACTTCCTATATTAACATCTCAGAGCAAGATTATCTGTGCATATAGACTCTGTCTCAGAAGGAGCTCTTTCTATTTACCTTTTTCTTTGCCCTGAGGCACAGACCTAGGAAAGATGTGAATTCTTAATTAGCTGTTTGCATTTACTGCAGAAGCTTCAGCTGCCTTAAGAGAAAATAGCTTGGAAACCATTTTTGCATGGGCTTTATTTGAGGACTATGCAACACTGCTTATGAATTTTCAGTGAGTTTAAAAATGGCATTTTATTAATGATAGAGCTGGTCTGAGACCAAGTTCTGGCCCGAGTCTGAGTAGACCTAGGCTCAAATTAAAGGAGGGGAGGAGAGGGGAAAGAGGTTAACATGCTATGTTCTGCTGTTTTGTTTAGATTCCACTTAGGGTGTGTGTGTATTTTTTGCTTTGCCTTTGGTCAGTTAGGACCTGTGAATGGGATCCAGCAATGACAGACTTATCTGCAACAACAGAAATGATTTTTCTATGGGTCCTTTGTATGCCTATGAAAATTTGAACAAAAAAAGTATATCAAAGTTTTTTAAAAGGCACAAATACTCCATTAGTTTTCCCTTTACTCTCTATTTAATGTTAGGCCAGATACATATTTTTTCAGTTTCTTTTTAAAGACACTTGAAAAACAGCAAAGTTTTTTTTTAAAAAAATAATAATGTACTGGTAGGCAAACTACTAAACCTTTCTGTAGGCTAGCAATGTGTGAACAAATCTGCAACCCTGAAGTTGCCATTTTTCTAATCACAGAAGTTGTCTCTGCAATCTTCTGCGTGCCTCCACTCCAGAATGTACACTGCTCACATGCATAGCTCATTTGTGTGCGCACAGTTACCTGACTTCTGTGCTGGCCATCACGTGAACACACCTGCACTTAAAATGCACACACAAATAAGTGATGAGCTACTTCGGGTATTACGACCACCAATCGATCTGACATAACTTGCCCCCATGAACTTTTTCATTTAGCAACCTAAAAGCCCTGCCCACCTCGTCCCAACATCCTGTTCTTCTTACCAACCAGATGCCCGTGGGCAGCCCAAAAGCAAGACCTGAGCGCGATAGCCCTCTCCTGACTTGCCCATCCACCCCAACGACCCACTTTCAGAAGCACACTGCCTCAAGACAGTGCAGGTACCAACATGGCTAGTATTTATACCCTGCTGGGTCCCATGGGCGAAGGGCAGCTTACGGTAATGCCATTAAACTCTCTCTGGGGACAGAGGGTAAAAGTCACAAGTGGGGGCAGGCTGCAGCAGCTACTTCTGCAGGGAAAGAAAACCTCCTCGCGTGTTTTCTGCCCCTGAGGTGGTAGAGCACCTGCTCTCTCCCCAACCGCACCCAGAAATAATGATAGGGCGCAGAGGCAGCACAGCTAGATTAACAGAATCATAGGACTGTAGAGTCGGAAGGGGACCCAGGGGGTCATCTAGTCCAACCCGCTGCCGTGCAGGAAGATGCAGCTGTTCCCAAAAAGGGGGGCTGCTGCTGCGAGATCCCGCCAACTTCTCCACAAATAGAGACTTTTTAAAAGACCCCTTTGGACGCGTGTGCGCATTTGGGGAGGCAGCGGGTGGAGGATGATGGAGGAGGAGCCTCCGCCCCCCCCCAGCCGGCTGGACCCCCCGCCCCAGCCGCCCTCCGGCCCGCCACGTCAGCGGGAGGAGCAGACCTGGGCGCGCGCCCACCCCCTTCCCTTTCCCCAGGCCGCCGCCGCCGCCGCTCACCACGGGGCGAAGAACATGACGAAGTGCGGCGCGCTCTGGGCGCCATGGCGCAGCATCTCGGCGCTGTAGAGGTGCCGCGCGTGGGGGTCCTCCTCGCCGCCCGCCTCCGTCCCCTCGGCCCGAGCGGGGCCCGCGCCTAAGGAGAGGCAGCCGAGCAGCAGGGCCAGGCAGACCGTGGAGTGGTGGTGGCGGGAGGAGGAGGCGGCGGCCATGGCGGCGGTGCAAATGGAAAGAGAGCGAGGAAAGAAGGAAGGAAGAAAGAAGCCGGCCCGGGCCACGTCTCCCCTCCCGGCCAACCCCGCCTGCTGCTGCTGCTCCCTCCGCTGCGAGGGCGGCGTCTCCTCAGCCTCCGCCCCCGCTCCGCCTGCCTCGGAGAAGTCAAAGGGCGACGGGGAGGGGCCGGCAGGGAAAGGCCGGCGACGCCGAAGCGCGCTTCTTTTCCCCTCGCGGCTTGGCGCAAAGCTGCGCCTGTGAGAAAGCTGCCCGTTAAGTTTCGAAAGAGAAGCAGTTCGAGGGCGCGGAGGAGGAGGAGGAGGAGGGGACGCCCCTTCAGGGCCGCTGCTGTTGGGCAGCGCGTTTAAGTCAACTTAAGCACGTGCGCTTGCATCCCGCCCTGAGGACTCTAATGAGGAATAGAGCTCTTAAGCAACTGTTGTTGTTTAGTCATGTCCGACTCTTCGTGACCCCATGGACCAGAGCACGCCAGGCACTCCTGTCTTCCACTGCCTCCCGCAGTTTGGTCAGACTCATGCTAGTAGCTTCGACAACACGATCCAACTATCTCGTCCTCTGTCGTCGCCTTCTCCTTGTGCCCTCCATCTTTCCCAACATCAGGGTCTTTTCCAGGGAGTCTTCTCTTCTCATGAGGTGGCCAAAGTATTGGAGCCTCAACTTCAGGATCTGTCCTTCCAGTGAGCACTCAGGGCTGATTTCCTTAAGAAAGGATAGGTTTGATCTTCTTGCAGTCCATGGGACTCTCAAGAGTCCTCCAGTACCATAATTCCCTTCACTGGCTGCTTCAAAAGCATCAATTCTTCGGCGATCAGCCTTCTTTATGGTCTAGCTCTCACTTCCATACATCACTACTGGGAAAACCATAGCTTTAACTAGGGGTACTTATTTACAATGCAATTCTAGACATGCCTAGACCGCACGAAATAGTGGGGGAGGGGAGTTGTTCCCAGGCATAGGAGCCAATTTAATATAATATTGAAAGGTGTGCGTGTGCACAGGTAAGCCCTGCCCCGCATAATCAATCACAAGATTGCAATTGTTGCAAGGTGCGTGTTCTTTAACACTGAAGAACTTAACCACTCGCATCCAGTATTGGAAGCAGAGCTGAACCTGAGCCACGTGCCTTTGAATAGCAGTACAGTAGTGGGATTCACGCGCAGAGAGAGTACTATTGCTTGCAGAATTCCCACATGCATCTGGTTGACTACTATGAGAACAGGGGGTTGGAATAGATGGCCCTTTGATCCAGCAGGGTTCTTACGTTCTTAAGACAAATTAGTTTTGCTCTTGTATTATTCTTCCATTCCTAGCTTGATGACACAAGAGGACCTAACTGTGTCATAAAGGCATTGCACAGCTAATCACTATGTTAACAAAGATAGATATAAATTTGGGGAGTACCATATGTAGAATTTAAGTTTAGGACAAATTAGAAAGAGACCTAGTGGACACAGGGCTTTGTGTTCCTGTGTCTATCATACCTAAAAGCTGAGCTGGGCTTTCATGACACTCATCTAGCCTGTTTTATAGCTAAGGATAAAATAGCTAGGCAAAACTGTAACCAGAGCTGACTTTGTTAGAGAGAAATGCACCAGTTAGTTGAATCAAGGGAACCGCTATTTGCCACAGGCCTAACTTTGACACACACACACACACACACACACACACACCACCACCACAACAACACTCTTAACAAATACTACCAATGTTAATGTAACATTTGTTAGATAGCCGACGTATAACAAGCCAAATGAATGAACAATTTCAATTGAGAATTTGCTATTAATTTGTCCTACAATTCAGAGAGTCTTTAAAAGGACACAGATTCTTCAAGTCTCCCAAATATAGTAGTTTTTTATTTTGACAGCTGTCCTTTGACTGAAATGCTGGTCTCTCCAGAGAGATAATATGATGTAATTTTCATGACAGCCCAATTGTCATTGGTTAGGAAGGATATAATCTCAGTGGAGAGGGAAAAAGTGATTCTGCCATCTGTAAGCGTCTGTCCCAATTACTTCAATGATTTGTACCTCTCATGTAGGGCTGGGAGTGGAAACTTCTACAAGCTGTTGAATAAAATGACATAATTTTGCCACCCAAAAACATTATGCAGTAAGACAGTTTAAGAGATGGTAAGAGCAGTCAGAAAGTACAATCTCATAACAAGTGGATACTTTTTTGCTTCCCTGCCCCACTCCAGAACAGCTTTACAATCATAAGAATGGCTAGGTCAGTCTGCTTTGTACCCCTACTCTACTTTTTGCCCTCGACTCAGCGTGTGTTTGGGTGGAGATACTGCCTCCGCTAATTGCTGTCTAGCCAAACCTTGAACTTCAGGAGCTCATTGCTACAGCTTCCATAGCCATGCCTCCAAAGTGAGTCCAAAGATGCTGGCAGATGTGTTGGTTTATTATTATGCACAGAGGTACCAAAGAGCAGCTTGAAACAAACTTTATTAGGATCAGTCCTGTTTCCTAAGACTAATTTCACTGAACTCATGTTGAAAGCCTTGTTAGCATTCCATTCACTTGCCAGAGCAAGAAGGCTCTGACCTGGCATTCCTGCAGATTCTGTCCCTCATTCCTGCACTGAAAAAAGTCCCAAAGCTGCCCGGCCCTGCATGACCCCCCCCCCCACTGCTGCATCTTAGCCATCTAAAAAGTAACCTGATCCCCATGTCTTGTCTGGTCTAGTGCTTCCAATGCTTGAAACTCGTCCAGAATAACTACGTGTGCCATCTTTCCTCCTTTAAAACCCCTCCTTAAAACACTCCATTCCTGTGAAGTCTACCACTCAACTGAAACAAAGCTGTGTTAAGTATTGACAATTGCATTTGCTCGTATCCATCTCATTACCCAAGCTTCTCCCTCCCCATCTTTTGAATTTAGCTGGTCAGCTCCCAGAGGCAGGGCTTTGTGTGTTTCAGTTATGTTGTGCTGGCAGAGTACCCATAGCCTACTTGGCTTTCTATAGGCACCAGGTAGGTCACTGTGAGAACAGAATGCTGGACTCAACAAATGTTGGGTTTGATCCAGCAAAGCTCTTCTTATGTTCTTATGAAAGTACTGTGTATATTGATGGATTGTATCGTTGTCACCACCATCCTCTCAGGTCTTCAACAATCCAGTAGACCAGGTAAGCTTACAAGAACAGCTGCATGGTGACAGGTGCCCCATAATATTTCCCCCTTTGGTTCCTGTCAGCCATGTACATGGATGGGCAAGAGAGCAATGGAGTTCTAGGCATTTTAACTGGGGGCTTCAGTTGTGCAGGAATAGCCAGTTCCTTAAAAAAAGAAACACTGCATACTAATTCTACTTTGCACAGAAGAACCTGCAACTTCCACAGGTCTATTATTAGCTATTAACCACCACCCGGTGGAATCCTGACCACCCTGATTATGCAGTTTCAGAGACCAGTTTCAACAGTTACTTCCCTTCACTAGCTGCTTGGGCGGAATTGGCTCAAGGTGCTGTTCTGTTGGTTTCCTATCTTGAAAGAGATCATCTCTCATTGAACCAACTTTGGGGAAGTGTAAAACAAATGAAAAAATGCTGCTTGGTTACTTTCGTAACTTTTTGAGATATGATCATCTCTGCTCTAGCCATTTTTTCTTAAGCTAGAGGTTGTTGACAGTCAACGGAACTCTTTTGTTTTCTTTGGAATGTGGGTATTGGTGGAATAACCCAGGCTTCTCTGTAACATAGGATATGTCCTGCAAAGTTCTGAGGCCATGACATTAGCACTTCAATCAATAGACTTCCAGGCTTATCCAGGGTCCACTTAGCTAGCGCAGACATTAGCCATTAATAGATCGATCACCACATTTTGTGGCAGTGAATTCCATAGATGATGTGTATGAAGAAGTTCTCTATGTTATCTGTCCTGAATCTACTGCCTGCCAGCTCCCTTGGGTGACCACAAGTCACAGTATTATGGGAATGGACGAAAAACCTCTATCCACTCTCCACATAATTGGGTAAATCTCTATCATATTCCCATTTAATTGTCCTTTCCTAAGTTAAAAGCTTTTAGCAGTTTCATGCAGGGAATGTTCACCAACCCCTTCATGACTTTGTCGTTTTCAAAACTCATTTTTCTATGACATCTTTTCTGAGATGGGCTAACCCAAAAATGCACACAGTGTTTCAAATGCATCCAATGCATAGGTTTGTATAAGGGCGTTACAGCACTGGAATTTTTATTTCTGATTCCCAATAATCCCTAGCAAGGAATTTGCCATTTTTACAACTGCCACACACACTTGACGTTTCCATTAAGCTATTAACTGAGGGCCAGATTCCATTAAGTAAACGTGCTTGCAGGAGAGCCAGCGTAATGAGTTCTGCTGGGCTACTGCACAGATGGAAGAGGGGGTAGGACATTTTCTTCTTTCGGAAACAGCTTGTCCCACGAATCCTGTGGATCAGTCACTGCATGGTGCTGTGCTGGGGCGAAGATGCAACAGCAGAGCTGGAAGCTTGACTCTCTTTGTGAGAAATCTCTGGTGCATATTTTTCTTTACAACTCCAATGGGCCTAATGCTTGCAATGCAAGAATAAAACAAATTTTCTGTGTCATTGGTACGTTGCTGCTGCTGTTAAAAAACACAATGCACTTGTTGCGATTCTCTCCCATTAAAAACATTCAGTCATACGAAGACTGCTGTTGGACCAGGCCAAATCCCTATCTAGCCCAGCATTCTGTTTCCACAGTGGCTAACAAGATGTCTATGTGGGATGTTTGCACTGGCATCCGCATTGCCTGTTGGCCTGCTGCCAAGAAAATGCAGCACTAGAAGGCCCTTAGTTACCAGCAAAATGTCCAGGAGTGGAAGCTGTACTAACCCATTAAGCTCATATAAAGGCCCCCAGACAGTTGGAAGGCCATGCTGGGAACTAGTTGAGAGCCTGGGAAATATCTGAATCAAGAACAGGGGGAGGTAGAAATACTATGCTGCTTCCTAGTCTTCTTAAAGTGGCTGGGCAGCCGATAGCTTTGCTCTAGATTGGTATTCTGATACTGGTTCCTGAATATATGCAGTTGACTTGCAATGCAATCGTGTGCATGTCTACTCAGAAGTGAGTCCCGCTGAGTTCAGGATTGCAGTCCCAAGGGCTCTTATGTCAAACACTTAAACAGAAGATAACGGTAGTATACATACTACCACTTAACTTGGCTGCATTAGTTGACAAATAGCACATTCTCTTGCACAGTTCTTGTCATTAAAATTAATGGGAGCTGTACAATAACAAGTGTCCTCTCCACAGCAGTGGAAGACAAACTGTAAAAGCAGACATTTGATCTGATTAGCCTTTAGAGGAAGAAAGAAAATTGGTCTATAAAAAGAATAATCCAAGGACTGTATAGTGTTACTTCAGCCTTGTAAATGAAATGCATATTTGTGACATTTAGCCCTTTCATAGATCTTAATCATTTTAAATCCAAGTACTTTGACTTAACAGGATTGCTGATTACACAGTAAGCCACAATTTGCTATAAATAACGGGAGGTGAGTTCCAGGATCAGCTCGTTCAAAGTGATTAAGTATTTGGAGTGTAATGTCTGTGGTGGGCAAAAAAGCTTGTTATAAATCTACTAAATGTACCAACAAAATAATAAATTTACTGAAGTGACAGCTTTAAACCCAAAACCTGCCTTAGTATTCAGAAAACACACGATTGGAACAATGAGATCATGTGAAAGTATTCTTTAACATTAGCAGATAGTGCTTGTTTTAAACTATTTGCATGCTGTTTTTTTAGGGGAAACCCTCTCAAGGCACCTTCCAGCATGTACAATCACATCCAGAGTGGCGAATCATTTCAATCTATGAGGGCCAAAACCCCTCAAGATGAACCATCTTGGTCTTCATGCCAGTGGTGGGCAGGGAGGGGAAGGCAAAAATTTGACAGGGCAACTGAAGTGTCTCTTTAACCTTTTGCACAGGCTATTATTTCCAAGACACAGAAAAGTAAGTGTTTTCCATGTACGTACTTACTTTACATCTTTCCTTCTTTTATCCAAGCAGGCAAGAGACATTGCCGTGGACATTGTGGAGCGAGGCAAAAACACTTGAGTGTGCAGAGCAGGGTTCGTGATGAGTGTAGCCTGAGGAGGAATCGTTCTGAGGGCCAGAGAAGCCTGGAGGTCCACATATAATCAATAATCAATGCAAAACCACAGCAATAAAGATAATATATAACCAGTAACACTAATATAACCAATCACTAATCACAAATGACATTGAGTGTAGTAAGAACAACAAACTCAGATATATAAAATATACAACAAACCCAAATAATCTTTATTTCAGCTAAGTATGTTTTTAACCATTAGGCAGATTTAAGCTCTGTCCTGCTTGGTGAGGCCAGGTTAACACAGGACCTCCATCAATGGGACAGAGGTCATGACCCCAACAGCACTGCCAGATCCCAACCAGCACAAGGTAGCATGTCAGTCAGTACCCTGGAGAGCTCACTGTACCCAGAGCTGGCTAAGACACGCACAGGAAGAGCTGTTGCTTCAGCAACATGCTGAAACCTCCTGAGCTTCTATGAAGGCTGATTGACCTGATCCTCCTATTGGCCCTGCTCTCTCTGTTCTTTTAAAGGGCCAGTGCCCTATTCTGTAACTGCTGGTTCCTATGGCATGGCTGCATGTATTGGAGGGATGTCCTCTGAGCTAGACAAGTCTAGAGATGTGTGTGGAGAAGCTCTCCTACAAAAGAGGGTAAAATTTACATTAGTCGCCCAATTTTGCCTCCGGCCCCATCCACCACACCTTGGAAAGTTGCTTAGAAGGAAATGTGCCCCCCCAGGGTTAAAAAGGTAGTCTGCCCCTGTTATAATAGGTGAAAAGTTGGAATATGCGCCTTCTAATTCGGAATATGTTAACAAGGACTCTGCACCACAGCACAACTGACTATTGATAGTTGTGTTTTCTGCTGCTGAGAGCAATGCACACTGGAAAATATATGACTGCTTTTGTGACAATTATTGAATATAGAAAAACCATTGTGGACCACATTGTGATAAACCACATGACGATTGTATTTCTTTTATCTGCCATCCTATTATGCTGCTTTGTTCTTCCACTTGTGATGCTTCTTTTAGCATTACACTGTAAGTTATTGTGGAAAGAGGCTACATGTTTTCCACCTGTAATTTGAAAGTGCATCGCACACAAAAATAAGTGACAATAATACTGCCAGAAACCCCAGGGATTAAAAAAACAAAAAACCCCCATCACAGTAGATCTGAAGACAACAACATCGTTTTCAATATTAGACACAGCCATTCAAAACTCGAAGGACTGCAGAGCAGGTCTCTGCCAAGACAGTAATAACCCATAAACAATCGGATGGTTTTTCCAGACCACCAATCCACTGACATTTTTTTTTTACTACTGGTCTAAATTTATTTTTTCCATTTATACCCCATCATTCTGGCTACAATATGGCAGCTCAAAACAGCTTGTAAAAAGGAATAAAATTTCAAAAGCAAACATTTGTAAACTAAATTAAAGCAAACCTAGTTAAAAAAACAAAATATAAACTCCCTGCTCCCCATGCCTCTGAGATAATTTTTTTTTTATAGTATAAACCTATGAATAAATTTGTGGGAGCCCTGCCTCACTGCATTCAAGATGGTTGCAGTGCAAAACTTACTTACATGCGAGTAACTCCCACTTACTGTACTTACTTCTGAATGGACATGTTTAGGAACGCATTGTGTGCTTCAAAGCCTCGATCTGTGTTCTGAAAAAGGACCGCACTCCAGAAAACACTCCCAGTACTTAGTATTTGCTTTTTGATATTTGAACTTGTTCTATAACCTTCTGTCTTAACCCTGTAGAAATGGTGACTTTTAAGAGTACCAGGCTGTTTGTTGGTGGCTCAAGGTTTTAGTTTTGGGGGCAGAGACTAATGTCAGAGAGTAACTGGGTAAATGACTTGGGTTGCCATATATCCAGATCCAAGTTCGTTTTAAAGACGAACAATAAGAACAGAGAATACAGAGGTCTTGACAGTGGACTGAGCAGGCACATAGGTCACCTAGTCTTTCTGAACTGTAGCATGTGCGCATTTCATGCAAATCTGTGAGAAAGTGCTGCTGCACTTGGGTTCTGCTTACTAGCTTTGCACAGGCATCAGGTTGGCCGCTGTGAGAACAGGATGCTGGACTAGATGGTCCAGGGAGTAGGGAGTAAGATCAGCACAGTGGAGGGATGAAACAGTAAACAGAATTTGTGCAAGGGAAGGGATTCCCATGGGAACAGAGATAAACGAGGGTGGGGGGTAGATAGGAAAACATTTGGTTGAATTTTGTTTTGACAAAACGCTTCAAAATATTTAATTGAAAAGATAAGGGATGGAATAGGCAATGAATCAGTGGTCCTCCAGATGTTGTTGGACTCCAGTTCCCATCAGCCCTGGCCAGCATTGAAGTCCAAAAAACACCCGGAGGACCACAGGTTCCTCATCTCTAATTGAATGGGCTGCATCTTGCTTACCAAGATATTTGTCTGGATTGTTACTGTACAGCCACATACTAGGAGGCTGCTCAGTCAAAGGATTTCCCCACCCTGGAGAAATGCAGCCTCTGGGATCATTCATAGCCTACTACTGGGACAGAGGGTTGTTAAGATCCTAGAATGAGGATAGTCCAGGGTACACATTTGCAAACATAAATAAACAACTTTAATGGTGAGACGTGGAAACTCAGGTAAGAATGGTCCCCTGTGTGAGCGTGCCTCTTCCTTGTATCCTACAAGTTATCTGTGTTCTTCCAGAACTCCAGAGCCCTCACCGCACTGAGTGATAAGTTAGAAGGCAAGCCTTTTCTGCCAATTGTTTTTGGCAAATGGACCAAGGAAGACTATTGTTGTTGCTGACTGTTATCTCTGCCTCCAATCCCACTTGGCAGAAATTCAAACCTATCACACTGGTGTTGGAAACTAGGCTTTCAAAATCTGGATGAGTCAACTCATTAACAAACAAGGAAATGGGAACCAGTCTTAACAAAATATGTACATAAAATAGTTTATTGGATGCTATGCTGTTTGTCCTCATAGCTGTGACACTGTTTTTTATCTTGCTTCACAGTCTTCCTAACAATGGAGTGGGGAGGTCAATGGTTATCAAATTTTAATCAGCCTCAGTGTTGATGTATTACTTACATAGCACAGAAAATATTTTAAGCATTTTCACGGATGGGGGTGGTGGAGCTCAGGAATGCCCATTTAATATTTTTACCATTGTTTAATGCCAGTCGTTGCTCTACAGCAGAGATGGGGAAACCTGAGGCCTTCCAGCTATTGTTGGACCTCAACTTCCATCAGCCCCAGCCAGCAGAACCAATGGTGAGGGATGATGGGAGTTGTATCCCAACAATATTTGGAGGGCCACAGTACCCCATCCCTGCTCTACACCAAGGATGGCCAGTATCTTTGGTCTTGGGACCAAATATTAGTTTATGGACAGTAACATCTAACCTCCTTATGCATGGCCACATTTGCTCTGTAAAAAATGTACACAATCACCTACAATAATAGCTTCACAGGTTTAGACACTTGCATCCTGATGGCACAAAGTTATCCTGTGTGAGTGTGTGTTGTTGGGGGAACAAATGTGCTTCCTGTAAGAAACCTTAAAGATGGAGATCAGGGGGTTTCTAAAACCTACTTCATTTCAAGGATTTTCAGTGACAGAAGAACAATACATTAACCAACATCTGATTTCAAACACAGCTTAATGATTTCCACCTACATGTGCCCTTTTCAGTTACCAGAGATCAAATCAACTGAAAATATAACACATAATATATTACAGATTTCTAGCACATCACCCATCTTCTAAACTTGATCATTTAAAAATAAAATAAAAGTTTTTTGTTATCATCATAATATAAATTTAAGATGGGAGTCTAGTAAGCCTTTTATGCATCTTAATTTTAGAGTCAATTATTCTACTAGAGGTCAGTACCATTTTAAATAATGTATGGTGAGCCCTACTGATTTAGGCCAAAGGCCCATCCAATTCAGCATCATGTTCTCTCTAACTGGATACCTATGGGAAACCTAACGCAGGACACACGCAATAGCAGTCTCCCATTTGCCTTCCCTAGCAGCTGGTATTCATACTGCCTTCAATACAGAGGTAATAATATAAAGACATTGCGACTAGTACCAGTCAATATAGTGGTATTTTCCATGGCTTTGCTCTAATCCACTTTTCAAGTCATCCAAATTAGTGGCTATCACTACATCTTGCAGGAGCAATTTCCATAGTTTTAAGTATGCACTGTGTGAAGAACGACTTCCTATTGTCTGTCCTGGATCTCCCAGCATTCAGCTTCACTGACATTCTGGTATTAGGAAAGAGAGGACAATCTATTAACTAAAGAAATACTGGAACAAACAATTTAAACATTTCCATCTACATATTGGTGTATCTTGCTGTGACGAAGGCATAACTCTCACAAGAAAAGGGAAAGACAAGAGTGATTGAGCTGTTCTGCCATTCTTTGAATCTCCATGATATATCTGAGTAGTCCTGCCTCCATTCAACAAACACTAGAAAAGACAAGCTGCAAAACTACTCAGGCTACTCATTGTCTCCTTAGTCACTGTATCATTTGAGGATCGGATGCTATGTGACATTAAAGTTACATTGCTCAGCACTGTGTTAGTCTTAAGATGCTAGCCTGAACTTTGCACCCAAGCCAAGGCTGTTGTCATCAAGTCCTCAAAGCACAGGATATCACCCAAAGATCAACATTGGAAGAAAACCTCCAAGACCTCTCTCTGTCAATCTTGCAAAACTGTTTGACCTTATAAACTGGAACAGTCTCTTGAATTCTTCATGAACCTGGCCACTATTTTTCATATTGGTTCCAGCATTATGACTCATGCTGTTGACAAACGGCAAACAATGGAGAAATTTTATATCAAGACTGGCACCCACCAGAGCTGTGTGTTGGCACCTTTCCTTTTTGACGTGCTATTTGATGGTTTAACAAATACACTGGGGGCTGTTGACCATGAGGTTTATGTTGTATGCATATTCACTTTCAGTAGAAACATCTTTAGGTTTTTTTTTTGTATGCTGAAATAGAAAACTGAGGATGCCAACCAGTGATTGTGCTAGCATCTGGTATTTTGTTAACTTTTGCTATTCTGACAACATACTGTTATAGAAACAGCAGCCAATACGTATATAACAACCCATGTAGATCAAGCAAATATTTCATTTTAAAGACTGCTTTACTTTTACTCCACGCAATTGCTAAGCACACCATCAGGAATATTATACCAACTACTGAATAAGCCAAACTGAGAAACTGCTGTGTGATTGGTTATTTCCCCATTTGCCCGAGAAGCGGTGAAATTAATTGTAAGCTTCCTTTCAAGGACAGAACATTGGAAATGTGTGCTGTTTCCATAATTCATTTGCAGGAAAAACAGGTCCTAGAGGAGTACAGTCATACCTCATGTTACGTTTGCTTACGTTGTACATTTTCAGGTTGCGTCTCGCAGCGACCCGGAAGTACCGGAAAGGGTTACTTCTGGGTTTCGCTGCTTGCGCATGCGCAGACACGCAAAATGACGTCACACGCATGCACAGATGCGGCGAATTGCAACCTGCGCGTGTTGCGTGCTTTTCAGGTTGTGAACAGGGCTCCATAAAGGATCCCATTCGCAACCAGAGGTACCACTGTACAGAAACAATAATACAAATGGGCAGTGCTGATCCCAAAAGTAACACCAGCACCTTAAAACCCCAAATTGGCAGTCTGTAGTCAAAATCCCAACTGCTTCAAGCCTATGCTTTTTGCCCAGCAAGGCAAAACCTCTGTGAACCCTACCTCAGATAGATGGCTCTGATCTCACTTCTTTGCTCGGAGACCTGCCTAAAGATCTGTTAGTATTCAGGACCAAGTTCAGGATGCCTGGTGGGAGAGTATTTTTGTGTAGTTAGACAATGGGTATAAAAATACTCAGTCCTTCTGAGTTAAGATTCTGGACTGTTTTTGCATTCATTTCTTGAGAAGGATCTTCTATACAATCTGGAAAGGCAAACTCCTGGATCTTCCAGATCTTAAGGCCTTTCCACAAACCCATTTTTCCATGCAACAAATGCACAGCTGTTGCTCATTCGTTGTACAATCTCAAGACATCTTTCTTTTACGGTAGTGCTTCCATTGCGGGGATATCTATTTTTCTCAGCAGTCCACTATTCTTCGCTTAGATGGTGCAAACATATTACAACTGCTGTGTGGAATGTGGTTCTGCCATGATCATGATACAAATTGGGATGAGAATGGCTATGCTGTCTTACAGTATTTCATGATCTTCTCTTTGCCCTTTTAAGGGAGTAGCAAGTCCTGAGCTATGGGGTCCACGATACGGGAGAAGATGATGATGATGATGATGATGATGATGATGATGATTTTACAAAGACCCACCTTCTTGAAATGAAAGGTGTTGCTGTGGGGCTTACGCAACCCTGATAATATTTTTTTTTTTTGCTTTTTATTGGATTCTGGATTTTCATGTAGACAAACAGAGATATACACATCATCCACTTATTTACCCCCCCCCCAAAAAAAAAGAAGAAAAATGAAGAACTGCATGATGTGTGTCTTAGGTTTGCCATACAGCAGAGGTGAGTGGGCTGATGTTCAAGAAAAACAAGACTGAAGCCTCCTTGGGCTCACAGAACTAGTTTATGATTCTTTGGATCCATGCCCATTCTCTGGATTTATAGGGCTGTAAATGTCCTCCTTACTTTATTATCTTGTAGTGCTCTTTAAACACTCCTCACAAGTGGCAGGACCATCGTCACTCAACTAAGGAAATACTAATAGGTCGATTGTGAATTAATTCCAGTCAATGAACAGATCTATCCACAGAACCTGCAAACAAGATGCATTCAAATAAAATAGTCCGCCTGGAGACAAAAGGGTTCGTTCTTTATAGATTATACATTGTGCGCATGCCAGTGACAGCAGGCACCATCTTCGCAGAGGCATTCCCTCCTGCATGAGAGACTTGGCATTTACCCTCCTCCAAGATGATGCTTGCTACTCCATGCTTGTGCATGCTCTTGCATAAAAAGCAATTAACAATACTTTTTTTAAAAAAAAAAAAGAAAGTTGCTTGATCTGCCAGATGCATCATTTTCATCTATCAACAAGTTTTTTAATCAACCCCTGCAGCCTCCTGTGTTTATAAAGAAATGCCACCAACATACCCCCCACACCCCAAGCAATAAAAGATGGTGGCAACCCTGCTGCTAAACTGCTGAGCCTCATACTCACAGCAATTTACACAGACATACAGTCTGTTTCTTCTGTGCTAACTATGGGACTCTATTCTTCATTAATTTGGAAGTGTGGAGGGGATGACCATGGGCCAGTAGTCCCATCATAGTAGTATTCTAGGGCAAAAGTCCAGGGTCCTAACTCAGGAGCAAGAGTGGCAAGGTTGGCTTGCCGCCATGTTTTGAAGTAAGTGAAGTAATACCCATCACCACCTAGAGAGGGCGTGTGGAGGGGGAGCGCAAAGTAAGTCTAATATCACCTCAATTATAATATTGCTGTGGGCTCTTTTTTTCTAGCTTCTCCTCTACCCTGAATTGAATCAATTCAGCTCAGATTCTGTGAGTTTTATTGAGGGTAGGGGGAAAGAATGGCAGCTTTTCAAGTATGCAGGGGGATAGCATGTCATTTCAGGGGTTTTTTGGCACTCGACGCAAGGTGCTAAAATGTCTCGAGGCTGGCACTGTTGATAGGTGTGATAGGATGACAAACTCTGGAACGATGGGGGAGAAGGAAGGCAGGGGTGGAAAAACAAAAAATACCCATTTAATTTTAGTTTCTCCCTTGCCCAAGATATATGTGGCTCCTTCAGTTAAGGTCAGTGGTTCATTTGGTGGCGACAATTTCCAGGAGGCTGTGCTCGACGGGGGCTGCTGTGCCTGTCGTCCGGTGGCCGGACATGGGAGCAGACTGAGCCCAATTTGCGGACAGCAGGCCCATCCGGTTGGCTGGTTCCGCTGTCTTGTGCGTCCTACACGTTACCGCAATTGAGCCTCCAAAACAGAAAACTCCCCAGGGCACCAAAAGTGCCAGCAGCAGCCAACTTGTTTCAGTTATTTAGTTTAATTGCGCCTAGGTGGGCTGGGGTGTTCTTGAGCCTTTCCTTTTTCTGCCTTTATGGCTTGGTTTGAACGCAAGCCGTTGGCAGGGGCTACAACTGCAGCCTCTGCCCTGGGAGAATATGAAACCTCCTTTAGGACACCTTTGGTTCGTGACTGTGGTTGGCTTCCTATTTCGCCAGAAGGCATGATATTGGTATGGCCAAGAAAATGGCTGAGAGTACTACAGCCGTCTTTGTGTGTTCACTCCTGGGACATCTTACCGTAAGCGCTTATTGATCCAGGCCTTTAACCTGGCTTCATTCACTTCAGTTTCCAACTGCCCTTCAGGCTAAACAACGTAGCCTTCTGAGTCCTGACATTCCTCATTTACTCTGACTGCCTCCGCCTGTGTTTTCTTTCAGCATGTCCTAAATCAGAGCTTGAACAGCTGAGTTCTTTTAAAGGAAATGAAAAGGATCTGTTCACTTCTTTTGCATGATAATGGAAGACTCTAAAGGGGAAGACTGGAAATGGAGTATTCTTTGACTTGCCTCACCGCCTTTCTGCCATTTACTGCTGAATTGGAGCAAATGTCAACTGAGTTTTCTCTGGGTTGACATTTGCTCCCATTTAGCACTAAAGAGTGGGTTTTCTAGGTCAAAGCAGCAGGGCAAAGACAAAACTGTTTGGGCCCATGCCTTAAAAGCATGGGGACAAACGGAAAACCACTTGGACCCCTGCTTTCTAGGCACAGGAAAAGTGGAAGTTAATTAGGTTTAAACACAGTTAATTGAGGAGTATTCCCCACCTCTCAAATGTTTATAGCAGTGGTTCTCAACCCATGTCCTGGGGCTCTTGGAAGCTTGTCAATGGTCCTTCATTGAGACCAGTAATGATGGAAAAGCTTCTGTGAAACAGCCCACCATTAGCAATCACACCCCCAAAACATGCAGCCACAGAACAATATTGGGTGCAGTCCAAAGTGGAACAATGGTGAGGCAGAGTATGAACTGATTGTGCATCCCCAAATATGCCTCTGAATCCTCTGCAACATGCAAAGTGCCTATGGCAAGATTATGCATGTTATAGATAGATAGATAGATGATAGATATTATGACCAATGTGCAGTTTTTCCTTGCCAAAGAAATCATTGTGGAAAGGGTTCATTGAAGCTAGAAAGTTTGCAGTTGCTGGCCTGCAGTAAGGCTGGTAGTGTCTCCAATGTTTACTAATGGATTTTGCATGAGGTTAGACTGGTGGGAGTGCTTAAATATTTGGATAAACAACAACAAAAATATTTCGTTAGTTTGCAAAAGGGTTTATGAGGGTTGGAGGGCACTGCAAAAATTTGGAAAAGAAGACTATCATGGTTGAAGTGCAGAATAGTGGAAAGCAATTATTTTATTACCAAGATTATTATCTAGTGTGTAGATAATGTAACTGTAAATGGGTTTTTTTTTAAAGCCATTGTAGATAATTCAATGGAAACCTCTCCACCCGAGCTAGCCAGGAAGTTGGTATTAATAAAAGGGTGGGGAACAGTACTGTTCAATAAAAAGACTGCTCTATTAATAGATATAAATACTCTGAATATTTTGAATTATTGCTACTTGTGGTGGTGCCCATGCCAAAGGCTGGCCACCCATGTCCCATACTGAAGTGCTTTCCATGTAGGAAAAGCAAAAGGTTTGAAACAACGCTAATGAGTCAAACATGACCTTAAAAAACCATCTGCAGCAAACAAGGTGTTCACTCTTTCAGACTTCATTTGCCTAACTCTCTACCAGGAATCTGCCAGCCAAAAGGACCAACTGGTGCCAACAACAGTGGCAAGTTCTAGAGCTGCACATGGCCTGCAAACAAAGCGTTAAGCAAAACTCAGCAATGCAACCCACAAAAGCCAAATACTGTAACCAGTAAACTAATCTGACCTTCTCCTTTTCTTGGATGTCAGTCTAGCAAGGGCATGTTCCACAGATACAAAAAGGAAGTTGTTAATAAGGAAAGAGAGAAGCTGAGCTTGAAGCAGACGTCTTTGCAAATCACCCTTGCATTCCCTTTGAATGTCCATTGTAGAAGAGCGTCACTCAAAATACTATTGCAGTTTCAATTAATAGCTAATGATTTCTAAAGACTGAGAATACACACCATATGTGAGACTGTAAAAGCAGTATTTATACCATGCTGTCCTATTTTACTTTGTAACAAGGCTGAGGAACTTGTAATCCAACAATTTTGGGCATGTCACAACTCCCATCACTCCTGACCGCCCCAACCACAGATGGAGGGCCACATTTATAATATCACAAAGGGAATGCTGTTGAACTGCTAGAAAGGAAACAAAAAGAAAACCATCTGTCTTCTTAATGTTGTTTCCCGAAATTATTTTCCACTACATTCAGTTTACAGTTTATTCAGTAATTTTACTTTATGGAGATACAAACAAAAGATGGGTGTCTATTGCTACTGAACTATTTCATCATGCGGTTCCTGTTTCTCTTGCTGGCGGTTCAGATGATGTTGCTCAAAGGCCACCAAGAAAGAAGCTATATGCCTGTGACTATAAGAGAGAAACATGCACAAACGGTTCATTGTTCCTGTACTGAAGAAAAATAACGTGTCATTTGCAGTCACTCTGCCCACACCTCACTTGATATCTCCTCCCTCACCAGTGCCAAATACACAGTAATCTATTGCCCTGAGATGTCAAATTCCAAGAGAAGGAAACTGAAATGTCATACCTTCATTCATAGCACCATCTCATGGAACTATTTTTTCCGGATTCTTGGGAAGTTGAAATATTTCAGAAGAATATCAGGAACTGTTGTTTTAGCTTGTTTGGTAAGTAGATAATTGCCTTCCAACTCTACACGTTTTTCAGGAAATGATGTGAGTGTTGTATTGTTCCTAGATGGGGGCAGCAATGTTTTTTAACAAGGCGCACATACATATATGTATTCTTTTAAAAAAAAGAAACAAACACAACAAGACCATGTAGTCTTAAGTCTCTGAAGCTGAATCAGACTTTCTGTAGATAAGACTTTGTCCCAGACAAATTGTTCATGCGACTGAAAGTATTTCAGACGGCATGCAAGCAACAGGAAAAAAAGAAAAAAAGAAAAAGCACCCCCAAAACAAAACCTATTATATTAGACTAAAAAGGGTCGTTTATACAATGGGATATCAGCTACAACCAGAACGTGCCTCTGGGACAAATCAGAACTTTTCTATGTGATCCAAACAAACAAGGCATTATGAGTAATAAGAATGAGAATTGTGCAAAATTGTTTTCATCTTAAAATGGGTAGTTCAAAGGAAAATCATTTCAGTAGGGATATTGGGACAATTATAGTTCAACAACTCAATTCTAGCTGGGTAACTTTGTATGGCATGCCAGCTGGTCATCCAAATCAGAAAACTGATTTCGCTCATTCTTGTGATGTCATTCTTGCGGTACAGAGGCTACTGAATTCTTCCTGTACCAGATAATGTGAGGAGCCCCAAGTCACATGGAAAGAGCCCACACTGCAGCTCTTTGCATGCCAGCATTGCCTTACTTTCTGGTACAGTATGATACTGCAGTGCTAACACCCAGCTCCATTTCTCCATTCCACACATAAAGCATTATGTCATGCACTCAGTGAAGCTTATTGATCCACTATATGTAGGACTGTATCCAATGAAGTCTTCCCATCAATCCAAGAACTTCTTCTAGTGCAATAGAACTTCCCCTTCTTCTCCTCTCCCTGTTGTCCCCCATCTGCTTTGGAGGGTTGGGGGAACTCTCAGAACGTACTTGAGGGGTGTACGGGGTGGGGTAGAAGTAGGGGAATGTCTGCTGCACAAGTAGAAATCCTTCTGCTAATGGGTTAACTTGATTGAATACAATCCAAAGTTTTTTTTCAGATTAGAAACTGGATGATCTGGCCCTCTGACAGGAGTCATTGCAAGAACAGTGCATGAATATGTGCTGCTTGTCAAAGAGGAGTAGTAACTCAACTCCTGCATTATTTTCTCAATGTTGCAGAAGCAGGTCTAAGCGATCATTAAATCCCCCTCAAGAAGCAAGCAGCATTCTTTTGTGTTGAATTGGTAGAATCTTAAATGTGGGTTAAAGTGAAGTAAACTGTGATGTGTCTAACCCTAGTCTCCTGTGGTCATGTGAACAAATGATGACCGCTTGACATCCTGCTCCTGTACATTTTTATCCAGAAGGAAGTCCAATTGGTTTCACTAAGACCCACTCCCAAATAAGTTGGCAGAGAATTGCAGCCTCCCTGCAATTGCAATTTTTGGGGCTCCTCCCCCCAGACCCCTTCAAGGATGCTCACAGATCCCTGGCTGCAAAACAGATCTTGAAAGGATGGGGAACACATATTTTACCGAGCCTTCCGTTGTGAACAATGTAGGAATGAGCACGGATATTGTAGGAAAGGGGCAAGGAAAACAATTAATTGAGAACAGCTCATGCAGAGTGAGGAGGAGGAGCCAGTTGGCAAAATCCATAGACTTCACCACTTCAGACTGTAGGTGGATGATGTAGAGAAACAGAAGTGCAAACAAGCAAATCACCTCTCAGTGACACTCTTCACTGGCCAGAGGCTACCAATCCATACCATCAAAAACACTCGAGTTCTGGTTCTTTATGCTGGTTTTAATAAGCAGAATCCCTTCTTTCTTCACGTGTTGCTTCTCTAGGGTCTCTCATTCAAGGTCTAGAAAGCAGGCTGCACAATATCCCCAAATAACTGAAGACTAAAGTTAGCAACAACAGGCAAACGTAACCTTATCCTAGATTACTTCAAGACAAAAAAGCACCAAAACAATGGTATAAAGATGTTCTTAAAAGGAAGCTGAAATGGGACTTCCTTCTAAGCAGTGCTTTTTTCCTGGGGGTACTCAAGGGTATGCAGTACCGACGCCTTTTTCATTTTCTAGAAGAGAAGCACTGCTTCTAAGTAATGTTTGAAGGCTGGGATGTTAGAACTGGTGTGAATGCAGATAAGTACATCTCAGATGCACATAGTACCTTCAATGCTCATACTGACACCTGCTGGTGAGCAACAAATCCTATAACAATGATATCAAGTGACTGTCAGCAGGCTGAGCAATTTTCACAAGCAGACTGATCACAGTCTGTTTTCTTCATAATTTTTCATGTTTTTGCATAAAAGTGTTGAGCAAACAGTAACAAAACAAGAAACAGCTTCCTTTACATTGCCAGTAAAAGTCACAATGAAATACCAGACTTTATTGACAGAATACAAGGACATGGTTCATCTAGGGTCATTTGCCCAGTAGAAGCATCACTCCCTCCCACAGCAAATGCAGAGGGGACTGATGGTGAAACAGGACCACTGGAAAACAAACATGGTCCTGGGAAATCCCAACATCTTATGAATAATAATGGGGGGACGGTACAAAACTTTGAGAGTTTTGATCACTGAATGCTGAGTTTCAAGGGGTGGAAAACTTAAAACTAGGGGAGAAGAAATGGAATATTGTGGCATGGCTGGCTGGACAAAATAGAGCAACACTCTATTTGCTACAGGTTCCACTTGTCAGCTATAACACTGAACTATAACTGTGTGCCAGTCCATATCCCAAATTGTTGTATTCTGTATTTGTCTAGCACGAATTATCTGTATTGACAGCAAATAGAGCACAAATGAAGAATGATGTGTATAGAAACATATAATGCTTATTGCCCTTGATTCATATTTGCTGGCAAAAGAGCTCATTCACATATTTTCTCCTCTTTCATTTCTCTTTTTTCTGTATATGTTAACAGTCTACTTATCTAAACGGTGTAACATGTGAGCAGGCAATTCACAGCATTCAGGGGCAGTGACTTCCATATAAGCTACGATACCGTGTTTCATTCAACCTTCTTGAGGACTTTAGTTAAGCATGAATTTTTCAATAACCTTGGAAACAGTATTAAAGGTTGTTATGAATGTTTATCAGCTTTTGTGAACTTTCACACAACTCACATACTCTTTTATATTTGTAGTATGCCAATACTTCAATAAAGGCAAGAGATCATTTATATAAAATACTTAATACTTATTAATCAAAGATGTGTACAGCTGAGTTTTAAAAATGTCAGCATGTGTATTCTATTTGGGTTTTTTAAAAGCCTACAAAAAGGTAAATATTATATAAAACTGAATGACACTAGTTTATTAAAACAAAAACAAAAAACTTGTTTGCTTTTACAATAATCTTGAAAGATAGGTAGACCTGTCACCTCTATAAATGTTGGATAAGAAACTGAAGCTGAGACAGAGATGTGCCCAAAGCCTAAAAGCAAATCTATGGTGGAGCAGGGATAAAACCCAGCAATGTTTAAAGTCTCTTTCCCTGAAAACAAAATATAAGATCAAAATAACTATCACCGAAATAGGCGTTACAGAGCTGTACTAGTTGTAATTAAAGCAGAAGCAGCCAACACGAGTCCTATAAATGAATCTGTTTTGCAAGTGTTAATATTGCCTACTTGTGTCTAAAAGATTTTAGGAACCAAACTATGTATCAGGTTGGATAAGAATCAATGATTTTTTAAAATAAAAAATCTGTTTTTTAAAAAAATTGAATTGGATTTTTATTTAAATTGGATTTTTTAAATAAAATGCTTTTAGAGGAAAAATCTTTCTGAAGATAGTTTTCTATTTAAATTACATTATAGTCCAAAGGCTTTTCAAGAGGAAATAAGGATTTGCTTTAAGTATTTCATGTGTGCTAAAACTCAGTCTAAGGTTGTTGGGTTTTGTTTTGTTTTTAAATTGTTTAACCACATATTTAACAAACATGGATACATATGCTACAATGTTATTGTTTTAGTTAAATAAATTGTTTAAATTGTTATTAAGGAAATGGTTATTTTTCTCCTTCCAATAAAGTACAGCAGAAAAGTTGTCCAAATATAAACAGTTAACTTATTAAACCTCACAATAATTTCATAATTATCTGTCTATGTATTTCTAATAGCATAACCAAATCAGTAATTTTTGATATAACTGTAAAAACTACTCTGAAAATTTATTATTCCAAAAAACAAAACCTTCATATGGTTGTAAATACTAAGATTATACCAGCAAGAATGAGTCTTTCTGTAAAAATAAAATAAAATCAAGTCTTACTGACTAGTGATTTAAATCGTGATTTAAATCGATTTGATTTAAATCAAATCCACCCTGCTATGTATATTTTAGGGTGTAGTATCAAACACTCTTGGAAGTTACCGTATTTTTCCTTCTATAACACACAGATTTTTTCTTCTAAAAAGGAAGGGGAAATGTCTGTGCGTGTTATAGAGTGAATGTGTGGTCCCTGGAGCCAAATGGTGCGAGGGGAGGCAAAAAAAAAGCAGGCAAAAATCGCGCGTCTCCTAGAAGGGAAAGCTGAAAACAGGAAGTGGCTGCTTTCCTGCATTCTGCCTCAGGGTCTTACTGCCCACCCACCTCTGTTTCCTTGCTGTGTTTGCTCAAACGGAACAAAGAGCAGGGAAAGCCCCTCCCCTCCAGACATGCA
This sequence comes from Podarcis gaigeae, assembly GCF_964106915.1. Lineage (NCBI taxonomy): Eukaryota > Metazoa > Chordata > Lepidosauria > Squamata > Lacertidae > Podarcis > Podarcis gaigeae. The sequence goes on along the minus strand of NC_139683.1, from coordinate 63,529,653 downwards.
GAGGGGAAAACATGCAGGAGGGAGAGAGAGAGAGAGAGCGTGCGAGCCGGCTGGCTTGGGTGGGTAGGTGAGGGAAAACTTTTGCCTTCCTTTCCTCCCTCCCAGTTATACCCCTCTCCTGCATTCTTAGCCAGCTGCTTCTCTGCACACCCCTCTCGTGCTCCTTGTCCGTTCTGTATTTTTCCTTCCCTCCCCACTTAAAATGTGGTTAAAAAGCATGGATCCACATGGATCCTCAGGATCTTTGCATTGGGTCACCCCAAATTCACCATAAGATCACATAGCATGTCCATGGCTACAGCCTGCCCCCCAAAAATCACGCACCCACTGTTGTCTGGGGCTGCAATGGTGCAAAAACGTGGTTAAAAAGCATGGATCTACATGGATCCTCAGGATCTTTGCATTAGGTCACCCAAAATTCACCATCAGATCACATAGCATGTCCATGGCTACAGCCTGCCCCCCCAAAATCACGCACCCACTGTTGCCTGGGGCTGCAATGGTGCAAAAACGTGGTTAAAAAGCATGGATCGACATGGATCCTCAGGATCTTGGCTTTGGGTCAGCCCAAATTCACCATCAGAGCACATAGCATGTCCATGGCTACAGCCTGCCCCCCAAAAATCACGCACCCACTGTTGCCTGGGGCTGCAATGGTGCAAAAACGTGGTTAAAAAGCATGGATCTACATGGATCCTCAGGATCTTTGCATTAGGTCACCCCAAATTCCCCATCAGATCACATAGCATGTCCATGGCTACAGCCTGCCCCCCCAAAAACACACACCCACTGTTGCCTGGGGCTGCAATGGTGCAAAAACGTGGTTACAAACCATGGATGCACAGGGATTCTCAGGATTTTTGCATTGGGTCACCCCAAATTCACCATCAGATCACATGTCTGTGGCCACAGCATGAAGCACAAAAATGATACATCCACTGTTTCATTCAGAATGTTTTTTCCCTTGTTTTCCTCCTCTAAAAACGATGTGCGTGTTATGGTCAGGTGCGTGTTATAGAGCGAAAAATACGGTATATCAGGTACTGAGTTCAAAGAACCTGTGTTAAGACTAAGAAATGAGGACAGAGAACCTTGTCTGTTAGGTTCCTTTGAAAATTCTACCAACCATGGGTGGTCAATTTTGACCCATTTTAAATGTTGGCTGTTAAGTTGTGGGTGAACATATCAGACAGCACAGCGATTCTTCAAACAGCTCTTGCTTATTCACAGGCCAGAACAGAACTGAACTGAACTGAAGGGTTCAGCCAGCCTGCTTATATAGAGCTCCACTACAACGCAACTGTAACACTTTCTGTAACTATCCAATCACTGAACGTCAGTTTCAATCACTTATTTGCATATGTGGACCTGAGTGAAAACTAACATTTTAACATGACTGCTGATACCAAAGATGTTGCCGGCATAAGAACTCTTGCCAGTTTGCACATACATATTATAATGTGCCATGAGATCTCATGGCAGTTAAAATCTCTGCCAATGGTTGGCTGAGCTGCTGTGCTGTCGCTGAATGTCCACAAGCATTTTAAATACTGAGGGAACGAAAATGCAGACAACAGAATTTTCAGAAACTGTCCGGCTTTTGTGAGGGAAGTGAAAGACTGTTTTGGCTCTTCTTGGACAAAATGCCTTTAGAGACAGGATGAACTTTATTTCTGGTATGGGCAGACTAAGGGGAATGATGCAAAGAGGTTCTAGGAAGTTTGAAAGACATGAAGCAGGGAGCACAAAGGCCAAGACAGCATAGAAAAACTGGATTCATTTTGGCAACTGATTAAAAATTGAAATACAAGATAAATGTCAAATAAATTCCAAATTGGCACATATTAATTTGTTACTCATTTATTTTTGTTTTTCTCTAAACTCGGAATACATGCTGGTGGAGGTTACCTAAGGAGGGAAGGGTGAAGAAAGCAAATGAGCAGCTCTTAGTTAAATCTGTTTTTAGTCAAAGTCAATTGTTGCTCACATAAAACAAACTAAAATCTCATCACAAGCCCAAAACTGTACAGCTTATTTCCTGTAATACATGGAGTGTCCCTAGGCTTGTTCATTGGTTCCTAGAGCCTTAATATTCACTGGGAGTGGAGGAATTAGTTTGCTGTATGTGAGTAGCTATTAAGTGTCCAGGACCTGGACTAAAAATAAATGCCACTTTAGACAGACATAGACATAGCCTAACAATGGGGGCCCTTTTTCCTATTTGTCTGAAATTTGGCAGGTCTGATCCCTTGGAGGGGTAGCAGAATGTCTGAAAATTCAATGCCAATTGGACAGAGAACACAGCACTTACAGGCAGAAGAAAAGCAGCTTGGACTCCCATTGAGAGTAACAGGGGGAGCGAAGGAAACAAATGAAACAGCAAATTAATAACAAACATGATTGTAACAAATGACTCAGAAATGAACGAGGTTCCTAAAGAACAACCATGGATGGAGTAACTTTTTTTCTCTCGCAAGAAGCAGGAATATGAAGTAGGTAGAAGAAAATGCATATATCATTGATTTAAGTTGGGAAAATGTATGTATCAGGCATGGAGACCCTCCAATCTATGGAATAAATTATGCTTGGAAGGGGTTCTAATTGAGCACACCTTGGGCACATCATATATACCTGCTTTTATATATGATGTCAGGTAAATTTGCAGCTGCCAAGGAACAATAGAGAGCATTAAAGTGCCCTACAGTTGTTCCTTGAAAGCAGGGCTTTCATATGGCGTTTTTAAAGTGTGACCTCCATCCACCCAGGAACTCTAAAGTCCAACTGATCCATGCTAAAAAGTGGGTTCAGCTGAGTTCTTTTGCAGGTTTGATCTGAATCCAACCTGGGCATGCAAAGTGGGGGAGGGGGGAGGTAATCTGATGTCATGGTAATGTATATTGATGGGTGGGCAACCACACCTACCTGTCAAAGTGCCCAGGGCAGGAGTGAGGGGGAAGCTCAAGCTTTGAACTCACTATCCTCCAACCCCTGGTGTATATTACTGACACGAAAGATGAAAGTACTATGCAGGTAAGGAAACTGGATGGTTAATAATTAGAGTGGCTGAAGGAGGCAGGATGGAGATGGCAAAGGGGTGAAATCAACAGTGAAAACCAAGGACTGGGGGCCAGATCCGGCCCAATCGCCTTCTAAATCTGGCCCACAGATGGTCCGGGAATCAGCGTGTTTTTACATGTGTCCTTTTATTTAAAATGCATCTCTGGGTTATTTGTGGGGCCTGCCTGGTGTTTTTACATGAGTAGAATGTGTGCTTTTATTTAAAATGCATCTCAGAGTTATTTGTGGGGCATAGGAATTCATTCATTATTATTTTTTGCAAAATATAGTCCGGCACCTCACAAGGTTTGAGGGACACAGTGGACCGGCCCCCTGCTGAAAAAGTTTGCTGGCCCCTGGTGAAAAGCAATGAGCAGTGGAAGTGGTCATGAAGAAAGTAGGACAAGGGAAGCACCCAAATTAGGCACAAGAGGGGCTGTGATCTTTTAGCAGACAAGGAGTGGAAGGAAAAAGAGGCTCTGGGTGTTAGAGAATTGTGAAGCCGAGATGTAAGGCAGTCATTTCCAGATAGTGAGAGACTAGCAGCTACATCTTCTGGGAAGTTCTGCTGCTTCTGCTGAACCCAGATGTGCAAAGCGCTAGGCATTTCCTTTGATCCCTTGCCTCAGAGCTATAAAACCCATGAAAGGGTCACACAGGTGGCGTCATACCTTAAGTTAACTTCAACAGAAGAAATTATTATTTAAAAAACACACACCAATTTCTGAGTTACAAAAAGTTGGCATTTGCTCTGAAGACCAACAGAGAGTTAAAAACCAAGAGCGACCTTCTGAACTGCCTCAAATTCAATTCTATAATAAGCCATGCAGATTCTTAATTTACTTCACCACATCAGTGAGTTCACAGACATCTGAAAAACTGCTTTGCATTAATTTCGTTAGAGGTTCTCCCCGCCCCCCTCGCAGCGTGTGAAATGCTTTAAAGTCATCCATTTCCCCTCCTGCCCCCCCACCCCCAATCCACAAGAGAATTCACAACATTCCAGCATGCCTCAGTTGCTGGCAAGTGCTCTTTTCAGCCCAGGTACCTGATGATGATTGATGAAGCTGTCAGCCCTACGGTAGTGGATAGAGCAGCTTGGCAGAAGTTCAGTGTTATTGAAAGAAATCACAAATACTTATTCCATCTCCTCTGCTCACTTTAATCACATTATCAACAGGCTGCCAGGATGGAGCCTTGACACTAAGCCATACATTCACACAGGCAACCATTGTTGGCCATCTGCAGTTGCAACACAGATAATGAGTAATTTTGTTTTACATGTTCCTATTTTATGCACTGCCTAGCTGTTAAAATAACACTTGATCTTCCTGTTCCTCACTTAGCCTGCCTTGGCTTTCATCCTGTTATTAATGAATTCTTTGAAAGTTAGGTTACAAAGGACTAATCAAGGAGCTTTCCCTCCGTTATTCTAATACTTAATGCAGATTAATCACAGTGAAGACAGGAGCTCATCATGCTCCATAATACCATCTCCTTGTAAGAACACAAATTGATATGTGAAGTTGTTCATCTCGAGCAAAAGTTGCTCACATGCAGTGCTCAAAAAAGTAGTAGTTGTCCCCTATAATGCTGGATAACAGGAGGAATAATACTTTTGAAAATCTCAGGTTGTCACCCATTCTTGCTATTCTATTTTTTTTTTAAAAAAATTATCAGTTCTTCTGAGAGATCTTTCAGATTTCTTTGTGGTGAGCTTTCTAGCAAAAAGTCTGTCCATAAAGCTCAGAGCATTGTACTTCTATAAAGTTGTAGCTTTGGAGGATTTCTCAAATTAAATTTTCACCATCTTCCTTGTTCTGAAAGCCAAGGTATAATTGTGAAAAAGCTCATTTGAATTCCCTGCATGAAGAATAGGATGCATTTACAAGATGAATGGTTGTACATAGAAACAGAGAAACTAATTTAGATTATCATGAGAGAGAGAATACTGTTTATGTTCCTACGTAGACTTGGGTTTGTTTTTTTTTAAAAATAACACTTAACATAAATACCTGCCTCAGACAATCAAATCCTATCTTAATTTAGAAACTCCAGTTTATGCTCCATGTACCCTTCACTCCTCCCTTCATATGAGTGGGGAAACAAGCCAGGAAACTTCAGTTAACCATAAACTTCCAGTTATGTCTGGACCAGGAAACCATGGTTAATGGCTTCCAAGCAAGCCAGGCCACAATGAACCATGTCCATGGAGTTAAAGTTGGCTTACAAATTCTCACTTATTTGGGAGCCATTAAGCATGGTTTCCCAGTTCAGACACAACAGGAAGCTATGCTTAACTGTGGCTTCCTGGTTTGTTTCTCCACTGAAAGGAAATGGGGAGCAAAAGGAGTTAGTGTGATGGCACTGAGCTTGTGAATATCCTGGCTTATTAAGCAAAGGCTTGATCATCTGAATGCCACCAGTATCAGAGCCAAAGAGTAATTACAGTAGCTATAGAGCCCCTCCCCCCCCAATTCCTTGTTATTCCTGCTATGCTATTTGAATTCTGGTACTTCCTTGGTAACCCTGAAATTGGAAGATGCTGGAATAAGAAGAAAAGCAATACTGCAAATGAGGAGCAGTCTTACTGAGCATGAGAGTTTCTTAAAGAGTGTGTTTGGCGAGGTCTTTTTCCATTGCGGCATACTGCTCTTTGAGGCGCTCCATCGCTTTGATGTGCTCTTCGTCCACAACTGCTTTTGCGTTCTGCTGCTCCTTCACAAACTCCTCCCACAGAGCTCTGCGTCGTGTTTCACCAGCCATTAGCTTCTCAGTCTGAAGCTGAGAAGGAAAAGGACGTTACAAAAGAAAACATCCATGCAGTTTAGGTTTCTAACAAAAAAGATGACAAGTAGTTTACAGGGCAGACCTGGTGTCACTGTTAACAAGGCAAGAATGGAAACCAGCTTTCACTATAACAGGGGCCCTAATACTTTGCCACCATCATGGGTGAGAAAACAACTGCCCAACCATGTTTTTGCTTCAGTTTCTCCCTGCTGCGGCTTGCTTTCATTCTGATTTATCCCCTCCCCACCACAATTGCTATTTGCTATCTGCTAAATCTAGTTTGTGACTTCCCCTTGCACTACTGCCTTTTTTCTTATACTGCTGCTATTTGTAAATTGGATGGTGCTGTTTCTAGCGCTTTTCCCGTAGTATGTGCAATTGTATACAGGCAACAACTAACACATGACTGCGCATGCACACATCGCCGTAACCCAGAAGTGGTTGGAAAAGGGGGCAAGGGGTGAAAGGGGCTTCCACATACTCCGCCAATGCACGTAAGGTTCAGGAATGTAACCCCTGTGCAAAATGGTTGTTGCCTGTTGTACAGTGCTGTGGACAAATTGCTTTGGGTACTGTTGCAGAACAAGGAAAATTTAAGTAAATGAACAAAGCAAAATCTGTCTTTTTTAAATCATCCTATCAGACACTTTAAATTCTTTTTGTTTTAACATAAATGCCCAGACAGACACAGTAAGTGCTTGGCTATACTCTGGACTGGCAACGCTCAATATTTAACTTGAAACTTTAATGAGCAGTGCCAACTCCATTTAATAACCTCTCTTATCCAGTGCTGATAGCTAACTTCAGCAAAATGCATGAAATACAGCATTGCAACCACTGATTTTGATATGCTCCTTTAAAAAATAAAAAGTGACCCTCTATCACAGGAACTTTGTATTTAGTATTTGTCGCCCTCCATCTTAAGATATACACACATAAGAAATGTGAAGTGTAGCCAGGACACATGACTGTCTTGTTCATGTAGAATTAAGCTGCCCAATGACGCACATAAACTAGGGAAAGCCATCAATTAATAATTTTCAGCTTTCCCAGGATGGTGCAAAGGCTGGAAGGGAAATCTGGTGAGCAAACTAAAGCTGCTTCTAAAGAATTTTTCAGCAGTCCTTTCCAATTAAGGCATAAAGTGATACAAGATAAGACTGGCATAAGAGCATGGTCAATTCTATGGTTTGGGGCATTATGTTCAACATACATTTACCCCAGCCAATACTAACGCCTCACTATTGCACTATTTCTGAACATTATACACAAACATTATAAATCTTCCTGGCTGTGGATCTCCTATAGTCTTCACACAGTCGTCACCATGCTAAATCTAACAGATATATGAATAAATTGCTACCACATGTATTGACAGAAAGTGTCTGCAATCATGTCTGAAATAAGGATGGGGCTATGTAGAGGCATTGGCTGGCTTCTCGTTTTTCCCCACATTGTGGTTTTTGCATAGCACACACATGCACATCATGATTTGCGATATATTGCCAGGTCAAAAACTATGAAATTGATATCACCACATGGACTTCCAACCGAGATTACATATCAATACATTGCCCAGCTCTACCTGAAACCACCTCTTTGGGGCTTTCTTAACATGGTACTGTATTACATCTGCACCAATATTAACTTTAACTGTGGTTAGGTTCAAACTAGTGGCTGATGCCAGCGCTTGAAGTGGGTAAAGGTATACATTGGTGCAGATGCATCATGGCTAAAGGAAAGAATTCGCGTGTAAGCGAAGAGGAGGGAATGTGTGTACCTGTGGTAGACTCCCAGTATTTTAGCCAAGTTGAATAAATTGGGAATTTTACATCCATATTATGTCTGATATCATTTAACTGTTATCCATCATTTTCATATACAAATAGAAACATTGACTGTAGCTGCAGCCATCTTACAATGCAGCTCTATTACAGCCTAAAGAGCTGAACAGGTTGCCTATAATAGTGAAGTACAGAACTAACATGGAGAATTAACTTCTTGCACAGTTTTTCCTAATCCTGAGGTTTTAGAATATCTGTATTACAAACAAGCAATGTGCAGCCATGTGAGAGATTCCAGTGAGTCACATGTTCTTATAATATGGCCTTTCATTAAATAACATCCACAAGTATGAAACACTTCCATTTCAATAAGCTGTATTCATAATATGTTCAGTGTTTTCAACTAAGCAGGAAAGATTTACATTTCCATTCTGTTGGATATTTTTTGTTCCACGAAAAATAGGGATTTGGGTTTCTTTAACCATCTCTTTCCCCTTTCTCAAGCTGTGAAGGAAATTCTAAGAAAAACTTTCCACATACCGAGAAAGTGGAAGAGGATCTGGTAACTCTGTTATTTTTATAGTGCTTCTTGAAGACTTACTAATGGCGGCTCTCCACAACCTCTTTCTACATTTTTTGCAGCTATTCTGAAGGAAAGTGAGCTTCTAGAACCAACTTTTGTTTTACTGAAGGCTCTGCAGGAATCTGCAAATTTCTTGCACATTACCGTTTGGCAGTGTGGTGTTTGCCCATTCTTTTGGAAATGTCTGTACAGGAGGAGAGAAAGGGTTAATAGGTAGACCAATAGGAAAGCCCAGAGGCGGAGCCTACCTGTTTTTAAAAGGCTTAGCCAGAGGTTTAGACAGTTGGGAAAAAGCAGTTGGAAGACAGATGGAAATAGAGAGACAGTTAGTGCAGTTGGTTCTTGTGTGAGGGGAGGTAGAAGAGTTAGTGAGTCAGAGACAGGATAAAATAAGACTAAGAGGGTAAAGGGTAACAGCATTTCGAATGCATTTAAAGTTTAGTTGTGTTTGCAATAAACTACAATCTTCATTGTTAACTTGAGAACCCGACTGAAACTAAGTGTTTTACCAGGGAGGACCTGGTTGGTGGCAGCGGATTAGTGGTGTACGGGTCAATAGTCCATGAAACGACCGGGGGCTCCATACGAACGCCACAGGCAGTCTCAGGGATCATCAGTTTCAACACATGCAACATATCAGAGGTCTGCAGAATGCAAACTATGGATTGGCATTACAGTCATACGTCATGTTATGTCCGCTTCATGTTATGTTCTTTCAGGTTACGTTCTGCAGCGACCTGGAAGTACCGGAAAGGGTTATTTCTGGGTTTCGCCGCTTGCGTAGACGCACAAAATGACATCACGCACCCTTCAGTCATCTTTCCAGATGTTACACACACGAGGAGGAGGCTGTGGGGACTAGGGTGCTAGCTCCCTACATTGCTGTCTCCTTCCACCTTACATACTGTAATTTGCTCTATGCGGGGCTGCCCTTGAAGCTGTCCCAGAAACTCCAGCGGGTGCAGAATGCTGCAGCGAGGCTCCTCACGGGGTCTCTGCCATGGGAGCATATTCACCCAGTGCTTTTCAAGCTGCACTGGCTCCCGGTGGAGTACAGGGTCAGATTTAAGGTGCTGCTTTTGACCTTTAAAGCCCTTCACGGCCTAGGACCCTCGTACCTACGGGACCGCCTCTCCTGGTATGCCCCACGGAGAGCCTCAAGGTCCATAAATAACAACACCCTAGTGGTCCCAGGCCCTAAGGAAGTTAGATTGGCTTCAACCAGAGCCAGGGCCTTTTCAACTCTGGCTCCGGCCTGGTGGAACGCTCTGCCTCATGAGACCAGGGCCCTGCAGGATCTGATTTCTTTCCGCAGGGCCTGTAAGACAGAGTTGTTCCGCCTGGCCTTTGGCTTGGAGCCAATTTGATTCCCTCCCTCTCTTTTTTTTTCTTTTTCTTTTCTTTCTTTTCCTTCTCCTCCTGCGATGAGGCTACATTTTAATATTTTAATGTTCCATTATTTTAATGTTGTATTTTATTTTTGTTTTTAAGTTGTAATCATTCATCTTGTTTTTATTATTGCTTGTAAGCCGCTCTGAGCCCGGCCTTGGCTGGGGAGGGCGGGGTATAAATAATATTATTATTATTATTATTATTATTATTATTATTATTATTATTACATAGGGTGACCTGGAGAAAAAGCGAGCCTCTTGTGATCATGGAGGCTCTCTGAAACTTTTGGAACCCAAGAAAATCTAAAGGTCCAGAATGCGAGGCTGGGGGGAGCCTCCACAAATACAAGAGGTTCCTTGCTTCACTGTGTAGCCCTTAACAATCTGAAAGGCAGAATGGTGGTCGGGGCAGAGGTAGCATAGCTCCCCTTGTGTGTTAGCATGCTTTTCCAGTGACAAAAGAGCTGGTATGTACCTGGACAAAAATATTTAACCGTAAGGCATCCACTACTTAGCATATGCTAAAGCATTCATTAATTGGTTCACAACTAGTTGTTTCCTCCCTGGCTTATATGCTGTGTTGAATGCAGTATTATAATATAAAGTAAAGACTTAGCAGCAGAACACTTGCTGCTGAGATAGTAAGAACGAACAAACAAATGAACAAAAGAAACCACAAAATCCCGTTTACCATAGCAAAACCTAACTTGCTGTAGGTGTAGGGAAGGAAAAAGTAGAGAAGGGAAGATTGAAGGCACAGAACAATAATTCTGAAACCATGCAGTGTTTTGGTGCAAGGAAAAAACTACATAAAAACTACGTAGACTATCACCAGAATACCTTGCAGGTTAGACCCGGCATTAGTTCTTAACTAGTTTATTAATCCTTACCTTTCTTTCTTCCTGCTCTCTGCCCTGGAGTCTGTTGATCATTTCATTGGCTACCTGTACTGAAATGTATAGGTTACAATTGTTTCATTGGCTCATCTTAAGGGACACATTTCTGACAAGAGTTATTTAATCTCACTGCACAGAGAAGCTGTGGATCTTAACCATATTGTGGTCTAGTTTTAGCCAGGATGCCTTTTGACATGACTGGGTAAACTTTAAAAGCCACTGAGATTTTTGAATCAAGGTAGTCTAAATTCCGTGCGTACACATATTCTATTAATTTAAATAATCACTTATGTTGTATAACACTTTTTATGCTAAAACAAAATAAAAAAAATCCTTCCAGTAGCACCTTAAAGACCAACTAAGTTAGTTCTTGGTATGAGCTTTTGTGTGCATGCACACTTCTTCAGATACACAGTGAGGTTGATGGACTTCCATTTCATGCGGCTCAATGTGGTGCCTTCCATAGTTCCAGTTACAGATAGGTAGCCGTGTTGGTCTGCCATAGTCAAAACAAAATAAAAAAATTCCTTCCAGTAGCACCTTAAAGACCAACTAAGTTAGTTCTTGGTAAGACCAACTAAGTTAGTTCTTGGTGTGTATCTGAAGAAGTGTGCATGCACACAAAAGCTCATACCAAGAACTAACTTAGTTGGTCTTTAAGGTGCTACTGGAAGGAATTTTTTTATTTTGTTTTGACTATGGCAGACCAACACGGCTACCTATCTGTAACTTTTTATGCTAGCCATTGAGACATCTGGATCTATGCAGGATGCTGAAAAAAACTATGTAAAAATGTAATATTCGCAACCATTTTCTGCTTTAAACATGGCAACTTATAAATATATGGCTAAAGAGGACTAGAATTATCTCCCAGGTTTTGCTGCCTGTGTATATCTCCAGCCATCTTATCCTTGCAACTTCATACAGTGGTTTTTATTTTCCTACATTTATATCCTGTCTTCTTTCCCTTATGGGACCCAGGGTGGCATACACACGGTTCCCAGGTGGTCACCCATCCAAACACTAACCAGACCCAGATTGCTTAGTTTCAGTAAGGTAGTGTACCTTTCAACCATACCATGGGATGTGTGTGGATGTTGGATGGTTCCTTCCAGATCCCATCTTGCTGCCTTACAGCCATGCAGGCCTAACTATGATGCACCAAATGCATGCAGCATTTGACATGGCCACCCACTGCTAGCCTTGCTCAGAATGGAATGTTGTTGTTTTTACAGGAAATGGAAGTGTTAACAGCCATAACAAGGAGGGGATAGGGAGGACAATTTGTAAAGTCAGAGACTTCTTTTCATGGTAGTATCTCCTACTGCTGAAAAGGCAAAGTGCTTTTAAAACTAAACAGCAGTTTCCCTCTACAATTAAAACATCAGGGAAAGCTCAGGATGGAAATATTCACATATTTATCTCCTTTTGAATATGGCCCATAATGGTGTGAATAAAAGGGCCACCTGACGGCTACTTTACATAAAGACTCCAACTTTATGTGGAGCTGTTTAGTGTCTAAGAATCCAAACACTTTGTAAAAGGCATAGAAGAAAACCCATAATTTCTAGCTTACATCTCACGAGAGCTTCATTTAGGTTCCCTTGCATCATTTGTTCACACTTTGGCAGAGTTTGGTCATTTGTCTCAAAAGTTGTGTTCTTCAAGTTTTCAAGAACCCGCACTTCTCGGAAACCACGCTTTTCCTATTGAGAAAGTTAAAAAGGGGGCATTTCTATATATTCCACAAGGTTCATTTGCTGTTATTTAGATGCTATCTTGAAGTTAGTAAATGGACCTTCCCTTTAAAAATGTTTTTAAACAATACAGAATATCTAGACCTTTCTCACTTAATGCTTCTAAATGTTTATGGAGCACAACCTCATTATTAACACATCTCATTTTTCAAAAATGAAAAAAATGAAAACTCAAAGTTTTGCTTTTGCTCATTTCATGAACAATTCTTAACAGAAACCAACTGGAAGCTATCACTAAATTCAGGGTCCGCACACCCCTCTGCTCTGGCCATTCAGCTTGAGGTTTTGCTGCCATCTTGTGGAAAATATATTCAACATTTAAAAACAAGAAAACCCCAAAGGTATCTAGTTAATATGGGAAAATATAGATTTGATTACATTATAGGTAATTTTAAAAGATGCTTTCATTTTTCAGACAGGCTATGAAAATCAAGAACTTAGTATTATTTCCTTGGGATAATTTTAAATGTTGCAGGTATGGGAAGTAGATTCCCCATGAATGCTCTCAAATGCCTATTTCTTTGCACCAGTTCCTCCTCCTTCCCTGCTGGCCTTTTCCTGCTACTGCTATCATTTGTTCCTTCATGAAAACATGGAGAGAGAGAAAACTAATGTGGTAGTTTCTTCTGTTAGAAACGGCAGCAGTGACAGTATTAAAGACAGTGGCAGGAGACAAGGAGAGGTGTGTCTTTCCATCTGGGTGGATCTTAAAGGGCAGATAAACAGTAAGGCCAGAAGCCGTACAATCTGATCTTTTATTAAAAAGTAAAAAGAAAAAGAAAAATCACACTAATAGTCTTTGTGTTTGTAAATGAAACTACAAGTTTTAGATGCTTTGGAACACTGCCAAATTATGATTTCCATGCTTTTAAAGATCTGGTCCCCAAATGTCAACAGCTGGCATTTTCAACAGAGACAGAGTCATGAGCAATGCAAACATCCAAAAGCTGCAGATAATCTATTCCATACTTACTTGTCAAAAAAATGCATACGAAAGAAAGATAAGAGGGCAGAAAAAACAAGAAAATTTACAAGAAATAAAAAGGAAAGGAAATGAATAAATTCCCCTTGAAAAGAGATAATGAAACAGGATATCAAGATGTTGCAAACGCAATCTTCAATGATAATAAACCAGGAAATAGAGTGGAAAATTAAATGTTTAAAGCAGAAACAATTTGAACAAGTCAGGGAAATTATTGGCTTGGAAAATAAAGAAGAAACAAGAAAAACCCTGCATTAATGGAATAAATGTAGAAGATAAGAGTTGTGGAAAATCCGAAAGAAATAAGAAATCTTCAATGGTATATTGGGCAATAGATATTGGTAATAATATAGAAATGGATGGGAATATTTATGGAATGTGGACATAAAATTTACAGCAGGTTATAGTTTAAGAGAAAACTATATGAAATTGCTATATAGATGGTACCTAACACCTAGTAGATTGGCAGTAATGTATAAATCCAAATCGAATATGTGTTGGAGAAAGAGAAAGAAGGTACCTTTTTTCATATGTGGTGGTCTTGTAATAAGGTTAAAGCTTACTGAAAAAGATGTTTAAGATAACATTTATTTAAAAAAACAGAAGCTTTTCTTTCAGGAATTATATGATCAGAACTACCTAAACAGTATAGAAATTTATTTATGTATGCAACCACAGCTGCAAGAATGTTATTTGCCCAAAAATGGAACAAAGAAGAGGTCCTGATGAGAGAGGAATGGATACAGAAGTTAAGGACTACACAGAAACGGCAAAACTTACTGGAAGAATAAGAAATCAAGATAACAATTTTTTTTAAAGGAATTGTAATGGTTTATTGAGCATTTACAAACAAATTGTAAACAGATTAAGACACTGGCAGGATTAATGTAAAAACCTGCAGTTTCAATATATATATGAGATATATATGAGAATATATAACAGAATATGTTGAGATAATTTGGAGCATGCAGGAAGATGGAAAGAAATGGAAAGAACCACAGAAAGAGGGAAAAGGAGTCGGGAGTATGAAATGTTAACAAGCTGATTGAATAATTGTTGTAATTTATAAAAATATTTACTTGTCAAAATGATGGGCTTATTATTTATAAAAAAAGATTAACAGCCATTCATGAAACATTTCTCTGAAATCTGAAGATGACTGTACTTTATTTATTTATTTTTAAATTCTTTTTATTAAGTTCTTTTTTAAAAAAACAAAAACATACAGAATAAAGGAACAAAAACATACAAACAAACAACAAAGAGAAAAAAAAGAAGAAAAAAGACAAAGCAACCCATAAAAAGGAAAACAAATGGAAAACAAACCAACATCAATTTATAACGTAACATTGACTGACTTCCCTCCATCTCAGTTTTGGGCTATATAACCACAATATCTTTCTGCGGTATCTTTTTACAACCTCTCTCTATACATCGCAGGCTTTATGTTACACCTACTGTGATTTTAATATTTCCTAAATTTGCTTCTATGTATGTTATGAATTTGTTCCAATCGTTAATAAATTTTACATTTTTTTGATGCCTGATTTTTTGTGTCATTGAAGATGACTGTACTTTAGAACTATCCCTCCCCCATTTACAAGGTAAATTATTTCAAAATATAGAATATCAAACCTACTTCAAATTCTTTAATGAAATAACGAATTTCTCCTTGAATAACTGGTCTGTGATCCAAAAGTCTGGAATATATTTCTCCAACATCTATAAGAAAAGTAACGAGATATGTTCATGATAAATAAAACAAGTATGCATTATCAGGGACCTGCAAGAAATCATGGTGGTTCTTGCCTCTCCGATATTCTCTCTCTTCTAACCCCCAAACTCCATCTCTTCTTTTGGCAGGCCACTTCTTCCTTTCTATTGTACTTTATCTTTTTCACTCTTTTTCCATTAGCTACATGGAGGGAACAGCCTTCAGGATGATGATGAAGTAGTTTTGCTATACTTGCTGCCTTATAGTGAAATAATATTCGTCATCACGGTCTGCCCCTAATATCAGTCCTGGATGAAATATGGATATATCGCCCAGGCCTAGTTCCAAGTTTGAGTGCAGTAAAACAGCCAATGAATTACAGTGGTACCTCGGGTTACATACACTTCAGGTTACAGACTCCGCTAACCCAGAAATAGTACCTCGGGTTAAGAACTTTGCTTCAGGGTGAAAACAGAAATCGCGCAGCAGGGGCGCAGCAGCCGCAGCAGCAGGATGCCCCATTACCTAAAGTGGTGCTTCAGGTTAAGAACAGTTTCAGGTTAAGAACGGACATTTGGAACGAATTAAGTACTTAACCCGAGGTACCACTGTATATGAAGCCTGGGCTGTATCACCCTTAAAATGCCTTCCCCTTGGCTAACAGAGGAGGCAGCCAAACATATAAAGGGCCTTTTAACTATGAAAGGATAGGCACATAACTTTGCAACATTAAGTTACACTATCCAAATACTACATACTATGCTTCCTAAAGGGGAAAAAAGGCAATTAGAACTGTAGACAGAATAATATTTAAGAGAAATAACTGAGCTTTTTAAAGCTTGTACACAGATATTAATGAAATTTTTTCCAATGTTTTATAAAATAGTTGGAGTAGCACATTTTTAAAGAAATAAAAGAGGCCTAACTAACTTATTCAACTCATTGGGGTTTTTATGCTCAGTCTGCACCCTTTCCATCTTTGACATTGTCAAGCCTCTCAACATTTGCCACCACTCGCCATGCTGAAAGGTCTTGCAGTTCAATCATAATTTTTGGGATATTAAAAAACTGATCTATGTAGAATTAGTTGTACCTAAACCCATGTATAACCTAGCATAGGACCGGATTGTTAGGAATTTTTCAGAGCAATTAGAGGATCCCAGCGCTAATCTCTAAGCAATTTCCAAAGATCAGGCGTGTACCAAGGAGTGACAATTTTTGTGGACTTTTATATGCAAAATCTTAAGGAAACATTTGCAGGGAATATTGCACCCTAACATTCTTCTGACTATGGCTGAATCCACATTACAGCCCCTTGTTTGCAAGGCAGCACTATACTAATCCTACCCCCACCACTCAATTGCTGCTCAAGCAGCACACTGTATAGAATACCATGCCAAAAGTCATTTGTTAATAATATGAGTCTGTATTAATTACACAGCACTGGGAAGCACAGTAAAAAGTGGAATGATCTACATGGCATTTGAAAGGTATCCCACCTGTCTAAGTTTCATTCCCTTTCCTTTGCCACCTCCAGGAATCACCTCTGGGAGGAGTGCAGAGGGAAGAAATGTTGTGGTGCATCTGCAGCAGCACAACCAAACGCCTTCATCTGCCCATAGCTGTCAACTTTCTCCTTTTCTTGCGAGGAATCCTATTCGGAATAAGGGAATTTCCCTTAAAAAAAGGGAAATGTTGACAGCTATGCATCTGCCCCAGGCGCAACAAAGCATGTCTTTCTCATATCACAGTCACAGCAGGTGCTGCAACCTTCCAACAGCTTGACTTCCCCCCAAAGCTGCACTCCTCTATTGTCTCCCGAGGCAGACAGATGCCAACAAAATTAACAATAAAACCTATATTTATCTGGGCAGGGGGCGTTGCCAATTTTTGTCCTCGCTCAGAGCGCCATATTACCAAAGTACGCCCTGTTCTCAGGCCAGGAAAGTGCTGGAGGCAGGCTTTGCAGCAAGGCCTTCCAAATCCATGGATCCTCCTCAGGGTCAAACACTTGGCAACTTTTAAACGTTTTAAGAAAATGGAATAACTTGCAGTACAAATACCGCTGGATACTCAAAAGGAAGTTCAGTGGGACTTACTCTCAGGCATAATATTGCAGCCTAAGAACGAGGCACAATGGTTGGCTATTGTTGTTGTTAGGTGCTTGACACTGTTAGAACTAGCAGAATTTAGAAAATACATGGCCATGACTTGCTAGTTACTCTTAAAAGTCAGGCAGAGGAATCTCTGCTGGCTTGCCAGCATGTATGTTGGCCTGTTTTCTTTTATTTGTTTTATCATTCACTCCACCCACCCTCAGATTGTGGCCCTTGGAAAACAGTTCATGTTAAAATCTCCTCTCAGGCTGAATGAGATTCCCATCACTCTTATTTTATACTCAACTTTTGGTAACCTTTTCAAAAAGGGTGGGCAACAGCCCATTTAAAAGCATATTCTCTCAATGATTATCTGGAAGAGAGCAGATAAGGAGTTTCTTATAAATATGCTCTTATTTGTGTCCACTGTTCCTACTAACAGAGTAGATCTTCTCTTCAAATAAAACTCTTCCTTCTACAGATTTTTTTCACAGTGAGATGCATAACTTACCTAGGATCCAAATTATCAAATGTTATGCAAGTTACACGGCCATGACCATTTTTTGGGAGTCTGCAATCCTATTTACACACTTCTTTAAAAAGCACCGCCGAACTCGGTTTCACGAGTTCCTCACGAGTTATGCAATTTCCCCAGGTCTAGCGCCCCTTTCCATTTCGGGCACGTTTGTAAGTAAAACCTTTGCAACAGCAGCCTGAACTAGAGGAGCCCATTCAAACAGAACACATTCACGCACGAGCTCCAGAAGACGCTTTTCCAACTTGAGAACCTATGCCGCGCATGCGCTCTAGGAAACTCCTTTTCAGACTGAGAACCCGATGCTGCGCATGCGCACCACCCGCGTTCGTTATTCTCTCACTGAGGGTTAAAAATCCGAGCCCTTCTTACCCTTTAATATAGGATGTGAGGACGACGCCCCCAGCGAGCCTCGCTTCTTACTAGCGCCGCCGGACAGGGGCGACTCTCCAGTTTTACTTGGGCTGAGGGTCACGGGACTCCCACCGTTCATCTCGTTCCTTACTGCCAGCAACCGCCGCGGTGGGGGTGTCTTTGGGCTCAATGCTTGGACAGCGCATGCGCAGCTGCCATAGTGTGTGTGTGACAGAGCAGGGCGGGGAAGCCTTGCGAGTACAGCGCATGCTCAAGGAGTGCGCTTTCGTTTTGCGGGGAAGTTCGCAGTCCGAGTGCGGGAGGGGAGGGGTCGGTCGCTGTGACGTCACCCAAGCCTATCTGCTTGTTCAATGCTGTCATGATGGTTAGTGTTAAAGAGTTAAAAAGAAACTAGCCTCCAGCTGGGATCAGATAGCTAAATCCCTTTGTGTTTGTGTGCGAGCGTGTTCTTATTTTTTTACTTTTACATTATTGTACTAATTTATCTCCACCCCCCGACTTTATAATGTAAAAATGCTGCTTTTAATTTGGAGGGGCTGTATTTTACATTTTTTAAAATGCAAGTTTTCTAATTGTTCGGATGCCTGACAGTGCAATCCTAACGCTATGTCTACTCAGAAGTAAGTCGCACTGACTTCAATGCGATTTATCCCCTGGTAAGCAGAGACATCACCTTGCCATCAAAGGTCCGTATAGTTAAAGCTATGGTTTTCCCAGTGGTGATGTATGGAAGTGAGAGCTGGACCATAAAGAAGACTGATCGTCGAAGGATTGATGCTTTTGAATTATGGTGCTGGAGGAGACTCTTGAGAGTCCCATGGACTGCAAGAAGATCAAACCTATCCATTCTTAAGGAAATCAGCCCTGAATGCTCACTGGAAGGACAGATCCTGAAGCTGAGGCTCCAAGACTTTGGCCACCTCATGAGAAGAGAAGACTCTCTGGAAAAGACCCTGATGTTGGGAAAGATTGAGGGCACAAGGAGAATGGGACGACAGAGGACAAGATGGTTGGACAGTGTTCTCGAAGCTACTAGCATGAGTTTGACCTACGTGCGGGAGGCAGTGGAAGACAGGAGGGCCTGGCGTCCTCTGGTCCATGGGGTCACGAAGAGTCGGACATGACTAAACGACTAAACAACAAGCCTTAGGATTGCAGCCTTTGTTGATGGGTGATAGTGCACGTGGCTTGTTTTTATATTTTAAATTTTTACTGGGTTTTTTTTAAAAGCAGCTTGAAAGCCTTTTAAGAGGGTTTTAAACTCAATCCAAATTGAATGCCCATTTACAATGTGCAACTTCTCCCAGAGAACCCTGGGAACTGTAGTTTATTAGGAGTACTGGAAATTGTAGGTCTGTGAGGGGAAAACTATAGGGTTCTAGAATGATTTGTGGTAATTCATGTGCTTTAAATGTGCTCTGAGTGCCCTTTGAATGTATGGTGTGAATCTGCCCTTGACAGACGGTAAAAACATGTCATAAAATAAAAAGCACTGTTGATTGTTTGGATTGTCGCTCAAAACATTTAAGGTGTAGACTGATTGCCTATCCACCTCCTCCTCCATCTTTCCTCAGGCACACCAGGACACCAGAACCATAAAGAGAGAGCATCAAGAACAGCTGTAGAAAAAGCCAAATACTGTGCAGTCATACCTCGGGTTACAGACACTTCAGGTTGTGTGCTTTCAGGTTGCGCACCGTGCTGAACCCGGAAGTACCAGAACGGGTTACTTTTGGGTTTCGGCGCATGCACAGAAGCGCTGAATCGCAACCCGCGCATGCGCAGACGTGGCACTGGGGGTTACGAACGTGCCTCCCACATGGATCACGTTGGCAACCCGAGCGTCCACTGTACACACAAACACCAATATTGCACAAACTTCCCTTTCACCTAACCCAAAGAGCTGTACAGAGGAAGAATAGTTTATGTAGATAGCATCTCTTTTGGTTGTGGGTAGTGAAATTCTGATGGTGAGGGCAGTGCAGTAGGAAGCAAGAAAATTTGGTGCTGGTGTTGTCTTGGACACTTGCATGGACTGCACAGAAGGCCCCTGTAAGCTGTACTATACCCATGTTTTTCCCTCCATAGAGGAGGAAGCACCAAGGTGTAAAGGCAGCTGACAGAAAGGTACACTAGAGTCAGCTGTGAAGTGATTTATAATAATAATTATTATTATTATTATTAATATCTGGCTGAGTTTTCCCAGCTACTCTGGGTGGCTTCCAATCAAGTGTTAAAAACAGTACAGCGTTAAATATTAAAAACAGGCATTGGAGGGGAGTGGTATGTCCCACAGAGAAATTTATGGTCTGCAAATAAAAACATCCTGAAGATCCCAGGCCACAGAGAGGTTAGGCTGGCCTCAACTAGAGCCAGGGCTTTCTCGGCCGCGGCTCCAATCTGGTGGAACGCTCTGTCACAAGAGACTAGGGCCCTGCGGGACTTGACATCTTTCCGCAGGGCCTGCAAGACAGAGCTGTTCCACCAGGCCTTTGGTCAGGGCACAGCCTGACCCCCTCCTCTGGCAATCTGCACAGAATTGATGGTTGCCATCAATTTGATTTTAATTAATTTTATAATGAATGTTTTTAGAATGTTGGATTATTTTGATTGTTGTTAGCCGCCCTGAGCCCAGCTTCGGCTGGGGAGGGAGGGATATAAATAAAATTTATTTATTATTTATTTATGGTAGGCAGGTGGCATTTGCTACTCGCCCACAACTACGGCTATTCTGTAGTGTGCTTTTGTCACAGCACTATCCACTGGTTATTCATAATGTTGTTGATCATTTGACTCCCCCACCGCCAATAATATAGTGTCAATTTTCTAGGTGTTGCTTTGAGAATTTCCTTCCTATCTGCTCCAATCACCAAATAAGATTTTAGCACCAGTTTGTATCCAAAGACAGGACTTTCACCTTGCAACCAATTGTCAGATGTCGAGGTGTCTCATATCTGTTTCCCTACCCCTTGCACAGAGATAATTTTCCTACAGGAAAGAGCACATATGTTTCTGATAGCGAAACGGCTATTTCGGCACAAGTGTATGCCTCCTGCAGTCATACAGCAAAACATGCAGGCTACATTTCATACATGATGGTCTAAATGCCTTGTTCTATAGAGATATTTCTATGCAGTGGGGGGAAATGCAATGTATGAATTACAGAACTGAACTGAATGGCAGCCAGTTTTGTAACAGGTGGCCTTCAAAGCCACAAATTTTGCTTTCATAAAATAGGGTCTGGTGCACAGGTGCACAATTCAGGTTGTTGCTTTTTTGCATTGTATGCTCACATAATTTTGTCACAGTTTATAGTCAACGAAGTGGTTTTTTTCTTTCTAATGGAAAGGAAAGCAGGCAGTAGTTATAAAAAGGCAGCGTTTGCAGATCCTGTACCTGTCAGTTCATACGATAGAGTCATCAAGTCATAAAGCTCTGGGAATATTTATGGCTCTGAGCATGAAAATCAACATATGTAGTCATCATATAGAGTTTTGGGAAGATTTACTAAACAAATTGTGTCACTTTTGCCTTGCTAGGGAACCCGCTTTCTCTTTTAGGGATCATCTTGCCATTTATGATTAGTGTTAGCGGCTTTCTGGATTGTAAAATCTTTGGATTAACATGCCGAGTCCTGTCATTTTTCCCACAGGCTGTCTAGCAATGATAATCCACTAAAGGATTGTTTCATCCAAGTGGCGGTGTTTGAGTCAAATGCTGGCAACAGGCAGGGAAACCCAAACCTGTTGAGGCAGACTTCTCACGACACACAAAGATTTGGAATGACAGCCTTTAAGAGAGGGGTTGGGGGGGGGAGCAGAAAGGGAGACATACATTGCGTGAGCCGAATAAGTCCATGGGCAGCATCTGTGATGGAAGACTGAGACCGTGGTCGTGATTGTTGGAAGTTTGTGGGCTGTGATGATGATCTTGGTCAAAGCAGGCCTGGGGCTGCACTCTTTGGAGTAGTTGCCTTGTCAGATTAGTCATACGGTTACCATATTTGATGCTCAACCTGGACAGACAGGCCTGCCAGGCAGGAACTGCTCAGGCAGATGATGTTAGGGGGAGCACAAAAATTACCCACTGCAAGACTAAGAAGACAGATGACACCCAGCAGGAACAGCAAGCCAAATCCACGGAATCCACAATACAGCTGGCTGGCCCTAGGCTACCTGCCTCTTTGAAGTGGAATAGACATCACCGACGAGCTGTCACGTTAGATCATGAGACTGGAAAAAGCTGAAAGAGATTTAGTTCATCCAATAAAATGGAAAGTTTAATGGCTCTATATCTTCCTAAAGGGGGCCAAGGTAACACAGGAATGGAAAAGGGGGAATCCTTAAGATGCAACCACAATAAAAAATTACCAACCTCCCCCTTTTTTTCTGGGGAGGGAAGGATGAGCCAGGCTCTCTTCAGCAGCAGCTGAAATGATTGCAGTCACTACCCATACAGGAAATAAAAGTTACGCCTGCAGAAATGCTAGGCAAAGCGGTAACAAGCAATCACTACAAAATCAAGCTCCCTCTCCAATCTTTAACTTCTTTCTACATTACTCTGAAGCTCGGGGGCTATAGCTAATGATATAAATCCACCACACATGACATGGAGTGCTAGAATGCGAAGGTTGTGTACGTGAGAGTGCGTGCAAGAATCTGTATATTCAAAAAGCATACGAGTATACAACAGGGGTACTTTCTTATAAATGCTTTGTGATAAAGATTTGACCCGATTTATTTGAAAGTGAAAGGACATAATTTCATTTCACTACATCAGAAGTATAGCACTATGGTTCCTAATGCACAGAAAAGTGTTTAAAGTGTAGGGAGGATATATGAAATGGAGTGTTCTGATAATGGAGAACAGCAGGCTTGTCTAATTATGGATGCCGAGAAGAAATACTGCTCTCCAAAGGGCAAAAGTTAAAAAGCCACCAATCTATTAAACTGCCATATTTCTACAAGTTTTAGATTGATGGTTAAAAGTCCATAGAAACAGGGGAGGCAGTTTTTCTTTTATTTTTTAAAATGTAAATGAGAAAGGATTGAATATGTATTTAATTCTATGACAAAAAAAGAAAAAGATAAAAAGTGAAATATGGCCAGTCCAGAGTAAGGACAGTTTAAAGCAGGATAATAGATCCCTATAAATTTAATGGAAACTATCACTAGAAAAGATAAGAGATAGCAGCTGTCCTACCTGCAGGCAAAAACCTTTTAAAACTTTTCTTCCCAATCTTTTGTTTTCTGACAACTTAACTCCTATGAGTGATGGTATAGGGCAAAGTTGTATCCGTACTGCTTAAATCAAAGAAATAGTATTATCTTACTAATGGTAATAGTAGCTAACCTGTTTTGAGACTGCATGGCTATAAATGCATATTTAAGTTTATTATATTTCCTCCCCCCCCCCGCCTTTTCCCCCCAAGGAGCTCAAGATGGTCACATAGTTGTCTCCCTCATTTAATCTCCAGAACAACTCTGAGAGTTAGGTTAGGCTGAAAGGCAGTGATTTACCCAACAGTATGTAAATATATAAATGGTACTTTCATGGGACACCTCGAAATCACTCTTTGAATTTCGTACTTTTCCATGGCACTGCCATATCCCTTGCTGTGCATAGCAAGATTCTTATTCTTCTGCCACTTTAAAACAAAGCGTTTCATACCAGACGGAACCAAGACAGATTGCCACATGTCTGAACCCATTACAAGGTGTGGGAAATCACCTGACAATGGACTGAAAATCATTTCATCCCGGTGTACATAGTACTGTAAGGATAAAATTAAGGAGGAATAAATAAATACATTTCTCATCAAATGTGAACAGTGATTTAAAGCCCCAGGTTAGGTTAATGCTCTTCATTCTATCCAACTATGGGGGGGGGGTGCTCTCTCATAAAAGCAAAGCAGAATATTTGTTGTTACTTAAAATGGGGCTGGCCAGTGCAATTCTTCTAAATAAAATAATAATAGCAGCTAAGAAAGGGATAAAGTGGCAGGTCTCACACTATCTACTACCTGGACACTATGTATGTAGCAGCTTCCGCAAAATGATACAGTTGGCCTCCATTTGTTAGAATGGCAGGAGATAAAGTCTGTTCCATTCATGCAGTTTTATGCAATCCACTGTGTATATTACCCTTCTTGAGGAGGGCAGGAATGATACACATGGAGTTTCTGGGTACCTTCCTATTCCGGTACCAGTCAGGTTACCAACAGAGATGTGTTTATTAACAAATGCCTGCAAACCATTCTGCAGGTCAACAATTCCTAAATGTTCTGTAATATGTAAACACCAGCTCCTCTTACTGAACACGGAATGTGCCTAAACTAGAGAGAGGACCACCTACATTTGTTTGCACTGGGCATAAGTTGCTGCCTGAAAATAATAAGGCACAAAAGGCAGGAGCCTGAAAATAGCAGAAAATATAATGAAGAAGTTTCTGTGGAACTAAGATAGTATGAGTTTTGTTTTTAAATGATTAGTTCCTTATTCCATTCACCCTTGAAACTTTAATATTTTGTATCAATTTCTATCTTCCCCCAACCCCTAGAAATAAATAATAAAAACAAGGGCTTTTAAAATAATTTATCACATAAATATGATTTGCTACCAATACATTTGGCTTCTGCTTCAAAATTATTGGCACAATATATTTTTTCATAGTTAACTTTTTACAAAACAAGTGTAAACATTCATAGGAGAAAAATACAAGGGAGTACTATGCATGATACAATTCAGACCAATAGCACAGCTGACATATTGCAGTAAAAGTTCTATACGTTTCCATACGATAAAAGCTAAGTTCCTATGTATCTGTATGGTTAAAATAAATGTTCTACTTTAAGAAGCTTGATTCACATTTCACTTGTTGAAATTTGCCAAAACAACTGTTTTAATGAAGTCCGTATTTCTAGACAGCTACTCAATGCAACTTTATTACTTTAGGCACCAACTGTTCAGCTTCACATATGGAAATGGCAGAAACCAAGGCTTGCACATTAGTCGTTCTAAAGGACGTTTTTCACTTCCTAGGAAATCCTAACATAGCACTTAATGTGTATTATAGAGTCTGTTCTTGATGAAGACTATGCTAGACAGATGTTGCCGGATACCTGGATAATGCTGAATATGATTAAACCAACGAGAGACGTTAAGGTATTTCTCCTTCTCCTGCACTGTAAGGTCGGCCTAAATAATGGAAGAAAAAGTAAGTTTCACATATTATGATTAACAGCAATATATAGTGTCCATTAACCTGTTAAATCAGGTCTCAAAATTTGAATTGTGGAAGTATGGCTCATGCATTTGATTTCATACTAAGTAAGATTCTTCATTAGTTTATCATCATGATCCAATCCTGTGTCCTAAGCAACAACAAAAAACCATGAGTTCTTTTATTGTTCTTGTTTCATCTGTTCTGCTATCACATAAACTTGGCCTAACCCAAGATATGTTACTTTTGTTAACTTTGCCACCCCCAATATTCAAATAATACAATTTATTCTGTGCGTATTGTTCTATTTGCTAATGTAATAGCTGCAAAATATGGAAACAGCATTTTCAAAGGTTAAGGGGGGGGGGCGGGAGTAAACTTCAGGATGGATGACCTTGGACTGGTCCTTTGCCCCCATTCCACCCCGAAGTATTAGAGATGGAGGGAAGAACCCCAATTTGTGCTTTCATGCTCCAGATATATAAGATACAGATAACCTTGATATTATGGAAATACAGTCAGGAAAACACCTAACGTTTTTCTATTCTACACTAACATAATGGGAAAACCCTTGAAACGTTATGACCCTTTTCTTCTGAAGTTACTATTGACAGAGGAACGGAAATCAAATTTTGAAAGGAGAAAGGCATCTCCCAACCAAAGCTGTAACAAGCTTGTACTCACTATGATGTGGTGCAGTCCATAGTACAGTAAAATATCTGCTAAAGTAAAATTGTGTCCTGTAATATAGACTTTGTCTTCAAGGTATGAATTCAGGTCCTAGAAAGAAACAAAATGAATGCACTTCAAAAAAGGAGAAATACTTAAAATATACTCTTCCACATACTGTCACCATGACTGATAGGCACAATCACTACAGATGTATGCACAATCACTACAGAGTAATTGAATATGTAGTCTGGGCAAGTCTCCCAATTCCTCAACCAGTTCTTCCACTCTGCTCAATGCTGACTCAGGGTGCCAAAGCAGACAGGGACTGAAAATACAGAGTGAAAATTGTTGTTCCATTCCTCTCCCAACAGTTCCTTATAATATACAGTGGTACCTCAGGTTACATACACTTCAGGTTACAGACTCCGCTAACCCAGAAATATTACCTCGGGTTAAGAACTTTGTGTCAGGATGAGAACAGAAATCGCGCTCCAGCGGCAGCAGCAGGAGGCCCCATTAACTAAAGTGGTGCTTCAGGTTAAGAACAGTTTCAGCTTAAGAACGGACCTCTGGAACAAATTAAGTACTTAACCCAAGGTACCACTGTATAGGCATAATGTATCCTTACTCAGAATAGTTGACATGAACTAAGGATGGAAGAAAAGTAGTGGAGGATGATCCATAAGGGCTAATGGGGCACTGCCTCACCAAGTTCAGACTGCTCTCAACCAGTTCCCACCTGCCTCCTTCCTTCTTTACAATGAGTTCAGGGGGTGCCTTGGCTGTCAGCTTCCTTCTCAAGTCTCAGCGCTACCTTTGCAGAATTCAGCAAAGAGGAGGATGGGGACACAACCAGAACTAGTTGACTCCGGCTGCTATTGACTCTGGCCCTACCTATTGTTGGTCTGTCTCCTGGTTCCAATGGGCAGCTTCCACTGGTTACCAGTGAATGACAGCTCTTTTCAAGAGGACAGTCACACAATCCAATAACTAAGAATTAGAACGATTGTAAAATCAGACTGAAAATTTGGTACTAAGCACAGAGCATTGTTCAGCCGAAGCTGCACACATTTAAATCCCATTGATTTCAATGGGATAGTCAACTACAATGAATACCTTAAGAGATATTATATATGAACTGCCACTGGTTAAATTCAGTTCATATTGCAAAAAAAGCAAAAAAAAGCAAAAAAAGCAAAAAAATTATAATAAGCACACTGCTAATTTCAGTGGGTCTACTCTGAGTAAAACTTAATTGGAAACAACCCAGCAATTATGTTACCTTGAGATCCAAACTTTCAGTGTGAGAAATTGTTACTCTTACCTTCAAAATTAGTCGAATATCTTCTTTACTGGACTGTTTATCTACTTGCGTTACTCTGTATTCTAACCACTGCTGAACTATTGCTTTCTCTTCTGCGGTGCTCCCAAGCAGCTGTTCCTTCTTTGCTTGTTTGACTAGATGGATGGCTATAGTTGTCAGTCCTGTCAGACTGGGGCCATTGTTCATCTGTAGTACAGGAGTCTAAGAGAAGGAATTCAAGCCAATTCAGTTATTCGGATGTAGAACAATATTTGAA
The DNA here is from genome assembly GCF_964106915.1 of Podarcis gaigeae. Classification (NCBI taxonomy): domain Eukaryota; kingdom Metazoa; phylum Chordata; class Lepidosauria; order Squamata; family Lacertidae; genus Podarcis; species Podarcis gaigeae. Next base: position 63,502,220 of record NC_139683.1, on the reverse strand, counting down.
CTTCTGCTGCAAGGCATCTTGTCAAACTCCATTTTATAAAAGAAAAGCTACCTTGTGTGAAATAAAAATCCAACTAAATTTCTTGGAAATTAATCCCATTTAATAAATGAATTAAGACTAGACTCAAGTGATTACATGAAGAAATGCAGTTTTATAACCCTCTACACATGGGTTTTTTAAAGCATTTTGAGCAGAACACACCCACACAAAGCTGAAAAACTGAATGGAGAAATAACACCAAGGGGCCCAAAGCCTTGCTTCATAATATTTCAAATACAAGTGGGTCCAATATGGAGTATTTCAGCTATTGATTTCCTACAAAATAAGTAATGGGGAACCAGGAAGAGCCTTTTCGGTAGTGGCACCTGCCGTGTGGAACGCCCTCCCATCAGATGTCAAGGAAATAAACAACTATCTGACTTTTAGAAGACACCTGAAGACAGCCCTGTTTAGGGAAGTTTTTAATGCTTGTTGTTTTATCGTGTTTTTAATATTCTGTTGTGAGCCACCCAGAGTGGCTGGAAAAACCCAGCCAGATGGGCAGGGTATAAATAATAAAATTATTATTGTTATTTGTTATTATTTTAGGAGCATCCATGGGTTATCAGCAAGAACCACATTCAAGTTCATATACATCCAGCACCACCACCTGGTTAAGGGTTGCCCAGAAAGAACCATTTCAGTATGCACATGAAAGTTTGAAATAATCTACTAAAAACAACCTAACATATTTTGGAGAAGGGTTCACAAAAGACCACATTTTCTCCAATATAAGAGTGTTCCGACATTTAAAACACTCCCCCCCCCAATGGAATTGTTAACTGCAGTACTCAGATCTGATGAATGCGTATCAAATGGTGCACACCCATTCACTCCCTTTTCCAAAGAAGCCAACCTGGAGAAAAGCAATCCACAGACATAGCCCAAAACCAATGTTTCATTTCCAAAGTTGTAACATCAGAAGCCGAGACACTTTCTTAAGGCCTAGCCATACAACAGAAACATATGTTGTTGTTTCTTATGCCCCAGTGAAGAGAAGGAAGCAGTTAAGAAAAAGATGCATGAGAAGTCATCCATTGGTGCTCATGTATAGATTTAAGATCATGTAGATTAGTTTTTATTTAAAATGAATGGCAACGGGAGAGCGGGCAGAGCCTCTGACAACATTTCCAGCGCAACCTCGTGCACGTCCGGGCAGAAAGCAAGTCCCATCACGCTCAGTGGGGTGGGTGCAAATCGCAGCCCCAAAATAAACTGCTAATAACCAGCGCCTGTGTTATCATGAGGCTAACTAGGGCGCAGCCCCCAGAGGGACCTTAGAGGCTCACAGATTATTCAAAAGGATTTGTGTGCCTTAGCGTTTTCTTTTGCATTTGAGAAAGGCAATCAAATAGTCGGGTTAACTTTGCAGAACAGGCAAAGCTGACAGGAAAAATCCGAAACCAGCATGATCAAGTATTCCCAAAAGGACTGGAGTAAATTTATACGAGATCTGAAAGATTATTGTAAGCAGTTAACATCATCAGTAGGATTGCCTGAAGACTTTTAATGAGAATTTGTATACCTTTCTATATTTATTTAAAATCTGAGCCATTTTGTAATGAGTGTAATTAGAATCGGAAAACGTGCAAATTGCAATGATATAAAGGTTAATTTTGAAAGCCATGAGCCGGGAGGGAAGGAAGTCGATAGGATCTAAAGAGCCAGGGAGGTAAAGTGGATAAGAATGATGTGAATTTATATTATTAAATGGAAAATAAATAAAAATTATATATACATATGTGTGTGTGTGAATAGTCGGGTTACTTATTCTTGCTAATTATTCTTGCAGTTTCAAGCGCTGTACTTTTCGGGTCTCCCCCCCCCCCACGAGACACCTGCGAAGTTAGCAATTATTTTGTGTATGCAGTTAGTTTTGCCTAGAGAGCTGCAAAAAATCCTGGCACCGGCCCAGTTCATAGTACCATCTGTCAGAGGGGGCTGGACTAGATGAGCTTTGGGGATCCCCCTTCCAAGCCAGTTCTGAGGAGAATCTCCATTCAAACGCGCCTCGGTTGGTCTGCCTGGCGAAGGCAGCCAGCTCCTCCCTCCCTCCATTAACCGCCAGCCCCCTTTTCCCACCCCGGCACCCCCAGTCCCTCTTCACCTTCCGCTCTCCTTGCCCGCTGTACTTGTTCCCCTTCTTCAAGCCCAGGGACTTCTCCAGCAGGCTCAGCTCCTCGGCGGCCGGGCCAGGCCCCACGACGGCGGCCGCCATCTTTCGGCGAAAGGGAAGAAGAAGGGGGCGGGGCGCTCTCAGCCGAGCGGCCTGCGCCGCGATTGGGGGAGGCTCGTTTAGTCCCGCCCCTCGCGAGGCGTGACTCTCTCCCCGGCCGAATCGGAGAAGACGCCGGGGAAGGACTGACGTGGGCAAGGTGGCGGGCGCGTTGGCGCGCATGCGCGAGAGGGCACACACGCGCGCGCCCCTTGATAGCCCAGCCTACTTGGCGCCTAAGAGGATGCTGCCGGTTTAAAGCGGTATCCGTCGCAGTCCCGTGTGCTGGGGCAGCAAAAGCAGCGTGCATCTCTCCAGCGAGAGGCTGCCAGATATCTGGGAGGAGCTGCACGAAGGAACTGGATCATGCCATAAGACCTTTCTCCTCCTCGTCCTCAGAAGATTGCTTGTTTGTTTTCGTTTTTAAAATTGCACACATTTACAGTATAGGCATGGATTCACGTGCCCAGTCAGTGAGCAGACTGTCCCAATCTTCTCTTTCACTGACATTCTGTTTCATATTCTTTGGATTGCTGCATCCCCAAATAAATTTCCACCCCTTCCTCTACATAGCTGTCAACTTTCAGATTTGAAAATAAGAGATCAGCAGCCTCGAAAATAAGGAATATGCAGCCAAAATAAGAGGTCAGCAGCCTCACCTGTCCCAGGCACTCCTGTCTTCCACTGCCTCCCGCAGTTTGATCAAACTCATGCTGGTAGCTTCGAGAACACTGTCCAACCATCTCGTCCTCATGGTTCAATGTTACTAGTGAGCAAAGTTACCCAGTCAGGATTTGAATCTTGGTCCTAACTTTTGGGGTTATGTTTCTATTTAGCTGTCCTTTAATACTGACAAACCGTATCTCCCATTCATCTGTCAGATCCCCTGTAAATCTAAAGTAAACTTTTCAAAAATTCCTTGTAAACCATCCCCCAAAATTTCTTTGCAAGCTTGCATAGCCACCACATGTGTATTAATGATCCTTCAACTTCCAGACATTTCCAACATAAGTTTGATCCTCTCACACATTTTTGCAATCTTACTGAGCATCAGTTACTGCCTGTAGATCATTTTTTGGCTATTCTCTTTAATTGCATAAGGTGGTTTTAGTTGCTGCTACTCCTGGTGGCTGTATAGAAACTCAGAATCAAATGCAGCATGCCATTGAATTCCTATTTTTTGGGGGGAAGAACAGCAGGAGGGGACTCTGCCTTGTAGACTATTTATTGTTTGTTTGTTTAATTTCTATACCTCCATCCGAGGATCACAGGGTGGTTTCTTTTATTAAATTTACATACCCTCTGGACCATGGGTGTAGCCAGGGAGGCAGCTGCCCCCCCCCCAAGTAAGTAAAAAAAACCTAACTGACCAATCACCTCGCAAATAGTTCAGTTCTGCCCCCCCCCCCAACATAAATCCTGCCCATCTAACATAAATACCAACTATGCCTATGCTCCTCCCTTGGAAATGTCCTTTTTGATCCAAACTGACTACAATGTGAAGCCAAGGTTTATTCATTGTTCAATTACTCAATATCCATTGGGGTTTGCTTGAGCAAAACAAACCATGATCCCTGGTTCAGATGTAACACTAGGCAAGTGATTGTGGCTTGTTGCTCTCACTTGGGCTAGGGTTTACTGTGATGATGTGAACTAGGGACTCAGCTACACAGCTGCAAATAAAATGTTTTAAATGTGCTGTAAAATGCAATACACAAATGTGAAACTAGATGGCGACAGTGAGCTATGCAAAATTCAATTTATTTTTCAAAATGTTTCTTTAAAAAAGCATTTTCAGAGCTTTTTTTATATGTGTGTAGATTCCACCTAGGTCAAGTAGTGAGTGCTGACCCTGTTCAGATGCAATAATCCCAACCTGTCTTCCAAAAAGATATGATGGGCTGTTGGTTATATTGTAGGTTTGTTAATATTAATTATTTTAGCTGATTTTAACACTATTTTAACACTGTAATACACCCTGGAACCTTATGGGGAAGAAATTATTATTATTATTAATCATCATCATCATCATAATTATTGAAGTACGCAGAAACCATGTGCAATCCAGTTTAACCAAATTCTTTTGCAGCCTTGACTGATAATGTGAGTTTTTACATGAATGCCCCATTAACCCATATTCTGGTACCAAATGCCAAAAGAACATTGCAGTCCAGCACAATTTCCTGCTATTCTGCCACCATCAAAACATGGTCATATATTGTGTAGCAGATCTTTCTTTTGATTTTCAAAAATATTTGGAGCTTAGCATCTAACAGACCTGCTGATTAGTCATGCATACCTGAAGGAGCGTCTCCACCCCCATCGTTCTGCCTGGACACTGAGATCCAGCGCCGAGGGCCTTCTGGCAGTTCCCTCAATGGGAGAAGTGAGGTTACAGGGAACCAGACAGAGGGCCTTCTTGGTAGTGGCGCCCAGCCTGTGGAACACCCTCCCTTCAGATGTGAAGGAAATAAGCAGCTATCCTATCATTAAAAGACATCTGAAGGCAGCCCTGTTTAGGGAAGTTTTTAATATTTAATGCTGTATTGTTTTTAACACTCGATTGGGAGCCGCCCAGAGTGGCTGGGGAGACTCAGCCAGATGGGCGGGGTATAAATAAATTATTATTATTATTATTATTATTATTATTATTATTATTATTATTATTAATACACCTACTATTTCTAGGGACTTTTTTTTGCTGCTTAGATAGGAAATCTTTGTAAGTGGAAATCAAGAAATATCTATATCTATATATCTATATCTAAATGCCACTGCTCCTGAAGTCAACGTCAAATTCTCCACTGACTGCCATGTAGCTATCTTTTGTGAATAATCCTGCTTGCCATGTCTATATCATGCAGTCCCCCAATACATAGTGCATTTGACATTTTGCTCAGCATGATGTATATTGCAATGTAGACGACTTATTTCTTGGATTTCCACCTATTCATGTTAAAAATATGCTCTCTTTGGACTGCAAAACAATGCAGGCATGCACCTGAGCTTTTTCTGGTGTGCATTTCTCCTTTGTTCCAGTAGATGGAGCTTCATGATTAAAGCATGGCGATGGCAACATGCCTCGGAGAGGGAGGGCGATGGATGGTGCAGTTCCACTTTGCTTAGAGGGATCCGTGTTCTGTGAGCATGCTTGCTATATGGGTTCATGCGCGTGCAACACACACCCATGTCAGGACCCTCAGTCTCAGTGGAAAGAACTTGAAATATCTATTCTGTCAAACAGAGCGCAACTCTAATCTACTGTTATCATAGTCAAGTTTTAACTTGAAAGTACCTTAGGTTATAAATTAAACGTCAGAAACAATTAATTTGGCGCATGAAACATGAAGCGGATATGACTGTCCTTCGGAGAAAGCCTGACAGCTTTATGGATGTCACTGTAGGATCTGTTAAAATGAGCCTTTCTTGCCAGCGAATTTTTGAGTGTGTCATCTTGCTGTTAGCTGTACCATAATTTTTTGTCAATGTAGCTTTGAGTCTCAAACATTGCAGAAGCCCTCGCCAATTAAGGCCAAAGCTAAACAATGCAGCTAGATATTGCCTGCATGTGCTTCCGGTTTGCACTGGGTATTGGAGATTTAATTATAAATCAAGAATACAAAGTTGGATGGCATATGAAAGGAAAGTCTTTCGAAACTAATACATTAGGGCAAATCTTTTTCCTGTTGCTAATTCAGCCCTTGAACCTTTGCCATTGGGATGAGTTCAAGTCCCCCTATAGAAGGAAATCTTCATTTTATCTTGCTATGATTGTGCATTCTACTCTGTCTTGTATTTTCCACGGAGAGGTGTGCATGGGGAATGCAAGTTATTTCTGGATCAGAGATTCCTAAAAAGCATCTTCGTAGTGATTCATAACCAGCATTTCAGTCTTTGCAGGGAGCCAAAGCAACCAAATATATAAATAAAATGCTGGATTTGGCAGTGAGAGAGACCAAGAATTGTACACTCTCAGCCTAACCACCTCACACGGTCGTTGTGAGGATAAGATGGAAGTGGGGAATACAAATGTAATTAACAGCTGGTGCCGACTTCCAGACATTTTAGCCCAAGCTGATTCTCCCATGTTCATTTGTACCATATTTAATCTCTGATGCCACAGTGGCATGGTTAAAGGTGAATTCAAGTTTGCACAGACGGGCTTTAAAAAGGGCCCGTAGCAGTTGGATACACACAGCCCCATTCCACCCTCCCTTTTATTTGTTATTTGTTATTTATTTTTTCCACAATCCCAATGTTTATAATGCCCACCCATAATAATTTGCATCTGTCTCTTCTGCTCTCCAGACGACAAACCTCCACGTTTTAAAAACAATGTTGTGGTTGTTCCCCTCTACATATTTACTCAAGCTGTCATTGTGGATAAGGCTTGTGTTAGGTTAAGTCTGTGTGTGATTGCAGCCTCAACCTCCATGCAATTAAACACAGAGATATTGCCGTTATTCACTTTCACGTGGACTTCAGACTGGGATGTGTGTGTGAAAAAGACTGCAGTTTTTGCTTGAACTGACTGATTCATTGAGGTTCCTAAGGCCCTGCCTTTCTAGAACAACATTTTTGTTTAATGATTATTTATTTTAATAAATTATTTGATTTTTATGTATATTGCTGATATACACACATGCTTACTGCTTTTTTAAAAACTGCTTTTATTGCCCCTTGTTTACCTTGTGAGCCACCTTGAACATGATTCCCTTTGTGGAAAGGCAGCGAATAAATTCAAGCCCAATCTAATCCGTAATGTTGAAAGGAAGGGCCTGCCGGATGACAAGACGTCTTTCACTTCCAGTTTTGTCTTACCTGAGATCCTTATCCTGAGATCAAGGCATCTTGAATGTGCACTGCATACTAGCAAGCGGACCACATCTCTCCATATAGGAAACCAGTCTATGAAGCCTCCGAAAGCCTTCTAGCCAAGAGAGAGGGAGGGAGGGACTTCTAACCAGCAAGCAGCTCGATCAGTAGCAGCTGCTGTTGTGAACGAGACTTGTGCTAGAGACGCGGATGTGTTAAAGAAGTGCTGTCAGCACCTGAGGCAGGGTCCATTGGCACATCTTCAGCAGCAAGGAGGCTCCTGGATTTGCCCCACGGGAGATGATGGCAGCTTGTCGTGAAATTTTTGCAACAGAATGTCTTTCCGATGTTCTGATTTCGCCCCAGGAAGAGGGGTGACCTCAACGCTGCCCCTTAAAATGGGGGGTTGCCTGAACATGCAATACTAGCACCCATTCTCTATTACACTGGTCTCCCTGCCCCCATTAGGCATTAATTTAATAACAATAACTTGTAAGTGTTACAAAGAATTCAGAAGTGCTTTATATTTAAGTTTTCCTTACAGCAACCTTGTAAGTAGGGCCACCGCCGCAGCAGGGTAGAGGGAAGGAAAAGGACCTGCCCAAGGCCAGTGAGTGCATGGGCGTTGACTTCCTGCTCATAGGTAAAGGTAAAGGGACCCCTGACCATTAGGTCCAGTCGTGACCGACTCTGGGGTTGCGGCACTCATCTCGCTTTATTGGCTGAGGGAGCCGGCGTACAGCTTCCGGGTCATGTGGCCAGCATGACTAAGCCACTTCTGGCGAACCAGAGCAGTGCACGGGAATGCCGTTTACCTTCCCGCCGGAGCGGTACCTATTTATCTACTTGCACTTTGACGTGCTTTCGAACTGCTAGGTTGGCAGGAGCAGGGACCGAGCAACGGGAGCTCACCCCGTCGCGGGGATTTGAACCCCCGACCTTCTGATTGGCAAGCCCTAGGCTCTGTGGTTTAACCCACAGCGCCACCCGTGTCCCCTCACAGCTCATGCTCTAACCCTAAAGTGTGCCAGTTTTCTTCATGTGATAGGCTTCATGTGACCACTACAGTGAGGACTGCTTGAGAATGGCTTTCCGGATACCAGCAGAGTGATTGGGTTCTGCCTCAAGTTTTGCCTTAGTTTTGTTTGCACAAGTGCTTCAAAATCCATTTAAGGGACCTCTTCATAGCCCTAGATTTTAGGGGATCAGAAAGACACACTATTATCAGTGCATCCGATCCTTATGTAGTATGAACCAGGTCGTCAACTTGTGTTGGCTGGTTTCTCCCTAGGTTCACTTCACAACCATATAAGCTGTAGCCAGGGGCTCTTTTTTTCAGCCAGAACTTACTGGAACTCAGTTTTGACATCTCTCAGGTGGGTGCCACTGCCATTTATATGAGAACAAGGGAGGTGTTCATGGAGAGTTCCAGCACCTCTTTTTCTAGAAAAATAACACTTGAAGAATGAATTCCATATTGGTTTGCCTGCAAGAGCTCAGGACCAAAAAATGAGCTTCCTAGTTTTGATCAGTGGGATATTGGAGGGTATGTTGACTATCTACACCAGTCATAATTGTCAGTGGTGGTGAGGATCTGGAAAGGTATTGTATATTTGTATGAATGATACCATCAAACCAAACTGGGGTAAAAAATGTCTGTCGTCTTTTGATTAGTTTCTAGTTTGAGCTGCAATATATGGGTTTCAGCCCTCATCTCCTAGGCCCAAGTCCAACGCAGTCTCATGGGAGCTCTATTTACGATGTTGCTTTTTGTAATTTACACTTGCAGGATACAACAGGAGTTTTTGTAAACTGCTAAAGAGCAGTTTGGATTATCAAACCGCAAAGTAATTTTATTTCTCCACAGAGATGGTTTTAAAAAAAAAAGCTCATGATTTTGCCCCATGCTAGTTGTTATATAACCTCCTAGCACAACAACTCTCTCATACCGAAAAACATCATAGTGGACATGATCGCTATGTGCAAATCTATATTTAATCTATCAGCTTGCATAAGGACAACTGAATTTGTGTCTCTCTCTATGAATTTAAGACTGTGTCTGCTTGTCAGAGCTCTTTTTCTAAGCTGACATTAACCTCAGCCAAGGAAAACATCTCTATTGACATCAGCATATGCATACAGTATGATGCATTTTGGGGACAGAATGTGATACTGCATGGCAAACTGAAAAGGGAAGCACAAGGCGAAGAAAATCCTTTATTTCTTGAGAGCCTTGCATTGGGCAGAATGGCTTCTTTGAGGATCAACTGAAGGGAAATATATAGCAGTTTGTTCCTTTACTACCATTTTCTTTCTTTTGCCATGAAATGGTGGCTCAGCAGATTAGGCAAACAATGGCTTATGAACAAGAAGGTCCACAAAGATTATGAATTCAGAGCTGAAGGGTGCAGTCCGGAAACTTGTCTGAAAACCCAGAAAACTGCTGCCAGTAGACAGTAGTGAGCTGGATAGACAAATGGTTTGCCTTGGTGCAAGGCAGCTTCCAATGCAGTCCTAAATATGCTTACTAGTGAGCAGGCCCTGTGGAACACAGTGGGACCTACTTGCGAATGAACCTGCCTAGGGTTGCACTGTGGTTCTGCCAACTGCCTCTCACAGAGCAGGGCTGCGTTTTTTAACAAACTGTATTGTTCTGTTTCATTATCATGCACTGCTTTGCACATCTCTTGATGGAAAAATAGTGCATATGTTTTTTAAAAAAAACACAGATGAAAACAAAACTAGTGATGCACTGTGGTTGCGAGTAAAAGACTGTGTTGCAAATAGACTGGGTTTTCCATTTTGTTTAACATTTCTTAGCTTTGAATTGCTGTGTGCAGTGGTAGTGAAGGGGTGTCAAGTTGAGGTTCCTCACTGAATGTGCATCCTGCTTTTCATTCTGATGCCTCCTTCCTGAAGGGAAATTTCAAATATATTCCATGTTTCACATTTCTCCAGAGCTCCTTGAAAATGGGTTTGGAGGGCTGGATTAGGATTTCTACTTGAAATGCAGAATGATCTTATTTTCTGATGTCTTACTACCAAAACAGCAATCCTCACAATGTCTACTGAGAAGTAAGTCCTTTTGAATTCCATGGTGCTTACTCCCAGGTAAGTGGAATTATGATGGCAGCCTAAGTGTGCACAGAACTGCAGCCTTAAGCCTACATGAAGTAGTTATGTATGAGATCACACAATTATTATACTAGTCACTTTTTAAAAAGTTATTGATAATACTTAACTATGCAGTGAATACAACAGATTGAGAAGATAACTGGTAATAGTTTAGAAAAGAAGTACAAATCAAAGCATTTTGAGATTTCTTTTTTTAAGAAAATGTACGTGTAGAATAGGAACATGTCTTCAAATCCTTTTCATGCAAGTTCATTTTCTGCCAGCAAAGGGAATTTAATCTGCTCGACACACCAAATCATTGAGAGAGCAGTACATTTATTCATTAAAGTAATCAATCAGTGGAAATAGGATTTCCCCAGTATATATATTAAATGGCAGAAATGATGAGTTCATAAAAATGTCAAGAAATTTTCATCTCTGTTATCTCTTTCTTAGGTCAGCTCTCTCCAAACAGATTATCTCATTTGTGTGAGACCTCCTTATTCTATCTTTCTCATGGAAAGTAGAGTATCTAAAGTACTGCACAGACATTAAAATTAAGCAGAAATAATAGGAATTGTCAAGCATAGCAAGAACGACGATAACCTGCTCTTTTGAATGAATAGGCTGGCGTTAGTAGTTGCTCATTTCTGCAAGGAATATATTAACAGTTCCCTTAGAAAAATACCAGCCTCTGTCAGTATTTGGTGACGTGGGGCAAAATCCAGCAAAAATTGAGCACCATTGAATGGCGTTTATTTCAAATAGAGAGTCACTTTTTCTTCTTCACAGGATTGCTGTGGGAATAAAATGAGAGAAAATGCTATGGGGTTGTCTGCGTGTTTGCAGCTGTTTACTTTCCCATCTAATTTTCATAGCTTTCCCCTGTAAATTTGGGTTTACTTGATATGGGGATAATCCAATAAATGGGGAAAAATTGGGCTCCAAACCGTTCCACTTGAGGTCAGCTGCCATCAACCTTGCCATCCAGCAATGTCTAGAAGGCCACAGACTCCCCAACCCTGTTAAAAAGGAAGAAAGGTTCCCAGTGAAAGAGGATTCTATCCTCCCCACATCCCCTCTGGTCTCCATCTCACTGAAACTTAATACAGAGCTTCTCTGTGGTACATTCCTGGTTTTTCTGAAACGACTGATTCCTTAATTTGTCCACCTTCTTCCATCACCTGCAGTTCCACTTGCACCCTTGGCATCTAGAATCATAGAATCATAGAGTTGGAAGAGATCACAAGGTCCATCGAGTCCAACCCCCTGCCAAGCAGGAAACACCATCAGAGCACTCCTGACATATGGTTGTCAAGCCTCTGCTTAAAGACCTCCAAAGAAGGAGACTCCACCACACTCCTTGGCAGCAAATTCCACTGTCGAACAGCTCTTACTGTCAGGAAGTTCTTCCTAACGTTTAGGTGGAATCCTCTTTCTTGTAGTTTGGATCCATTGCTCCGTGTCCGCTTCTCTGGAGCAGCAGAAAACAACCTTTCTCCCTCCTCTATATGACATCCTTTTATATATTTGAACATGGCTATCATATCACCCCTTAACCCCTCTTCTCCAGGCTAAACATGCCTAGCTCCCTTAGCCGTTCCTCATAAGGCATCGTTTCCAGACCTTTGACCATTTTGGTTGCCCTCCTCTGGACACGTTCCAGTTTGTCAGTGTCCTTCTTGAACTGTGGTGCCCAGAACTGGACACCAGCCTTCATGAAAATAGGAAGGTTAGCATGAATCATGCCAAATTTTTTAAAGGCTGTTCTTTGAGAAAGTCTAGGTCCAGACAGAGCAACCCACATAATGCCTCATCAGGTTTATGTCACTGTCCTTTTGCTTCAACTTTGAATGGATGATACACAATAAAGCCTTAGGAAGGAAAAATACAACTGGATGATTGAATATAGCACCTTTCTATCCAATAGACCCAGATTGCTTTGGAAGAGCAAAAGCACACATAGGCTGTGTACAAATAAATCCCAAAGAATCTTGGAGACTTTAGTTTACTCCTCACAGAAATACAATTATCAGCACCCTTAGTAAACAACAGTTCCCAGGATTTTTTTTGGGTGAGGGGGAAAATGTGTTTTAAATGGGTATGGTGTGTCCATAGCCTGTTATTCCAGTGTATTCTAAGGCCCTATTGATACATTACAGCACAGCTGGCTAACCACGGAGCCAGGGGACTGATCAGGCTTTCCAAGCAAATTTTTCTGCCTCTCTCTCAAGAACCCACTGATTTTGGCAGGGGTGGAGAAAAGGAAAATAAATAAATAAAGTAATGTTGCATGCCACACCAATTTCTGAGCGCTGCGAGATTCCAGGGGTTCCTTTGTGTTTCCTTTTGGAAATGCAATGCAATGGAAACTGTGGTGATTTTGTGATATATGGTTTATTTATATATATATACGACCTGAGCCTGTGATGGAGGGGTTCACAACAACAACACCCCAAGAGGGTGTTGCTTCTCCCATATCTACAACTGTGGATTCAATCAGACCTTCTTCCCAGGTTGCCGCCTTTACCAGACTGCAACCTTTTCCCTCCAGGACACATTCCAGCTGATCCTACACTCCAAACCCTGGCTTTTGTTCTTCTCACTAACTCTGAGCAGAGGGAGGGGCCTCATCCACTTGCCATCTGGCACAGTCTTTGCCTTCTCAATGGCTTTCTGAATAGGACATTACCTTCCCCATTGTCTTTCTTAATGGCTTGTCTCCCAGTTGATTGCCAAGGCTGGCCCAGCTATTCCAGCAATTGAATCCATGCTGGATCCAGGAATTAGAAGGGGGTGGGGTCTCTCTCCCACATACCCTGATGGGGAGGTAAATCACTTCCGCACTAGTAATCAGATCTTCATATATGGGGATGGGTGATCTCAGCTGATGGAGGGGAGTGGCTGTGTGCCTGGACATATCCTGTGTACCATATTTTTTGCCCTATAGGACACACTTTTCCCCCTCCAAAAATGAAGGGAAAATGTGTGTGCGTCCTATGGGGTGAATGCAGGCTTTCGCTGAAGCCTGGAGAGCGAGGGGGGTCGGTGCGCATCGACCCCTCTCGCTCTCCAGGCTTCAGGAAGCTATCCGCTAGCCATAGGAGACACAGCTCTCCCATGGCTAGTGGAGAGCTTGCCTGCACCCAGAAGCTTGGGCCGCGCTGAACTCAGCACGCCCCAAGCTTCGGGCTTCGTGCAGCGCTCTGCTAGCTGTGGGAGAGCCGCGCGACTCTCCCACAGCTAGCGGATAGCAGCCTGTTCTGGGGGCAAAATAATTTCCCCCCTTTATTTCCCCCCCAAAAAACTAGGTGCATCCTATGGGCCGGTGCATCCTATGGGGCGAAAAATACGGTATGTGTTTTGTATACATGAAAGAGTGTGGGCTGACCACTCCCACTTTTGGCCACACACACCACTGGAATGCATCCCCAGGGAGCTGACGGAGAATGAATGAGTCCATTGGGCCAAAAATGTCCAGCCATTGCTCTGTTACAGGTTGCCATGTTTCCCGCTGCTGCCTTATTGGATCCCCTGCTGCACTGGAAATATGCAGATGCAATCACACAGCACTCAAGATCCATACCTGGATAAGTGCAAAAGAATAAAGATAATGCATACGATGTTACATCAGTACTAGGCTGCAACCTCAAGGAAGGGAGGGTGATTTCCCAGCTGCTGAGAATCCGGCCCATTTCTGACGGTCTTCTACCTGACAGCCTGTGTTTTGCTTTGCTGTGTCACCGCTAACTTAAGCGATGCACAGAAAACCCTCGCCAAATTGAAATAATATTGTACACCATCCCATGTCAGGTATTCTGTACCTCAAGAGTGGTAGGGAAAGTATGTTCTTTTCGCTTATCAACGAGAGAACAGCATTGTTATTTCTACTGTTTTTATTGTCAGGGTTTTTTATTTCCACTGCCATGATTTAGACAACCTTCCCTAACCAATAACCCACGATCCAGTCCTCTGGGGGAGAAACGAGGGAGAGGGGAACTTGGCTGTTCTGAAACACATTACAGCACATGGAATGGAACTGACTCCGGGCTGCAAGTAGAATGGAAAATGTCTATTTTCTACATATAAGCAGTGGGTGGGATTTGTCTGCAAATGATTTTTTCTGACACATCAACAACCTCTGGATCCTCTCCAGTTCTCCAGATGATGCGAATACTAAAACAGTAAGTCTCTAAATGATTTTTTTTTTTAAACACATACACACACAATCACGAATATGACTTGCTCATTGTACTGTGAAATTAAATACCTCAGAGCTGGACTTGGCAGACAAGAGAAAATTTATGGATATGTGGAGTCAGATGCTACAAAGCTGGTATATGCAAATAAAAGTTACAGTTCTGCATGCCATTCTTGCCATGGAGTTTCAAGACCAATTCATGCCAGAGGGCTTTGTAAACAGTAGTTCTTCTATAAGAGTCTCTGAGCATAAGGCTGTTCTATTGATGGGGAAGGTTAAAGGCCCTGCAAAGAACATGGTATCTCTTAGTAAGCAACATCCAAAGATCCCAAACCTCTCTTGCCCATTTACTACACGTAAGGATGGGCAAGTTAATCAATTTCCATTTCTACGAGTTTCTCATTTGTCCATTCTTCAGTCCATTTCACTGCATTTCTGTGTCATTTGCAATTCTTTTTTTTTATATAAAGTCCTTGTGAAAATTTATCGGCCTTTGAATTTATCCCAATACACACATTGTTGCATACAACTTTGTCACTTTATTTTGGTGGGAGAATTGTGTTGCAAAATCTAGAGAAGTACGGATTTCAAAGAGAGCTGCATTTCGGTTCGGGTATAGTTCTGGGAAGTGCGAATTAGGTATGTTTGTATTAAAAGGAGAACCAAAATGAATTTCTCCTCCCTCCCTAACTACCCTCTCTCTTCCATCCGACTTCACACCAAAGTACAGACCCACTCAGGAAGGCCGGACAGTCATTGTCTTGCCATTGGGTATTGGTGTATTAATAATAATAATAATAATAATAATAATAATAATAATAATAATAATAATAATTTATTTGTACCCTGCCCATCTGGCTGGGTTTCCCCAGTCACTCTGGGCGGCTTCCAACAAAGATGAAAGATACACTAAAATATCACATATTAAAAACTTCCCTGAACAGGGCTGCCTTCAGATGTCTTCTGAATGTCAGGTAGATGTTTATCGCTTTGACATCTGATGGGAGGACGTTCCACAGGGCGGGCGCCACTACCGAGAAGGCTCTCTGCCTGGTTCCCTGTAACTTGGCCTCTCACAGTGAGGGAACTGCCAGAAGGCCCTCGGAGCTGGACCTCAGTGTCCGGGCAGAACGATGGGGGAGGAGACGCTCCTTCAGATATACTGGACCGAGGCCGTTTAGGGCTTTAAAGGTCAGCACCAACTCTTTGAATTGTGCTCGGAAACGTACTGGGAGCCAATGTAGGTCTTTCAAGACCGGTGTTATATGGTCTCGGCGGCCGCTCCCAGTCACCAGTCTAGCTGCCGCATTCTGGATTAGTTGTAGTTTCCGGGTCACTTTCAAAGGTAGCCCCACGTAGAGCGCATTGCAGTAGTCCAAGCGGGAGATAACCAGAGCATGTACCACTCTGGCGAGACAGTCTGCAGGCAGATAGGGTCTCAGCCTACGTACCAGATGGAGCTGGTAAACAGCTGCCCTGGATACAGATTTGACCTGTGCCTCCATGGACAGCTGTGAGTCCAAAATGACTCCCAGGCTGCGCACCTGGTCCTTCAGGGGCACAGTTACCCCATTCAGGACCAGGGAATCCTCCACATCTGCCCGCCTCCTGTCCCCCCAAAACAGTACTTCTGTCTTGTCAGGATTCAACCTCAATCTGTTAGCCGCCATCCATCCTCCAACCGCTTCCAGACACTCACACAGGACCTTCACCGCCTTCACTGGTTCTGATTTAAAAGAGAGGTAGAGCTGGGTATCATCTGCATACTGATGAACACCCAGCCCAAACCTCCTGATGATCTCTCCCAGTGGCTGCATGTAAATGTTGAAAAGCATGGGGGAGAGGACAGAACTCTGAGGCACCCCACAAGTGAGAGCCCAGGGGTCTGAACACTCATCCCCCCACCACTTTCTGAACATGGCCCAGGAGGAAGGAGCGAGACCACTGTATGACAGTGCCCCCAGCTCCCAGCCCCTCAAGACGGTCCAGAAGGATGTTATGATGTCTCAATTTACCAACCCTCCTCTATGGAATCCCTTCTAGGCAAGAGATAAGGTGAGGAGCAAAGCACAGCAAGCCAATAGCTAAACCTAGCCAGGTCACCTGACCCCTGCTGGTTAGCACAGCCCAGGGAGCAGCCTTCAAAGGATGCTGCGTCAACTAGGCTTCACCAATCCCAACCAGACAAGCCACAATGATGAGATGAAGAGGTGAAGCACAGGGGATGGTTCCAGCTTAGTCTATGCAAAAGAGTAAACAACTCAAGGCACTAAACAGACACCATGTATTTCTGTAATGTAGATAGGAGAAGTTGTTAGACTTTGCAAAGAATACATCTATGGCCTGCAGCCAATGGAATATATCAGGGCTGTCCAACTTCCAAGAGACTGTGATCTACAAACACTATAAAAAAACTGGCAGTGATCTACCCATTGGAATGACCAGAGTTGTTGAGCTTTTTCTAGGAAAGTTTAATTAAAGTTGTTGAGCTATTTTTAGGGAAGCCAAAGTTGTTGAGGATCCTGCAATCAACCAGGATCGACCAGGGGCATCTCGTGATCGACCAGTAGATTGTGATCGACCTGTTGGACAGCCCTGGAATACACGATAATAACCATCTTTTGTGACTTCACAACACTGAAATGCGGACCAGCGTATCTAAATATCATATCAATGTATTCTGAATTGTCTGTGTCCTCTGAAACAACCAGAGGGTCCCAAGCTCCCCTCATTGTATTCTGGAACACCCTGTTTTTCCCCAAAGAACACTTGTTTTCCCCCCAAAGGAGTATTTGCCTAAGAGAAATAATGCACGCTACACAAGACTTTTGACTATACGTGCGGCAGAATGTGTTAGTGGGAGTGGAATGCACCAATACAGGGTGCAAATGAGAGGCACCTTAAAAAAAAAAAGTGCCCTCATTTTAAAAGCAAGCTAAGTTTCCTGCAAGTAAAGCACCCAGCATATCAGGGGGGAAATTCTTTCCTGCCCCACTCGCTGCTATGGGCGCATCCTATTGTATGTGAAGGGGGAAGTCAGACAATAATAATATCAAGCACAAACACTGTTTCTTTCTTATTTAAGAGGAGCATTCATAAATGTCACCCCCTTCCTGCAGTCTGAAGTGGTACAGCCCATTCTGCCACCTTAACACCAAAATCACACCATTCCCACCTTATTCTTCTTCACATGGCAACCAGGCCCTGTTTAGAATTTGTTCTGCAATATACTGTCATTGGGACTGCTGCCATTTCATCCTTCCGCCTTCCTGATGCTGCCTGTTTGTTTAGCCACCTGAGGTCGCTGTGGGACCATATTATCTCAGAAAACACATCCTTTACAAGAAAAAGAAACAAGATAAGCAAGCACCTTGCTAGTGGAAGAACGAGCAATAGCAACATAATCTTTACCTCAGTTTATAAAAAAAAGAGGACTAACTGACGGTTGTAATTTTGATGGAGATTTACCTGTAGGCAATACAGCAATCAAACTCACACTGTTAAGGGGAGGTTGATTGAGTTAATGAATACAATATAATTGTTCGGTACTACAAACTAAGGATGGATTTTCATGTGTACATGTTTTGTGGTGGTGGGGAGGAGAATTGAATTAGGAACATATACATTAGATGTGCGCGCACACAAGCAACTAAAATTGAACTTATTCTCTCCCCTCACCTCAATCCAACTATATTTTTCAATTCTGTGTTCTATAGAAACACCCTTAGGTCTCATTTGCCCAAACAAGAAACTGTTTTAAACCCAATATGAACAGAAGCTGCTGCTACATGAGGCAGTCAGTTCACATGTAGCTTCTTTTTTTTTTTTGGGGGGGGGGGAGTTGTGGTTAAATAAAATGATCCTGGCAGCATGGAGCAAATGATGGTGTTGATAAAGATTATACCCCACTCTTCTACCTTCGTAATCAGACCACTTAAACATGTTTAAGGAGACTTTCCCTGATGTGTGAGCCAGACGTTTTATGGAATATTAATTGTAAAATGGTAGAATTACCTTCATTGTCTTTAGACGTTCAATATCTTCTGGCAATGAAGCAGTTTATATATATGAAAGAATAAAATTAATAACAAAATGTTAAAAGTGCCATTCTGCAGCGCAATTAAACGGAGTCCTAGAGAATCAAAGGCATCAGTTCAAACCACAAAAGACAGCTGAGATGAAGAGAAAAGCCAGTACTGGCCCAATACATTCTGCAGAACCAAAATGGCAGTCATCCCCTTTATCTGTAGCAAAGCCCAAATGGTTCCCTCTGCACCGTCAGAGCCAAGGCTTTAATAAATTCTTGTTGTATCAGACACCAGTTCCAGCCTTCATCTATCCTCCTGCCTCCATGATTCGTGTCACGTTTAGCCCTGACTCAAAGCAAAGCAACAGCAGTATTTAAACAATGAAACGTTAACAGGCATTCTGTTTGGAAGGTATTCCACAGCTATGGCACAACCACTGAGAAGGCCCTGCAGTCTTTTCAGCAGCATAGTGGGCAATGCCTCTGAGGCCAGGTTCAAGGTCTAGGCAGGTCTAAAGAAGCAAATGATTCCTAAGGTAACCTGGTCACAGAACATTGGGGGCCACTGGAAAGGCCAGTACTGTACTAGCACTTAGATTCAGCCAGAAACATAGCAGTTAATTAATAATCATTATACATATTAGGACAATAATGTTATTTATATATGTATATAATAATGTATGGAAATGTAACTGGTTATATTTAGTGCACCTTACTATATCTTCCTTTCTTAATGTATTTTTGCACTTTTTTCTCCCTTCCTTCTTTTTCATCACTTTTTTTTATATAACTGAAATTATTTTAATAAAATATTAATAAAAGATACATACATTTCTAATCTCTAATTCTACTTTTAAGCATTTCTCTAGGAAATGGATGGGAAGTACGGTCAAGAACTGGGTTACGAGCTTCACTGAACTCCCTACAATAAAAAGAACTCAATTTAATTTTTATTAGATGATTAAAAGCATGCATGAGAGAAGAGGGGTTTGTCAAGTAACACCTCATCTCTCGTGTGATCTCCCCAGGGAGACTCCCCTTGTGCCTAATCAGGTGTCTTTCAGGTGAAGAAAACACCTTAAAATTTTTTTCCCCTAGGCTTTAAAATTATTTATTTTGGGCTATTTATAAAAGAGAGTCTTAAGGTTTTTATGCTGCATAGTCTTCAGTTGTTTTAGTGCCATTTTGGTTTTTTAAATAGTTTTTATTGATATATGGAATTACAGTGGTACCTCTGGATGTGAACGGGATCCGTTCCGGAGACCTGTTCACATCCTGAAGCGAACGCAACCCGCACGTGCACAGGTCGCAATTCGCCGCTTCCACGCATGCACATGACGTCATTTTGAGCGTCTGCACATGCACGAGCGGAAAAACCCGGAAGTAACGTGTTTCGTTACTTCCGGGTCGCCGCGGAGCGCGACCCAAAAACGCTCAACCCGAAGCTACTTCAACCTGAGGTATGAGTGTACTGAATCACAGAGTATAATTCCTTAAATGGGGGAGGAAGGGAAAGGAGAATGTTAGCCGCTTTGAGACTCCTTAAAGGGAGTGAAAGGCGGGATATCAAATCCAAACTCTTCTTCTTCTTCTTCTTCTTAAAATAAATAAACTTTGGCAATAATAATGGGTGCACCATTCACAGTACTATCACTTACCATTTACGTCCTGTCTGTTATGTACTGAAGTTCTCACCCTGGGCCAGCAGGGGGATACCGTAGATAGTTATGCAAATAAGCGATCGAATGTGACGTTCAGTGATTGGATAGTTTTAGAAAATTGTTACAGTTACATTGTACTGGAGCTCTATATAAGCAGGCTGACTGAGCCCTTCAGTTCAGTTCTGTCCTGGCCTGTGAATAAACAAGAGCTGTTGAAGAATCGCTGTGTCGTCTGATATGTTCACCCACAACTTAACATTGTCTATACAGTAAAAAATGTACAACTGAACTCTTTCTGAACAAGATAGAAACTCGCAGAGTCTTAACATCGTTCTCATGCTACCTGTCTCTCTGGCTTGTGTGTGTGTGCCTTGCTCTGCCTATGCCCAGCTGGTTATTAATATACCTCCTCTTAGCAGGGTACAGACATTACAGTTCATGTTTAATTCTGTATGGGAAGGAGCCATAGCTCACTGGTAGAGCAAATGGCTTGCAAGCAGAAGGGCCCAGATTCAATCCCTGGCCTCTTCAGGTAGGGCTGGGAAAGACTTCCATCTGAAACCTGAAGAACTCCTACCATTAAGTTTGGACAATATTTACATGGAAGGAACAATGATCTGACTCTGTATACGGCGGCTTCTTAAGTTCCCGCCTGAGAAGTGATGAAGTTAAATGAGTTTCAGATCTGCAACAAAACTAGAATACGTGCTTAATCAAAAGGCAGAGATGGTGACCTAAGTCTTTACTTTTCACAATGGATGGGGCTATCTAATGCAACAAAAACGAGTTAAAATCGTAGCCTAAACAAAGAAGATACAAGCACAATGGAAGGGTGGAGGAGGGCAAATCAAGCATAAGAAATCTCTCAGTTCTTCTACTTTAATGTTTGCGTGAGCTGTAGATGAAACATGAGAATGAAATCAAACACAAATCTGCCCTGGTTTAGCTAATTAATTACAGAAAAGAATGAACTTTCTTCATTACTCCATTTGTTATTAAAGATAAATGTTGGAAGTACTGCTAATCTGGGTCACATAATTTAATCAGTATGCAAGCCTTAAGCAGGCATTCTTTGATATCCTCGTGCCTCACTGTTGCTTATTCTCCATAGCCAAAACAGCAAAGAGACTTGTGGCACCTTAAAGCCTGACAGATTCATTATGGCATCAGCTTTTGAGGACGAGCTTGTCATTTATTGGAGCCTTGACCTAGCTGGACTCAGCCTGGGAACTTCCTCACCTCAAGTGTCGGAGCTCAGTTCTCGAGTGTGCAAAGTAGGATGTCAACATGATTTTGTTGATCTCTGCTTTGCATGGCTGAGGGGAGAGTTCACCTTTAAGCTAGAGCTAAAATGAATATGCTTCCAAAATTCTCCTTTGCTGATGCTGATGTTGTGCATTCCCCTGATAATCCTCTGAATTCTATAATATTTGCTAAACAGTGTCTGAATATTTGCTAAACAGTGTTTGAATTTTATTTAATACCCAACGATATTCTGTGTCAATGGTTGACGTTTGACAGTATTTGAGAGTTGACATGCAGTCTGGTATTTAACTATGCTGGTACCTGATACCACTGATAAATCACCCAAGTTTTCAAACTTTCTTCCTTAACAGATCCTATTTCAATGAACTTGTCTGTCAAAGAACTGCTGCACATCTGTCATAGGTCATGTCTGAACAGGGCCAGCTGGAGGCAAAGGACAAGATGACGCCTTTCTGGTTCCATATATAGAAGCTGATTGGAATGATGGTTGACTCTTACTTCAACGCTGGAGATTGGATAGCTTCCTTCAACACACCTGAAGGCAGCAGGCTAGCTTAGAGAAATGATTGCACAGGTGTGACACCTGCTGAAGTAAGCGGACTGTGTTGGCTGTATTTCTACCTACTTTCTTGGTATGGGACCTTTCTCAACAGCATTGACTGTGACATGTTAGGAGAAGGCAACTAAGCAAGACAGCTACAACCAGCCAAGGCCAGCAACGAGTAGGAATCACATTCCTCAGGAGGAAGGGAAAACTGGGCGGCACAGGATGCTTGCAGCATCGTCTGCCTGTGGTGGCTTGTATATCTCTGCCTAATGGTAGGGCCCTACCCAAGTCTGAATGGTAGAGTCTGGTCCATGTTCCTCAGTTCACTGTTGAGCCTCACCATTGCACACTGTAAAACAAGAGTGTGCTTTAGAATACACCCAGCCTTCCCTTGCACCTGTGCATTATAGGAACTTTTTTTAAAAACCTGAAAGTGTTTAGGCAATAATAACTGAAAGTCTCCCTTTGTGGAGTGCTTCTCCAGAGACTTCTGCGTGGCACCTTGGTTGCTGAATTTTAGATGCCAAGCTAAGACCTTCTAATTTGCCTGAGCGATTTAATGAATGTTTTCATTAAAATTTGAAAACTGTTTGCTAACTATAGGGCACATTGACAATTGGCAGCTCATGAAGTTTCATAGTTGAAGCCTACCAAAACATAATGATGTGCTAATCCTCTATCCACTTAACTGGGGTTACACCCCGTTGAATTAAAATAGAGTTACTTCTGAGTAGTCTTGTAAAAGATTGCGGTCACAGACATTAAAAGCCAAATGCTGAGGTGAGCATACCACATGGATAATGCAGAGTTGAATTATGAATTTGGAAGTGTTAATTCAAAACCTAAACTGGAAAAATAATCTGAATTTTGAATGTTTGCGAATATATGGTAAGAATACACTGTATTATTTAATTTATCCCAGTCTTTTGGAATGGGATAGAAATCACAGTGAAGTTAAGCAGCGGCCCAACCTTTCTAGTGCAATTTCCAGATGGAATCTGTCTTTTTCAAAGGTTGTTACACACTCCTGAGTCCTGGTCTCCTTGGCAACGCTTCCCCCAGGTGGGATTGGACAACTGACTGAGGTAGGCGGAGACCTCCAGGTATCCCACCTGAGGGAAGGCAAACCAAGCCTATGCTGTTGGAGCCACTCCAGATCTAGGGGCTGTGCACGTCCACGCAAAGGGCGCCCCTCGTTTTAAGCGGGGAGCGGTCATTATAAATATGCTTGTATACAGGGACGCGGGTGGTGCTGTGGGTAAAACCTCAACGCCTAGGACTTGCCGGTAGCATGGTCGGTGGTTCGAATCCCCGCGGCGGGGTGCGCTCCCGTCATTCAGTCCCAGCGCCTGCCAACCTAGCAGTTCGAAAGCACCCCCGGGTGCAAGTAGATAAATAGGGACCGCTTACCAGCGGGAAGGTAAATGGCGTTCTGTGTGCTGCGCTGGCTCGCCAGATGCAGCTTGTCACGCTGGCCACGTGACCTGGAAGTGTCTGCGGACAGCGCTGCCTATAGAGTGAGATGAGCGCACAACCCTAGAGTCTGGTAAGACTGGCCCATACGGGCAGGGGTACCTTTACCTTTTTATGCTTGTATACAGTTATTTCATAAAACATATCAAAACAGTTTGTAACAATTGTACATACAATAAAAATACATAAATACTATAAAAAACACACAGAGCACCAGCTACAGTCTTATGAAAAAAATAGCTTGGATAGCTCAGTTGATAGAACACGAGAGTCTTAATCTCAAGGCTGTGGGTTCAAGCTGCATGTTGAGCAAAATGATTCCTGCATTGCAGGGGGTTGGACTAGATGACCCTCATAGTCCCTTCCCACTCTACAATTCTATGAAAAGTGTTTTCAGCAAACATTTAGAAGCCTGCTGAATCTCTGTTGGAAGAGCATTCTACAGGACTGGGCCAATGACACTGAAGGCTTGGTTTTCGGTTGACATCAGGTGGCTGACTTGGAAGACAACCAGCAATATTCTCACAGACAATCTCAAGTGATTGAGCTGAGATATAAGGGCTCAGGTGGTCCCTACGGATACATGAAATCTCTTACAGGTTTCACTGCTGAAACTTCATCGAGCACAAAATGATGTTAGTCTCAGAAGCTATTGCATGAGTGCCAGGGAACCAGAAAGGATGTAATCTACACAGCAAATATATATAGATTTTATTCCAATTAAGCCCTGGGAATAGTATTTTGATAAGGGAATTCTGACAGAATTCTTCATCTCCACACCTGCAATTCCTAGAGTCTATAGGGGGCCCTTCCAGATGAGACTTCTGGTATTAGTTTGCCCTGCCTTATTCACTGAATTTTTCAGAGAATCCAATTCTTTAAAAACTCCTGTTCTTAAAGCAAGCTGCCATTGTTTAAATGGAGGCTGTCATTGTCTGTCATGTCACAAGGTGTTTGTGGCTTTTTTTTTTTTTAGAAATACAAAACTTGTGTTAGGGTTTGGTGGCGTGAAGCAGAGTTTGGGGGAGCCAGTGCACTCATTTGCCCCACCTTGACTGCAGGGCTGGTTCCCCATCCTTGCACTAGACCAAGGAATTGTGGGGCAGTTGGCCCAAAATAAGGATGTGACCCACACAATTCAATACGACTGTGCAACACACCACTTTTGAGATGATGTCACTGGAGTGCAGGAAACTCCTCTATGGACACGCCATAAATTCCCTTGCTATAATACAGGGATAACAATGCTGTCACCTCTGCATAGTTCTCTTGAGATTCAAGGGTGAAAAATTATGGATAAATAACATCTGACATCACCTTGCCAACAAAGGTCCTTATCGTTAAAGCTATGATTTTCCCAGTAGTGATGTATGGAAGTGAGAGCTGGATCATAAAGAAGGCTAATCGCCAAAGAATTGATGCTTTTGAATTATGGTGCTGGAGGAGACTCTTGAGAGTCCCATGGACTACAAGAAGATCAAACCTAACCATCCTTAAGGAAATCAGCCCTGAGTGCTCATTGGAAGGACAGATCGTGAAGCTGAGGCTCCAATACTTTGGCCACCTCATGAGAAGAGAAGACTCCCTGGAAAAGACCCTGATGTTGGGAAAGATGGAGGGCACAAGGAGAAGGGGATGACAGAGGATGAGATGGCTGGACAGTGTTCTTGAAGCTACCAGCATGAGTTTGACCAAACTGCGGGAGGCAGTGGAAGACAGGAGTGCCTGATGTGCTCTGGTCCATGGGGTCACAAAGAGTTGGACACGACTAAACGACTAAACAAACATCTGATGTCTATCCTGTTACAATCATCACATTGAGGCCTGCCAGGGGATCAGCATAACATAACCCAAGAAGCATCTGTGGTCCCCCAGCAATGGCAAATTGTGTTTCATACCTCCCTCGCTCATTCCCCCTGCTTTTTATACAGAAATGTATCTAAAAAGCAAGTTTCTTTTTCCATATTAAGATCACAACACAGGCCGTTCCTTTGAGCAAAACGCTTGCTAAAAACATTTTTGGTTTATGCAGAGGCACAAAGTGGTATTACCTGTGGGGTTGAGGGCTAAGAGGGCCTCCAGGCAAAAAATAAAATAAAATAAAAAAATAAATACTCCATGTGTTGAGGAGAAAATGCAGTTACCCAAGTCAAGTTTATGTTTTTTAACCTATTTTTCTTGAGATAACTTTGTCAGATTGTCAAACAAACTCTCCAATGGGATTTGAGCCGCAGCCACATTAAACTAGAATCGAATCTTGTTATGCTGGCCTCAGCTAGCAGATAGTCCCTCTGAGCAAAACTGCTCTGTATTAGCCTGCCTCCTGTTTCTTCAACCCAAACTGTGAATGTATAATCATATTTCTTTTTGGAAAATGACTTGTTTTTCTTCATTACAGAAGCAGGATTGATTTTCCTGCCGAGTGTTACACTTGTAGAAGCAGGTCATAATCAGATTCAAGCACAATGTTCCTTGGCTAGTAAATTCCCACAATTAAAACCGTAACTGATTCACAGGCCGATCAGGCTGGGATTTTAATATGACTCAACACCGGTGGGTGGGAGTGTGGACAAACACCATCAAATTCATGAGCCTAATCTTCAGGTGGTATACATGACAGTCAATACCACTTATGTGGATTTACACCAAAGTAGAAGCCTGCAGCCAGAGAATTGACTGGTTAGGACTTCCGGAGGCGGCGCGAACGGTAATGGCTGCCCTTTCCTAACCGGGAGAGGGAAGCTCCGCTGGAAAAGGGTCGTCCGCTACGGCGAAGCGGAGACCCATTTTGGAAAACCGCAGGCAGCGGAAGCCTGCGGTCTCGGGACCCGGCGGGCGCCAGGAGCAACCCCCGAAACGTTGAGGGAACCCCGTAAGGGGCTCCGGATCGCAGAGGGGGCAGCGGCGCTGTGGGTCTATGCGCATTCAGCGGAGCGAAGCCGCGCTGCTGTTGCCGGTGAGCGCCGACCTTTCTTCCTGCAACACAAGATTCTAAAACGCAACAACCCGTGAGTAACTGAGGACTTTACTAAATTTTGGGACTAAAAATACTGAAAATAAGCTGAAAGCGGAGAGACGAGGAAAAGGAAGTCCGTCTTCCGCAGCCATTGACTTTTAAAGCAAAGAGCAGGAGGAGTGGAGGCATAGAGAGAACTTTTGACAGCTCAGATTGAGCACCCGCAGAAATTACTTTCAATTCCCTTAAAGACTGTAAGCAACTGATTTTTGGACTTTTATCAGGACTTATATATCCTCTTCTTTGTGGATTACAACTTTATTTAAGAAGCCCAGGTGTCAGAACTGCCTGAGCAGTAGAACTGTCAGACTGCAAATTTGGATACATTGTATTTAAACTTTGAGACAGTCTGAGGGAGTTCAGAATGGTTACGTTCTTGCATTATGGAACTCCAGTAAGCACAACTTGAAATATTGTGGCAAACTTAAAACCAACTCTGCTAAAACTACTTTTGTGAAGATCCCTAAGTATTGGTTCAGATTTTGTATGATTGGAATGGACTCTTCTTCTTAGGACATCTTATGCTCCCCCTAGAGGATTGAGGATTTATAACAAAAACATTGTTTTACTTTCTATTTCCCGGCCCTCTGTTTGACTGCTACCACCTGGGCCGTAGCTTTCTCATGGGAACAACTCAGCTTGACCTTGACTGCTAGATAACTTTGGAATGAGTGGCGCAAAAAGAAAGGGATTAAGAACTAAACAAACAACTCTGACAACCTTAACTGCAGCCTCACAAACACGCAGATCATCTGTGCCTACTCTGCCCTCGGAGGAAAAAGCTACCTCCCTGTCACAGGCAGGGGAGGGAGAAACTGAGGAATTACAACTAGAAGAGATGGCCTCAGGAGGATCTGGTTCTGTATTAGAGAGAATTCTTGAGAAATTGGAGTCTTTGGACAGGAAAGTTGACCAACAAACTGCGAAAATTGACCTTAATACAGAAACTTTAAACAAATTATCTGGGCAAGTTGCACAGAATGCACAAGCAATCGGACAACTGAAGGAGGCTGCAGGTGAAAATCAGAAACTGGCCGAAGAGACCAGCCAAAGAGTGGGAGAGTTGGAAAAAGAAGTAAGGCCGCTCAGCAAGCAGGTTGGGGAACACCAGACCTACCTCTCTATGTTGGAACTTCGGAACAGGGAGACTAACTTAAGGATAAGATCGATACCAGAAGTGGAAGAAGGCAATTTAGCTGAGTTTTTGACCAAAGAATTCTCCAAGTTCTGGGGTCTAGAGGAGGAAGACTTTAAAATTGTGTCAGCCTTCAGACTTGGAAGACTCATAAAGAGAGAGAAGCCCAGAGACTGTTTGATTACGTTGAGATCAAAGGAGGAAAGGGACAAGATTTTGGGCCTGCACTACGGAAGATCCCTGAACATTTCGGACAAAAGAATTGAGATTTTTAAGGACATTCCTAAACAGCTGTTGGACCTCAGATCTGAATATTTGGACTTAGTAAAACTGCTGAGAAGCAACTCAATCATCTTTAGGTGGGACTTTCCCCAAGGATTATCCTTTACCTTTAGAGGGAAGAAGATTAAAATTAGAACCTTGGAAGATAGGGATAAGTTTTTGACTGCATACGGAGAGGACCTTCATAAAGGACTTGAACTACCCTCAGGGCCTGAACCACCACAGGTACCTGTACCACAGAACCCTGAAGACTCACAGAACAAAACACCATCCCAAGGAAACTAAACAGATCTATCCAGGATGTCTCTGCAACTTTTAAGCTGGAACATAAATGGCTGTAACAGCCCGGAAAAAAGGAAGAAAATTTTTCACATATTAAAAAAGGAGCAACTAGACATTACTTGTCTACAAGAAACACATGTGACTAGGCTCCACAGAAAAATATTGGTAAATAAAAGGTTAGGCCAAGAATTTATATCTTCGGATTCAGTTAAGAAGAGAGGAGTGGTGATATATGCAAAGGAGAGCCTCTCACCAAAATTTCTATTTAAAGATGAACATGGAAGAATTTTGGCAATTGAAATACAGCACCAAGGAGAGAAAATTTTGATATTAGGAATCTACGCTCCAAATGAAGGGAAATCAGAATTCTACAAGAAGTTGCATGAGATTATGCTGGATTATCTGGACTATGATAACATCATCATGATGGGAGATATGAATGGGATCGTTTCAACGAACATGGATAGGTCACAAAGCCAAAAGGTTACTAAAGATGGCAGACTACCAAAGACCTTTTTCGAAATGACAGACAACATGGACTGGATTGATATATGGAGGACAAAGAACCCCTTGGGGAAAGAAGGAACATTTTTCTCTGAAGCCCAACTGACTTGGACAAGAATTGACCAAATATGGATTTCTAGAGGTCTGGCTCCTAAGGTTAGGAAAGTGGAAATCTGCCCAAAGACCTGCTCCGATCATAACGCGTTGAAAATGGACATGACACTATTACCAACCGGCTCCTTTAGATGGAAGATGAATGACAACTTGTTTAGAGATCAGGAAATTATTAAGAAGGCCAAAAAAACAATAAAGGACTACTTTGAGATAAATTTGAACACTGCAGTGGAAAAAAGAACAATCTGGGACGCAAGCAAAGCTGTGATGAGAGGGTTCTTGATACAACAGAACGCCATAAAGAAAAGACTACAAAATGAGAAAAAGGATAAGATTTTGGGGAAAATTAAAGAGTTAGAGAAGAAACTAAGAGTAAACCCGAAGTCACAGCCGATCTTGAGAGAAATTAAACTTCATCAGGCACAATATTCCAAACTGATAAATCAGGAAATAGAATGGAAGATTAAATTAATGAAACAAAAAACATTTGAATCGGCTAATAAATGTGGGAAACTGCTGGCTTGGCAGTTGAAGAAGAGACAAAAGTTGAACATAGTAACAAATTTGGAAATAGAAGGAAGATATATTCAGAACCCGGTGGAAATTAGAAAATGTTTCCAGAAATATTTTAAGAAATTATACACTCAAGGGCCACAAAATGAGGAAGAGATTGCAAAATTTTTGGAGAAAAATGGACTTAAAAAACTATCACAAGAAAATAGATCACTCCTGAATAGTAAAATAACACGATTAGAGATAGAGCATGCCATTCAGAATATGAAGCTGGGCAAGTCTCCAGGGCCAGATGGCTTGACCTCCAAGTACTATAAGACATTAAGTGACTATTTGATTCAACCACTGATGGAGGTCAGCAATGAAATTATGGAGGGAAAGAAGGCGCCTGAATCGTGGAAGGAAGCTTTCATCACATTGATACCAAAATCAGAAACTGAAAAGACACAACTTAAGAACTACCGTCCCATTTCCCTTTTAAATGTGGATTATAAAATATTTGCTGACGTTTTGGCAGGAAGACTCAAAAGAGTTTTAAATGAGATAATTCATAAAGACCAGGCAGGCTTTCTCCCAGGAAGACACTTGTTTGCTAATACAAGGAACATTATTGACATTTTGGAACTTTTGCAAACAAATATTAACACTAAAGCAGTTTTAATTTTTATAGACGCGGAGAAGGCCTTCGATAACATCTCTTGGAAATTTATGAAGGGGAATTTAAAAGAAATGGGAGTGGGGCGGGGTTTTGAAAATGGGATTGATGCGATTTACTCAGAACAAAAGGCAAAACTGATAGTTAACAATGTGGTTACAGAAGAGTTTAAGATTGAAAAAGGGACACGACAAGGCTGCCCGATTTCCCCCTTGCTGTTTATTTCTGTCCTGGAGGTGCTCTTGAACTTGATTAGAGGGGACCGGTTGGTGCAAGGGATTCAGATCGGAGCGAAACAATATAAACTTAAAGCTTTTGCAGATGACCTTGTTTTGACACTGCAAGAGCCAGAATCTAGCACAAAAAGAGTGTTACAATTGATTCAGGACTTTGGTCGGGTAGCGGGCTTCAAACTAAATAAACAGAAAACTAAGGTGTTGGGAAAAAACTTGACAGATGCAGAGTCAGAACGGTTTCAGAGAGAAACAGAACTAACTGTGGTTAAAAAAGTAAAGTACCTAGGGGTAAACATAACAGCAAAAAATCTGAGTCTATTTAAGGACAATTATGAAAAATGTTGGTCTGAAATTAAGAGAGACTTGGACAGTTGGTCAAAATTGAAGCTTTCTTTGCTAGGCCGAATTGCTGCTATTAAGATGAATGTATTGCCTAAGATGTTGTTTTTGTTTCAAACATTGCAAATTGTGGACAAGACGGAGTGTTTCAGGAAGTGGCAGAGAGATATTTCTAAATTTGTCTGGCAGGGCAAAAAGCCCAGAATTAAGTTTAAGATATTAACGGATGCGAAAGAAAGAGGGGGCTTTGCCCTGCCAGACTTAAGGTTGTATTATGAAGCCGCAGCTTTCTGCTGGCTAAAAGACTGGCTACTTCTAGAGGACACTGATGTGTTAGATTTAGAAGGTTTTAACAATGCATTTGGTTGGCATGCATACTTATGGTATGATAAAGTTAAGATCAATAAGGCCTTTAAGAATCATATTGTCAGGAAAGCAGTGTTTAATGTCTGGACAAAATACAAAGACCTATTGGAAAATAAAACTCCAAGATGGCTATCACCTCTGGAGGCCAAGGCCCGAAAAAGACCCAATATGGAGGCTAAATGGCCGAAATATTGGGAAATAATAGAGAAAGAGGGCAATAATTGGAAATTGCAGAGTTTGGAAAAAATGAAAGACAAAGTGCGAGACTGGTTACACTACGCTCAGATTCAAGAAATTTTTAAAAAGGATAAAAAGTTAGGATTCCAGGTGGAGAAATCGAAGTTGGAAACAGAATTGTTAGAACCTAAGATTAAAGTACTCTCAAGAATGTATAACTTGCTGTTGAAATGGAATACACAAGATGAAATGGTTAAGTCGGCCATGATAAAGTGGGCACAGGATATTGGGCATAATATTATGTTTGAGGATTGGGAAAGGTTGTGGACCACGGGGATGAACTTCACGGCATGTAATGCTCTGAAGGAAAATGTAATGAAAATGATATATAGGTGGTACATGACCCCAGTTAAACTTGCCAAAATATGCCATGTGCCAGACAACAAATGTTGGAAATGTAAGGAAAATGAAGGAACATTCTTTCACCTCTGGTGGACTTGTCCCAGGGTGAAGGTCTTCTGGGAAATGATATATAATGAGCTGAAAAAGGTATTTAAGTATACCTTCCTTAAGAAACCAGAGGCCTTCCTCTTGGGCATTGTCGGCCAGATGGTGCCAAAGAAGGATCGAACATTCTTTTTGTACGCAACAGCAGCAGCAAGGATACTTATCGCTAAGAAGTGGAAAACTCAAGATCTACCCACGCTGGAAGAATGGCAGATGCAGCTGATGGACTATATGCAACTGGCTGAGATGACTGGCAGAATTCGAGACCTGGGAGAAGAGAGGGTTGAAGAAGATTGGAGGAAATTTAAGACTTATTTACAAAAATATTGTGATTTGGTGGAAAGTTAAGTAGGATGTTTGATCATAAATAATTGGCCACCACAAAATCGGATCGGAATGGGATGTAAAGTGAGATTAAGAGAAATAAATTTGCAGAGGACTATATTTAAATAAGCGGTTATAAAATTTGCAAACTAGATGATAAATTGCATGGAAAAAATCTATGATGATGAAAATGGCAGCGGGAGATGTGAGGAAGTCCAAAGAAGTTATGAAACTCTGTTGAGATAAAAGTAAGGTTGTTTATTGTCTTTGTACTTTATTCTGTAAAAACCCCTAATAAAAATTTTATTAAAAAAAAGAGAATTGACTGGTTAGGTCAAATCAATACGAGGCACTCAGCACCGACTGACATTTTTTGGCCCTTGTCCCCACAGAATTGTTAAGAGAAGCTTCAGTTGATAGAACTCCCTTGTTTGGGTCTAGGATCAAGACCTACCAATGCTGTTTCCTTCGCTCTGTGACCCATCCCCCAAACCTACCTTGCCTATTCATTTGATTTGTGCCAGTAAAGCATATCCCTTCTTCCTTTGGGCCTTACGTGAACTTCATAGCCACCAACATTTCTCCACTGAGTAGAGGGACTTCTGATTCCATAATGATAATTCTACTATTTATACCCCACTCCACCAGATTTCCCCACCAGATTTGCCCTTCTGCATCTTCTTGCCCGAAAGGCCTCTCAAGACCACCATTCATTTTGGACAGTGGCCCAACCTGATGCCTTTGGGAAGCTCAGAAGCATACCTTGCAACATTTCTCTGATGAAAATAGAGACGTCCTAAAGAAAAGTGGGCATGGAGGTGGCGCTGTGGTCTAAACCACTGAGCCTCTTGGGCTTGCTGATCAGAAGGTCGGTGGTTCGAATCCCCACAACGGGGTGAGCTCCCGTTGTTTGGTCCCATCTCCTGCCAACCCAGCAGTTCGAAAGCATGTCAAAATGCAAGTCGATAAATAGGTATTGCTCCGGTGGGAAGGTAAATGATGTTTCCATGCGCTGCTCTGGTTTCACCAGAAGCGGCTTTATCATGCTGGCCACATGACCCAGAAAAACTGTCTCCAGACAAACGTTGACTCCCTTGGCCAGTAAAACGAGATGAGCGCCGCAACCCCAGAGTCGTTTGTGACTGGACTTACATGTCAGGGGTCCTTTACCTTTACCTTTTAAAGGAAAAGTGGGACATTCCAGGATCAAATCAGAAACTGGGACGGCTTCTGTAAATACGGGATTGTTCCTGGAAAATAGGGACGCTTGGAGGGTCTGCGTAGGACATGGGGCCACAATAGTATTCTCCCATTTTGATAGTTTCCCTGTCTCATTTGCCTCTTACCTGAAACCTTATTTGCCTAAACTTCCTGCACTTTCCTTTTTATCAATATACTGTTTGTCCTGCACTCTTTCTTTAGGTTGCTTGCCTTCAAATTCCATTCTCCCTTACATTCCTTATGTCCTTTGACCACTTCCTTGTCCCCACAAGCTTGCTTCTTGTGGTGCTTTACTTTGCAGCTCAACTGAGAACTTCCCTCCCATCACAGAAGTTGACCCTCAAATGGCTTAGCATCCCTGAGAACAGAACATTCTGTGCCACCCTGTGCCACCTCAGCGAATCATCATCATAGGATTTGTGCCACAAGCCCCAATATAGCCTGTGTTTGTCATGATCCTTTATATTGTCACTTAAATGGATTTACTAGACATTTATCCCAGCGTGAATGAATCAGAATTTGATAGATCTGGTGTCAAAAATGACATTTATTCTCCCTCATCAGTTCAATAAAAATGTAGCACAAGTCTAAATATTTATTGCAGCATTACAAATCTCATATTTTATTCCCCAAAACATGATTCACTTGGCTTGTTGTTGTTGCCAGCTGAATGAAAGTTTTGTGCCGTTTTGTGTCTCTGATGTGCCCACATCATTGAAAAGGTTGGGTATTTCACCTATTTGTTCATAGTCACAGTTCATTAGAAGCAGACTTCATTTTGATTGGAAGACTAGACCACTCACGTTTGAGACTGGTGGCCTTGGGAAGATCAGTTCTGGCTGAAGAGTCGTTTTAGTAGGATAAAGATAGAGAGCAGGCAATATTGGCAACCCACAGGGTCACTCTATTACTGTATCAGGTTCCAGGACAAAATTCCACCCATAGGCAGATGAAAGCAGAGTTCAGATTTCTCTTTGCCATCATCTAAAGAAACAGAGTAAGAAAACATGCAAGCATCTATAGCAAGAAGTTTTTACATTAATCCGCACCCCCAAAAAACACACATACAGGGTGGAACAATATACATTTGAACTAATAGTCCTGTCTCTTTTCGTCTGCTTGACAAACTTACTCTGATAGGCACCAGGTGCGAATTGCCCAATATTTCCCCCTTAACCTGTGGAGCACTTTGCCAAAGAAAAATGCAGAAGGAGCCAAGCTAAGACATGAGAGCGTTTTCACTCTTGGTTGCCATTATAGTAGTGCAGTGATTCTTCCCGGTAGTCTGCAAATGCTCCTGTTAGCCTCAGTAAAATGCATGTCAATTTCATTTATCCTAGTTTAACTTTTCCTTGTAACAGTTCTGATGGAAGGCAATTGCAACTTGTCTCCCAGTTGCAGAACACCTTGTTCTCTCACAGGTGATGCTGGCACCGTTGGCTGCAGTGGATGCTTTCTGCCTCTCTGTCTTTCCCCTTCCTCTGAAGGCTGCCTGATTCCAACTGAGAATAGAAAATGCTTGCAAGTACTGGGCTTGCAAGCCCTATTCATGCTTTGCTCACATGTCGAGATGGGGGAGACATTTGATCAGTTCACATTTAAAGGCAAAGGTACCTAGATTCACACATTCTGAAACCTGATCAGCCATCCTTTCAAATTCGCACTTCTCCGAATTCTGCAATGCAGTTCCCCAGCCAAGTAACGTGTACAAACTGTTGGGATTCCATTCCACCCTTTGCTGCAGACATGGGATTGTTGCGTGTCACATGTCTGTTTACATTCCAGCACAGATTGCTGGCGTAAGCAGAACTTCCGCTCTGTATAGCTGGTTTTTTTCTGTTTGTACTCTCTCTCTGAGAAGACGGCAAGGAGAGACAACATGTTTCTTTGTCCTGATTTAGGTAAAATAAATGTGTAGTTTACTATGTATCTACAGCCTCAAGCTTCTTCTATGGTGCAGTATACACTGCTGAGTAAAGTGTGCTCAAGTCTGCAAGCTTGAGTCGCTGATGTACATCGGAGCAGAGGTTGATGAACCTTCATAGCAGCAAGGCTGAGAGGCAGACATTCCAGCTCAGGCCGAGCCAGCTGGGCCTTTTGACCCCCTAGATGCCGACACAAACATGCATACACTAGGGGGAAGTGTCATAGCTGTCAACTTACAGATTTGAAAATAAAGGACCAGCAGCCTTGAAAATAAGCGACCAGCAGCCAAAATATGGGACCTGCAGCCTCACCTGTTCCAGGCACTCCAGTCTTCCTGTCCTCCTGCAGTCTGGTCAAACTCATGTGGGTAGCTTCGAGAACACTGTCCAACCAACTTTGTAACCAGAGGTTCAACTGAATAGAATCTGAATCACATGCACCACAAGGCCTATGCAGCCTCAACTTAAGATGGCTCCCTGGCCTGGCTTTGCACTGCAAAGTTTGCAGCAGCACGTGCAACAAAATGGCGTCCAGCATTCAAAAACCCCCTCAGCTTGCATTAACTAGCCACACACAAGGCATGCAAGCTCCACCCCCCAGTCGTTCTTAGACTTCTTATTGGGTGAGCAACACAGCCAAGCAACACAGTTGGAGCCTCCCTCCTCCCTGGCCGGGAGGGAGAGGAGCTGCTTCCTTTGAAATTTAAGGGACATCATTTAAGGGACATTTAAGGGACATTCATCAATAAGGGACAGCAGCGGGACATGGCGCTGGAATAAGGGACTGTCCCTTCAAATAAGGGACACTTGACAGCTATGGGAAGTGTGCCTATAAATGCAAAAATGGACGTAGAAAAATGTGTTGTATTAGGGGAAATTGTGTTGCAAAACAGTGTATATCAGGCACAATTGCATATAAAAATGAGGAGAAATGAGGAGAAAAAAGGAGGAGGTGGGCTGCTGGTGGTGGCAGCCAGCCCAATGCAGTTAACCCAATGCCATGCTGAACTCACTGACATCTGAAATCGATAAAGCTGTGACCTAATATTAACCCATGTTAATGGTGTTTTCTAGTTTTTGGTTTTACTGTAATGTCATGATGGGGTGGGTTCACAGCAACTGGGCACACAACCAGTTAGTGATCCTTAAGATGGCCTGTCCTTTTATCCCATGACTTTGAAAGTTCAGGTATACAGCTTAAATCATATCACCTGCATCCACATGTTTATTAACATGCTTGAAGAACTCTAAAAGATTGTTGAGACCTGACTTAGCTTTGGAGAAGTCATGCTGATTTTTCTTTATGCTGATTTTTCTTTAGCAAGTCTAGCTCTTCTATATGCATATTTAATAATGTTTTCCAATTTACCTGGAACGTAATTGCATTTTGGCTTATATTCCTGTGCCAATTCTTCCTACGTTTGTGAAATGAAACATTGAGGAAGGAAAGGAAAATGTTTCTTTTCTTCATCAAGTGAGTGAGTACTAAAGAGAGATGTCTTGGGGCAGAAATTTGAGTTTAACAACGAGTTAACATGCCTGCCATTTTCAACACAGAATAGAGGGTATTCAGCATGCTTTTACCTCTTTTTGCTTCAGAACCAACCTATGTTTTTGCAGGTGGGCTATGCTTAGATTTTGCTGGATCCTTTAGTCACCAAACAATACTTCCATAAAGGCAATGCTAAACTTGAAACCTCCATTAGTGTTTCAATAGTGAGGAAGAAACAGAAACATTACAAGGCCATTGGCCACTTTTTGTCCCTTTTCCAGCGACGACAGGAGATCTTAATTTTTAAAAAATGTTGATGGTATCAGAAGGCAGCATGTTAAGACACAGGAGGAAATTGAATGGATGAAAGGGAAATAGCAAATTAGGGTGAAATGGGCTCCCCCCCCCCATTGTGCTTACTTGCAAGAACAATTGGCTAACTCAAAAGTGGCGTGCAGTTTGGAAGAACCGTTCCTACCAT
Source organism: Podarcis gaigeae (assembly GCF_964106915.1). Lineage (NCBI taxonomy): Eukaryota > Metazoa > Chordata > Lepidosauria > Squamata > Lacertidae > Podarcis > Podarcis gaigeae. Next base: position 63,465,293 of record NC_139683.1, on the reverse strand, counting down.
GGTTTGCTTTAAGTAGATTTGACTGTGTCTCATTTAAACTGGATGCGTCGCCCTATTGACATGAAAGTTTTGAAGACACACCATCCTAATTGTTGCTCCTCTCCAGGAGCAGGGAAACGGCAGCCGATTCCGTCTGACATGCTTTTGCATTTCTCATTGTTATCGCAACTCTCCACCAACTGATGGCCACAGCAAGTCAACCTGCAAATAAGCACCCCTGTGCAATTTAATGAGGCCCTTATCTTTGGTTAACGTAGGAGGGGACTCTCCGGGTTCCTGCTCATCTCTCCTTCTGTGGGGATGGCAGTAACTCTGACTAACCCTCCCATTAAGATCAAAGCGCTGCTGTCAAAAATGTCAGGTTGAGGGGGTGGCTATCCTCTGATGCCATTTACTGCATCTTTCTTTTGCTTGGCCAAGGTACAGTGCCTACTAGAATGATTATAGCAATTACTCAGCACTGTCTGTCACAGTCAATCAAATTTGTAGAGCCCAGATACAGAAATGACCTAGACCTGCCTTTTTAACAAACATTATTATTGGTTGTCATCTCTGCCTGTATGTATGTGCTCAAGTTGAGAGTAATACTCAGAAAAACTTACTTCATAGCAATTATTGTGGGCTCTCCATCCCCATCTCTCAGCTTGACTTTTCTCTTTTTTATCACACTTTATTGCCTAGCAGTAATTCTGTCCTTCCCCACCCAGTGTGAAACGCTTTATAATTTTGCAGCAACATTCTGAATCTATCTTCTCACATCCCTCTACCACCGAAAGGTGAACATATAGTACCTATAATTAGGGAAGCTTTAACAGAAGACAACGTCAATCAGTTTTTTTAAACGGTATCCAAATGTGAGAGAAATGCCACAACAACTCACATTTTGATCCAGTATGAATATTTTTGTTATTTTGGAAGCATGATACTAGGCCCACCATTCTTCTATTCTGGGTGAGGCTCCTTCCTGAGGTCTGGATGAAAATAATAACAATGGCAGAAGTTATGGTAAAAAAGGTAAGGTAAAGGACCCCTGGGTGGTTCATTCAAAGGCGACTATGGGGTGTGGTGCTCATCTCACTTTTCAGGCCGAGGGAGCCAGCGTTTGTCCACAGACAGCTTTCTGGGTCATGTGGCCAGCATGACTAAACCACTACTGGCGCACAGAGGACCGTGACAGAAGCCAGAGTGCAGAGAAATGCTATTTACCTTCCCACCACAATGGTACTTGTTTATCTACTTGCACTGGTGTGCTTTTGAACTGTTAGGTTGGCAGGAGCTGGCACAGAGCAACGAGAGCTCACCCCGTCGTGGTGATTCAAACCGCTGACCTTCTGATTGGCAAGCCCAAGGGGCTCAGTGGTTTAGACCACAGCGCCACCTGCTCCCTTTTGGCAGACGTTATGACATATACTGCACACCTTAAAGATGGCATGTATACGACGCAGATGCTTATGGCACAATAACAACTGTTCATCTTTAAGGTGCCACATGATTCTTCATTGGTTTTGCTGCAAATGATTAACACTGCGACCCCTCTGGAAAGTGATTGTGTGTATGAGTATATATGCATATGTGTGTGTACACGTGTGTGTGAGTGTATAATATGCGTGAACAAAAAGTTTTTCACCTGCCCCAAAAAGATGATGTGAGTCTCCTTGAGAAGGCTATTCCATACCTGGGATACCACTACTAAAAAGGTCCTCTCCTGCTGGTGGTTATCTATATTATGTCATTTGATGTGTGTGTGTGTTAAATTTCCTACATGAAAGGTTTCTGTAGCAAAAAGCATAGAGGAACATTTTTTTACTGGGCATTTGCAAGTGTTTATAAGTTAACAGCAAGACAAATAAATAAATAAATCTAAGAGCTAAGTTTGGATTTTTCTATAAGATGACAAGTGGAGACCTCTGCCAAAATAAATACACCCTAAAATGTTCCGTAGAAATGAACCTGTCATCTCAATTTACCTGTTCCCATGATGCGGAGGACCTGAAGGGCGCTTGCCACAGGAAGTTTAATAGTTTTTAAAAGATGCTTATTTACTTGCTAGAGGCATTTTGTTAGATAAAGGCCTGTTTTGTTTTGCTTTCAAAGTAAAAGTAGATTTGTAGCTACCCAGTATGCAACAGATGAAGGGAATGTGGGGCTACGAGAATGTCTTTCAGACTGATTTAAACGTTTGCTTCAGTGATTGGTGAATACTTCAGTGATTGGTGAATTTTCTAAAAGCTGAGGGTTGCATCACTACAAATACAAGTGCTGGCAACTCCATCACAAAACAAAACATTATTCCATTTAAACTTTACAAATTTAAGTGAACATCTCCACAATGGGTTTCACTTCCCCTTTCAAAACAAAAACTATTGTAATGCAAGGTATCATCTTCATGTTAACCCCTCCTCTCCTGTTGTGGTCCTGACAAAAAACCTCCCCTCTCCCTCCCTGTAGTTGCTATTTGCTTTGAAAGGAACAATCCATTGGGGAGGGTGAACTTTATTTGCATCCTGCATTTTCTCAAAGGAAACCTTCTGTAATGTGTGAACATGCATGCCAGTGGCAGATGAATCCTGAGGAAACAAGTGGCTGGAGCAACAGATGCAGCTCTAAAACTTTTGATCAGTTGCCTACATTCCAGCTGCACAAAAGTTTTCTTTAGCTTAAAACAAATACACAGAACAAGAGAGAAATAGCAGACAATACTTTGAAAATGGACTAAAACTTGCACAACTAAACCAGAAACTCTATGAAAATGGCTGGGCATTTTTTAAAAAAGTTATTGCTTGGTGCCTAAGTAACTGCAGTGTTGCCACTAGATGAATCTCTTTGGGGGTGGTCTTCCATAACTGGAATGCTGCTCCTCAGAAAGTTTTGGTTCAGAGTCATCTCTGTCTTTTTCAAACTGTCACTTCCCCCATTTATCCTCCTCACATGACATTTTAGTAATGACTATCATTCATGGACATCACTTTAAAAAACAAAACCCAGGTGGAATCTACACACATATAAAAAAACACTGTGAATATGTTTGCTTATTTTATTTTTTTGTTTTGAAAAATACATTGAATTTTTCATAGCTCACTGTCGCCATCTGCTGTCACATTTGTATATTGCACTTTACAACACATTTAAAACATTTTATTTGCAGCTGTGTAGATGAACCCCCCAAATCAGAATCAAACACTGAATGCAGCAGATTATTCAAGGCATTTGTTCTGCTTTCATGATTGTCAAGAAGATGTGACTGTTGCTGTGAGATCTGTTGCTCCCCACAAGGTCAAGGCTTCAGAGTCATATTCTGAAGTGCAAGCAACATTATGCTATCAATCAGCTGGGAGGGTTTCTGGACTGGAGGTCTTTGTTTTGGTTGAATAGGGGCAATGACAATATCTAGGAATAAAAAAAAAACTTAGCTTGGATCATTCTCCCCCAACCTGATGGACTCCAGATGTTTGTGACTCCAGCTCCCATTTTCCTTGTCATTGGCCATACTGGGTTGTGGCTGATGGGAGTTGTAGTCCAAAATAGCTGGAGGGCATCAGGCTGAGGAAATTTGGGGCTAGACAATGTTTAAAAAGGATTAGACAAATTCACAAGCTACAGGGACAAGAAGCTACAGTTAGAACTGGATATGGAACAACTGATTGGTTCAAAATTGGGAAAGGAGTACGACAAGGCTGTATATTGTCTCCCTGCTTATTTAACTTATATGCAGAATTCATCATGTGAAAGAATGGACTGGATGAATCCCAAGCCAGAATTAAGATTGCCAGAAGAAACATCAACAACCTTGGATATGCAGATGACACAACCTTGATGGCAGAAAGTGAGGAGGAATTAAAGAATCTTTTAATGAGGGTGAAAGAGGAGAGTGCAAAATATGGTCTGAAGCTCAACATCAAAAAACCCCTAAGATCCTGACCACTGGTCCCATCACCTCCTGGCAAATAGAAGGGGAAGAAATAGAGGCAGTGAGAGATTTTACTTTCTTGAGTTCCATGATCACTGCAGATGGGGACAGCAGTCATGAAATTAAAAGACGCCTGCTTCTTGGGAGAAAAGCAATGACAAACCTAGACAGCATCTTAAAAAGCAGAGACATCACCTTGCCAACAAAGGTTCGTATAGTTAAAGCGATGGTTTTCCCTGTAGTGATGTATGGAAGTGAGAGCTGGACCATAAAGAAGGCTGATCGCTGAAGAATTGATGCTTTTGAGTTATGGTGCTGGAGGAGACTCTTGAGAGTTCCATGGACTGCAAGAAGATCAAACGTATCCATTCTTAAGGAAATCAGCCCTGAGTGCTCACTGGAAGGACAGATCCTGAAGCTTAGGCTCTAATACTTTGGCCACCTCATGGGAAGAGAAAAGACCCTGATGTTCGGAAAGATTGAGGGCACAAGGAGAAGGGGACAACAGAGGATGAGATGGTTGGACAGTGTTCTCAAAGCTACCAGCATGAGTTTGACTAAACTGTGGGATGCAGTGGAAGACAGGAGTGCCTGGCGTGTTCTGGTCCATGGGGTCATGAAGAGTCGGACACAACTAAATGACTAAACAACAACAACAACAACAACAGGCCTATATCTGCTATTATAATATATAATTATGAACTCTTGGGCACAAACAGCTCAGAGAGTAGCTTGTTGCCTTCTTGTAATTTCTCTAAAGCAGGGATGCGGAACTTCAGATATTGTTCGGCACAAGCTTCCGTCTGCTCCAATCAACATGGTCAGTGTTCAGGGGTGATCGGAGTGGTAGTCTAACAACACTTGGAGGGCTATAGGCTCCCTATCCCTGCCCTAGAGGGATCTGGTTATAGGCACAGTTGCAAACACAATGATGAGTGGATGGACACGTGGTTTGGTCGTACAGGGCTTTTGGAGACACCATTGCTTCTGTTTCTCCCCTATGTTTTGCTGTCACTTGACACACCCAGGATTTTGTGCTGGAGCGACCCCTCCCACCATCTAAACACAGGTCTAGGCTCAGCTTCCAAGTGAAACAGCATGGAGGCCTGCGCTGGAAAAAGCCATTCTAGCCAATATTCTCCCTTCTTTGCCACTCACAGCTCTTTCCCTCTCCTCCCCCAGGCTTCCAAGTGGAGTTGAGCATGAACCCCATCAGGGATGAATCAGGTGATAGCTTGGGAACAGTGAAGTAAACAATGTTGTAGCCAATCTGTTTCCCCACCAAGCCATCTCTGTGTGTGGCTTATCCAGATCTGGACAACTGACAGTAAGTCTTCGATTCTCATATTGCCTGGATGAAAATCAGGCAGGTGAGAACTCTGTTTTCAGGAAGTCAAATTTTGTACCAGGTTCCAGATTTTGGACAAATACACAAGAATGCACAGTACACTCTCAGTGTCCCAAATATTGTCCTGGACATTCACTGTGGATGCAACACTTCGTTAGTGGTATCTGCAGCAACTTAATGAGTACGCAGTGACTGAGCTCAGCATGCAAGATGACCGATCTTTTTTTTTTTTGGGGGGGGGACTCTTAATTGTGCTTCCCTTAGGGCTACAGGACCTCAAACTAATCAAACTCATTTGATCGCTATTTGTTCATGAATGTATGCCTATAAATTTGTAGAGCAGGAAAATGAAGTACACTGCTTTAAAAGAGCCGTCTTTTTTTGTGCATGTTATGTTCCAGTAAATAAACAATCCAGAGTTAGCTTGTTTAGCTAGTCTTTTGTAGCTGGCTGTATGTTGTGTCACACTGATCTAGTGTTGTCCTCTTATTCTTTCTAAAGCTTTTGACATACTGCATTCAAGATCAGTTGGAATTAGCGGGAATTATACACCTCAACTTTTGATCACCAGGGACATCCTTCGTTTGGCTCTCTCACATGTACCAAATGCATGGTATCTTCTAATGGGAGCTTCACCCCGCTACAGAGATTAAAAAATGCACATGCATGCGCACACTCTCATTCAGTTCATGCAAGCACACATTTACGCTCACATGAGTCTGGACTCTCTAACTACAAGCACAGCAGAGCAGCAACACTTGGGTCTCTAACTGGAAGTGGCATTGTTTAAGCCTGGGGCACACAAATTAAAGCACCTACTAGCTGGTGTAATTTGCTTGGTCAAAATATCAAGCCAATTCTTCCACCAGCTCTGTCGAAAGGAAGGAAATAACTTTTGAAAACAGCCTATATTTTAAAAGAACACAGCGAGCAAAAACATTTCAAATCACTTATAGCAGTGGGGTATAAAACTGTTGGGTGCTTTATAACAAATTGCAATCAAGCAAGCGCATGTAATGTACAAATACTACACATAGGGTATTTCTGATGTTTGAAAGCACAGAAGAGTAACGAAAGGGAGAAAATACATCTAACAGGACGACATAGCATATTGTGCTGGAGGTGCTTAGAAAAGCAGTATTTATTTTTTTTAAAGAGAAGTCACATTGCATTAGGCTGGAGATATCTGTTGTTAACTATGCTAACCTTACATTCAGACACTGTGATCCAGTGTCTTTGTGGGCTGCCGTACATCTAGACCTGAAGGGCTGGAACAGGAAGCCTGAAGTGAGGCTAGCAGAAGGTACCGCTTGTTAACTCTAATAGTTTCAGTTCACACAGAAATGAAAAATGTATGTGTATTAATGAAGGTTTAAAATGAAAATGGCTATCTTTTCCAGCCCTTGCGAGGAAATGCCAGGGATGGAACCTGGAAACTTTAGCCTGCAATGTACATGCACAACCACTGAGCTATGATTCCCCACTTGTCAGTTTTCTTCTTCTTAAAAGTTGGTGGTTTGTGGACACGCCATAAGCTCACATGGGTCTGTGGGAGTAGGAAGGAAGACTGAGCAGGGTTGGCCCTACCCTTGTGTTGTGGGATGGGGTGAGGGCAGCCATGATGTGAAGGCTAAAGCAGACTGTCTTGTGACTCCTCAGCTAGCTTACTATCATCAGATGAAGTGAAAGATGCTGTTCCCTTGGCAGTGTTGATGTAAGATTAGATTTCCAGTTTGTACATGGAACCAGAGTGGGGTGGGAGGAGCATCCTGTCCTTTGCCTCAGGCAGCAAAATGTCTTGGACTGGTTATGGTCCTGCTGTAAAATGGCTGACTGATCTGCAGATTAAACTTTATTGGATTTTTCTTCCTGCCAGCCCTTGTGGTACGATTTATATTCATGGACCCCCCAAATCTGCACAGTTGCTGCCAGGTGAATGTCACGTCACGCTAGTTGTCAACCACAGGTGGGTTCCCCCCCTCTTGCTAACGGTTTACTGAAGCAGAACAGATTTTATTTACAAAATCATTCATGAACCACCCTTGTAAAATATCAGGGTAGGGTGCAGCAATATAAACCACTGAATTTTTTTTATAAAATCATTCGAAGCAGCACAAAACAATTGTCAAAATGACTGGCCATTCAAGAAAGTCGTAAACAACTGCATGGGCCTTGTTCACAAGGAAATGCCTGCCAAATCTCTGCTGAAAGAATATTCCGAAACATGGGACCACTGACACTAAATGGTCAGTTTCAGTGCTATTTTTCACCACAAACGCCTTCCCTATTCTCTTATAATGTCAATGCCGCCCACCTGACATGTGCCAGAACTGAATTCCGGAGAGTTCCAGCTGAAAAAAAGCCCAGCTTGGTTTCTAGTTGAGGCCAGTTGGGTTTCTGTAACATGGGGGGCAACTAACAGCCCTCTACCAAATGTTTTCCGTGATTGGGCTGGGATATCTGGAGGTCCTTAAGGTATCTTGGACCCATGTTGCTCACAGCTTCATATATTAACATGGAAGCCTTTTCTCTGTGGCTTTATAGCAGCTCTCCCACTTGTACTCATACCTCAATAGAGCCCATATGTCTGTCACTGCCTGGGGAAAATGTCCTGGTCTGTATGAGGAGCTACTGCATACAAATGACTACCCACAAGAGACATGTAGTCTGGAAAGGAAGTCTCCCAATGGTTGTACGTATTGGCCTAAGAAGGAAACTTGCTATTTTTTTGTTTTTTAATAAAGGATTAAAGAAACATACAGGGGAAATACATATGGAATATGGCTCTTTTTCTTGTCAGTAAGGGACCCTGCAGGACAGATACCATGACACCTCAGTGCAAATACACTAAGGCTCAGGACATTTTCTTAGCAGTGTGACCTCAGGAAAGTTTTCCTAAATGTACTATTTAACACACTGCGGGCAGAGGTGTCGGTCTCTTTCTGTAACTGTCAGAGGTGCTGGTCGGTTAATATCACATGAAGTCTGTTGTTGGAATGCATGCATTTTTCAGTGCCTGTCTGAGGTGGAAATGAAATCCTTGTGGAAAATTGGAACGTGTTATTGACGGCCACAGAAATATTGCATTAAGTATGGGGTGGGGGGTATCTTCCACCCTGAGACTTGTTATTCCTCTGCTGTGGAGATTTTGGCTCACTCTGGTGTACATTAGCCTGACACAACATTCGCCAGTGGAGCAAATGCAGCTTGTGGTTCGCTAATTCCAAATACATTTTAATGACAGTATCTGCTTTCACCTATTATGGTGGCAAATCCTTGGGCTAAAGGCCTGTTTGATAATTTAAAAACGTGCCCCTCAAATCCCTGTCCAATTCACCTTACGTCTTAAAGCCACAAATTACAGCTTGGCATGATATTTAAGGCCGAAAGCTGGAGATGCTGATAAAGCCCTCCCACTGTAATCACCCACTCATTCCTCATAGCATCATGTATGGTTGAGTGACATACAATATGTTTCACTGGCAACACTGAAAATGGAAATGTTAAGTATAAATCTTGGTGGAAGTTTCAGTAATTTTTAATATTTGTGCGTGTGGGTGGGTGGGTGGGTGCAGGCAGTGGTGTGCACACGTGAATGATATATTTGTCCTAGAGCAATACAAATTCATTTTCCCCCCACCACATCTGTAATATCTGCAGTAAGTGAAATTAAAAATACATTTGTACTTGTACAGTTAAATGATCATATTTAATGAAATGTCGGAGATGAATCTTAGCAAATAGTCAGGAAATTATTTCAGAAAGAGCAGCATTTCATTACTGGCAGTCAGGGAAAAGCAAAGAGATTATGCAAACTGTTCGCTGCTTCAACGTATTAGGAAATATGTTCCGCAGAAAGGAGGGCCGTATGGCTGTCAGATGGAAACTTTTCAAAATCTGGAAGGTGTGCCAATACACACACACACACACACACACACACACACACACACACAGAGAGAGAGAGAGAGAGAGAGAGAGGTACCTTGGTTTAAGAATAGTCCTGATTACAAATGATTCGGTTTACGAACTCCACAAAACTGGAAGTAGTGTCTTGGTTTGAGAACTTTACCTCGGTCTAAGGACGGAATCTGAATGGTGGGAGGCCTCATTAGGGAAAGCGGGCCTTGGTTTAAGAATGGTTTCAGTTGAAGAACGGACTTCTGGAACAGATTAAGTTCGTAAACCGAGGTACCTGTGTGTGTGTGTGTGTGTATTCTTTTTTTTTAAAAGAATGTACCCAGTGCTTTACTATTTATGCAACAACATTAACCTGTTTTCAGTTTACCAAGTAAAAGAAGCACAATAAGGCAGGTCCTTCTGAACAGTTTACAATCTCATTTACTAGCTAACTCTTTCCCACCCAATGTGCCAGGTAGACCTTGTGTAGGAAGTGGGTTTGTTTTGTTTTAGATATGGTGGAACATTCACCCATGCGATTGCTTGCCGTCTTCTGAGACAGTGGAACTTCTCTCACACAGATGTTGGGAACAGCCCTTTGTATGACATTCCCTAACACTGAAGTGAATGCAGCCACCCTCCTTGCATAGAATTTCATACATATATTGCAGACATTTAGTGCTTTGGACTGCACCTAATGGCTATGGTCATGCATCTAATTGCAATAAATCGTTTGACATCAGCCCAATGTACACTTAACACGCAGGAAACTAGATGCGAGTTTGCAGGTCTTGAGCTGGAAAACTCAATCTGCATAGACTCATGTGCACAGAGGAATTTGCATGGGGTGGTGGTGGTGGGGATTTTTGCTAAAACCGTTTAGCAATTAACCAAATACACAAAAGGCTTCGGAATTCACCTAAACAACACCCACAAAAGGAAGTCAGAATTCATGTGTGGAAAATTGAATTAAGAGGAAACAGTTGAGGCACATCAACTTGGAATGAAGATGGTGTCAATCACTTTAATTTAGAAAGGTCCCCCCCCCCAACATTTCTCACAGAATTTAACAGTACAGGTTAATTCTGCGCAGATAGCTGTATTGTTCAAATAACCAGAGGACTTGCTTACAGGACGTACCTCGAAGGAACTGCAAATACATTTGCCAGCTGATTTAAAAAAGGAATGTTTCATGTAATCAGCCTATGTTGGAAGACAGTTGAAAAAGATTCGGATAAACCATTGAATGCTAGGGCTGAGCCAAAGGGTTGGATGGGAGATTTTTGTAAACAATTAGAGGTACCCACTATTCTGTGTGATTCTGGTTGACAAGTCCAGCAGACTTCTTAACGATATAGATGACTCCCCCCCCCCCGAAGAAATGAGAGAAAAAACCTATGTGACAAATCTGACATATGGCACACTTAGGTGGGAACTTCAAGTCCTCGCAACTGCCTCATTGGGGCAAGACCTGCTGGGAAGAGTTGCTGTGATCACTTGGCCTGCGCTATTTCTTTGAATAAAGAGTTAACTTCACTGACACCAGTGGTTTTTTTTATCGCTGACCTACTACTGGCTCCGGCTTCCGACAGGTGCACTAGATAGCACGTCATTTTTAGAACTAGAAAAGACCTAGGTTTGAAAACCCATTCACACCAAAAATTTCAGTGCAGGTTGGTTGCCATGTGCAAGGTTTCGTTTTTGAATTGCTAGTTTAAATGGTTCGGATTCAGTGCTCATGCTATAGTGCCAGTGGCCAAACTCTGTGCTTGGCAGCCCATGCACTTGGGTAATTGCAGGGGCTGGGAGACAAAACAGATAAGGGTCTACTCCGACAGTGCACACTCAACCCTGAAGCTAATTAGGTGGCCCTGTGCAACTTTTCTCCTGCATAAAAGGTAAAGGTACCCTTGACCATTAGGTCCAGTTGTGGCCGACTCTGGGGTTGCAGCGCTCATCTCGCTTTATTGGCCAAGGGAGTCGGCGTACAGCTTCTGGGTCATGTGGCCAGCATGACTAAGCCGCTTCTGGTGAACCAGAGCAGCACACGAAAACGCCGTTTACCTTCCCACTGGAGCGGTACCTATTTATCTACTTGCACTTTGACGTGTTTTCGAACTGCTAGGTTGGCAGGAGCAGGGACCAAGCAATGGGAGCTCACCCCGTTGTGGGGATTTGAACCGCTGACCTTCTGATCGGCAAGTCCTAGGCTCTGTGGTTTAACCCACAGCGCCACCCACGTCCCATTCTCTCAGCATAACCTACCACAAATGGTTGCTGATAAGGAAGTAAGAACTGCCTCTCTCATTCCTCTGCTCTCCCCACTGTTTTGAACCCATTCATTTCCCTCCTTTTGTCGTCTCTGTCCATAGATTATCACACAAACTATATAAATTTATGTATGCAATTTTGCCTAATGGACACAATTTTGCAAACTACTGTAATTTCCTTAATATAACTCATCTTTATGTTATTTTTCATTAATAAACACACTTTTATGTACCCTTTCCCCTAATGTATTTTTTACACACATTATTTGCTTGGAAAACTGAATTACAAAATTCAGGGGAAGTGTGACTATGAAATGATAGCTGTGCTTCGTTTCACATACTGTTTCAGAAAGTGTGAATTAGGTAGTCCAAGTTTCCCCTGATCCCTAGTTTTGGCTCTCTGAGGATAAATCTAAACAACAAACATATATTCCACCTACTTAACTGTCATGACTTAGTCTAGAATGACTATTTGGTGAGAATGATAAAAATGTGTGTGAAAATCCTTACTCCTCTATGTGAACCACAGTTCCCTTGAATGAGGGAATGGCCCGTAAACTTGCTGAATGAACCTAGAGGATGGGAATCCAAAGAATTGTAAATAGAGTTCCGTGTGTAATGGAATTTCCCATCTCCTCCTTCCCAAAGGCCAGTTCCTGAAGTCTGAGAGACTCTGTGGAGCAGCATGGAAGGTGGAGCCTGTCCTTTGAGCTAAAAGAAGTGGCTTCACCTCATTGAATTCTGCCCATCGTCACGTCTGACCTGAGAAACAGCAAACATAGCAGCATAAGAGCATGTGATGGAGCCATGCTATGTGAAAAACTCACGAGGGAGTCCAAACTAGGAATCAGGCACATCAGCACCAGTCTAAATTGTATCTAATGGCAGCACTGCTGTGAAAATCCTATAGTACTGTTGTTTCCAAAGATTATGCTCCCTTTGCATCAAACAAGAGGGAATAAGTGCACTTGTGATCAAATTACTTCCAAGCAGACTCCTGAGGAATCTATTCCATTTGTTTAGCCCTCATGAATTTTGTCTCCATGATAATCTTGAACAGCGCAAGAAGGAGTCCCATGCTGGGTCTTAAGGGCTGGGTCCATTTTGCCCTGTATATTGTTCTTCTGTTTTATACACGCCATAATGAATGGTCTTTCTTTTTTTCTCCCTTCCAAATCTGATTCCATAAAGAGCCACTTGACTGCTACAAGTCATCATTTTCATTCTGCATCTAAGTTTACTCTTAAGGGCTTTTCTTTTCATCTTTTTACTGCTCTGCTAATGTACACAAATCACTTTTAGAGATAGTGTCATGACTACGAAGGGAGCAATTTATCAATATGGATGCCTCTTTGATGAAGGATGGTTTGTCTTTACAAGTCCGGACAGCCCCAGCTGAATTTCAATTTGCTATGGCATGCAAGGGATTTAAAGGATTACGGCCAGTGAAAGGCTTTAAGCATAAACCAGCTTATTTTTTTGCAGGATGCTGCAGCAACTGAACTTTTCGATTGCACTAGATTTTTCTTTCTTTGATGTAAACAGGAATGAGCACGTCAGTAGGAAAAGCAATCCAATTCTGGATGGCCTCGGCAACATTTGTTTTCTCTTATTTTTTTCCACCGAAAGACGACAATTTTTAACAATACACCTAAAGTGCAAGCCTGATCTCTATCAAAGGTACTTTCAAAACTTAAACTGATTCTACAGGATGAACTGCACCCCTAATTTCCTGGGGCCAGGTTCAGCTTCAATAAATTGACTTCAGTGGATTAACCATTTTGCCCTCCATGGTTTTGTTTCTTTGTTTCTGAGGACCAAACATGAGAAGTTTTAGAAGGGGCTCCCTTTCAGCCATGCAAATTGCCCCTTCCTTCCACCTGGGGCATGGCTTCAATGTACACATGGCAGATAGTTCTATGAATAAATCAACTCACAAATAGCCAATACAGTCATACCTCAGGTTGCATGTTTTCGTCTTTCGTCCCGGAAGTATTGGAACAGGTTACTTCTGGGATTCACCACTCGTGCATGCGCAGAAGTGCTAACTCGCGCCACGCGTGTGCGCAGACATGGCACTTCTGAATAAGAATGCTTCGAGTTGCGGACGTGCCTCCGGGATGGATTACGTCTGCAACTTGACATTCCATTGTACACCCAAAGTAGGGATTTACTCCTTTAGTGCACCATCGACGCATACGTATTTTGTGGTGTGGCAGGCCACTGACCACTTCACTGTGTGCAAACATCGTATCTGGGTACAGATGGGGAGGAAAAGCAGTTTCAGTGAAACCCCAGAAGTACTGTATATTATGAATTGAGTCTGATGCACAATGAAGGAAGAAGGCTAGAATACAAAGATTAGGTGTTTAAACAAAGGAATAAAAACGGGCTTCAGCTTACTAAAGTGTGTTTTTATGTATTCAGTTATACACCACAAAAGTTGCTATGTTCATGGCTGGGCAAACGTGCACCCACTAAAACATAATGTTCTCACAGAACACATGTTGTCAGGGACTGGACTGAGGAGGAATGGTGGAGACCGACCTCCCTACTCCCGAACCTTCCTGAGAAGAGGAGGATGGTATAGATTTACAACAGTGGTTTGCAGAAAGCCATGGATCTGAGACAGAAGAGGGACAAAGCTGGGAGATGATGGAAGAAGAAGAGGGTGTGTGGGGGAGCAGCAGAGTTGGAGCAGCTGGCTGACATGTTATCATTAGAAGGCATTCTAGACCGTCCCCCTTCTCCTAGGACCCGGAGGGCAGTGAAAGTGGTAGAACAGAAAGCAAATAGATAAAGGGCCTTGAGCACCCCCGTAAAGGGGGTGGAGCTGCTGACGACTAAGAGAGAAAGCGGGGAGGGGATTACTCAGAGCAACGCCATTATCCTTGAGACGGCATCCTGCGTCTCTCTCTGTGAATACTGAATAAAATACATTGGTAAGAGCTTCTTGTCTTTCCATTACTGGAAGCCGGCTGTGAGGAAGGAGGAGCAGATTCCCTGAAGCCTGAGGCACACAGAGAGATACAACAATTATTCCCTGTACTGCCCACTTTAGTGCTGCACTGGGGTGACTGAAAAGGCTGCTTTTTAAACTTTGCACAGATTATTCCGCACAGATTGTTCTGTGCAAAGTTGCATGCAGTGTTCCCATTCACCCCCCCTTCAGTGCTGGGGTGCTGGATATATCCAAGGATAGATAACCAATGTGGTATCCTCCAGATTTTGTTGGATGCCAAATGCCATGAACTGCAGCCAGCATGGCCCAAGATCAGGGATGGCACAACCCAACATCTACCATGATTTTCTGAAAACAAGTAGTTGGCCCAGCAGGATTAGGAGATGAGAGAGGGGGTGGGTGGGTGGGATTGTTTCCAGGTTGGTGCTGAGAACTGACCACCAACTCAATGCTCTCATTCCCCCCCCCAGGGGACCTTGCAGATGGTATTGTTGCCTATACAGCCTACCTCTCACTGCAGAAACCCAAAACGATTTACGTAGAAGTGAAAGGAGCTTTTTGAGAAACCTGTTGTCAGGAGTCGAAAGGTCATATATGAAAGAGCAACACTTAGCAAGAGGTGCCAGGATCAAGGGGGAAACTGCAGAAGCCTTTATTCACTAGCTGGGCGTTGTAACTATGGAAACACAAAAAGAAGAGCCTATAAGCGACAGGACATTTGTGGGCATAAAACATACAAAACTGTCAGATCAACTTCAGTTGCATGCTGGTCTCACCTTTGCCAATGCATTAGCAAAACTAAATAAGAATGCCCGAAACAACAACAACAGAACAACGGCTGGATTTTAGTCTGCTCGCCCTCTATATTACCATATACCCAATAATGTGGACACAGTGAAAATCAGGTATAAAATGAGAGAAAATGTAGCTGGACCAAAAGGGCAACATGACACCCCTGCACAATCAGAGTAGGTGAGACCAAGTTGTGCCATCAGAACATCTGGAAAGATGCAATAGGAAGTTTGTTTGCTTAATGGGCAACAATGCCCTCAAAAGAAATCAAATGGGGGTGATGCCACAAAATAGAGCAGGGATGGGTTACCTCTAGCTTTGGGTCTCAATGTGGCCCTTCAGGGCCCACAACCTGGCCCTTGGGACTCTCTCCAGGCCACATCCCTCTCCAGCCCACCTATTCTCTCCTGGCCATGCCCTACACCATCACCTTTTGGCGTTCTCCATGAGTGTTTTGCCTGGCTCATGTGTTTCCTTGAACTCTGACAATGCTTCTTACTTGCCTGGATGCATGTTAAGAGAGTGATATGTGAGCAAATTAATGATACAGGAAGAAATAATAGGAGGCAAAGATGAGGAGCCTATAATTAGATGAGGAACTTCTACATCTTCAACAGAACAGGGTCTATTTTGGTATGCAAACATCAATTGAAATGTGTGTGTGTGTGTGTGTGTGTGTGTGAATATAGTTTAATAAAGACACAGGAACTGTTGTGATTGTAAATCCTCTGGAAAGGCTATGCCCTATATCAGCGGTTTTCAACCTGTGGGTCTCCAGATGTTGTTGGACTACAACTCTCATCATCCCTGAGCTCTGGCCTTGCTAGCGAGGGGTGATGGGAGTTGTAGTCCAATAGCATCTGGGGACCCACAGTTGAGAAAGGCTGCCCTATATTGAGATGGACAATTGTAACCACCAAATAAAAGTTCTAAATGGACCCAGTAACAATACACTGAAAGGGAAGGTGAGGTGACTGCCTCAGGCGGCAGGATCCATAGGGGTAGGGGACCCCAGTGTAGAACTTTATTCCCCCTTTGTTCCTGGTGTTGATTTTCACTCTCCACTTATTCCCTGCTGGAGAGAGAGGCACCATTTTATGCTTCGCCTCAGGTGCCAAAATGTCTTGGGCCAGTCCTGCCTAGAGGGGTGTTGAGTGGACAAACCCCAGGCCACTATATGCAATTGAAATCTTGGTCCCTAAACCTGTCAGGAAAACTGATGACCGGCCGGGGAATTTAAACAATTAATGGATGACCACTTGAGCTGCTACTATGTGATGAACTTCACTGTAGCTTAGCTGCATAAAACGCTGTGCAGATACCTCAGCCATCTGGAATGTGAGGCTTGCGGAAATGTTTTTAAGATGAGAAGCAAGGAATTGAGAGTGCAGCGTCCCTTCCGAGGAGATGTAAATTTGAGAGATTGATGTGTCTAGTTAAACCTTAAGGGAAATTTGGATAGAGCTACATAATAACCAGTGGCACAAATGAAATCTCTGATTTCTATTCTGTTCCTGTCTGGGCAGCGTAAGACAAATGAAACCGATGACTGAGAAGAATCACATTTTCTATAATTATATAAATTACAGAAGGGATGACTGTAATCACCTAAAATGCCTCTAAGGGGCTGGATTACTAGAAGACAATTTCTTAAATAGATCCACACTCTTGGGCTGAAAAATGCCACTGGCAGTGTCGTTTTAGACTCAGATGGGCAAATGCAGCTAGTTAACCCTTTGGAAGCAACAGGCCAGGTGACCCTTTAGAAACCATCTGTCTACATACCTGCTGCACATACATTCCATACCTAACATAAAGTATCAGGCTTGGCTCTTGGTCATGAGGGTTTCAGTGGGCCTTGAGAGATGTGCTTGCCCCCTCCTTACTATCAAACACCTATTGGTGTGATTGCTGATATTTTGCAAGAGCTGTGCA
Organism: Podarcis gaigeae; assembly: GCF_964106915.1. Classification (NCBI taxonomy): domain Eukaryota; kingdom Metazoa; phylum Chordata; class Lepidosauria; order Squamata; family Lacertidae; genus Podarcis; species Podarcis gaigeae. The sequence continues at coordinate 63,448,182 of NC_139683.1, read as the reverse complement.
GGTGCAGGCTTGGCTACTGCACACCTCACAGCTGAATTGTGACCTAGATATATTTTTTTTAAAAAAGTCTCATAACATCATGTTGTCCGGTGCTGAAGGCATCAAAAAAAAAATATATTTTTTTTTAATTACAGCAACAGTGCATACACTTTCTCCCAATATAAGTGTCTAGAAAATAGAAATCTACACGAACCATGAACGAATGAATAATTTAGCTGCAGACTTCATCTTGACTGAATTCAATACCCTGCATGCAGAGCAGCATTTATAATATGAAATGATTTCTTAAACAAGATCCATTTATTGAATTCCTAGCGATATGTATTTTGTACAGTCAGCCGATGATTACTGACTCAGCTGATTTCACCATTCATTCATTACAGATACATTTGTAAAGGTCGAGCTGTTTTCTTTCAAGCCTTCATTGAATACATGGCACAATCATTCACAAACAAGTTGTAGCTCCAGAAAATAAAATAAAAAAATACATTTGATGTGTTTGTATTGAGGTGGCTCCATTTGCGTTGTTCAAACACACCAGAAGTACAGATCCACTGTGAAAAGGGAAGGACCATAAACTGACTAAAGGACAAGGAATGGTGTTAATGAATTGTGTTCAGGACCATAAAGAAGGCTGATCGCCGAAGAATTGATGCTTTTGAATTATGGTGCTGGAAGAGACTCTTGAGAGTCCCATGGACTGCAAGAAGATCAAACCTCTCCATTCTTAAGGAAATCAGCCCTGAGTGCTCACTGGAAGGACAGATCGTGAAGCTGAGGCTCCAGTAATTTGGCCACCTCATGAGAAGAGAAGACTCTCTGGAAAAGACCCTGATGTTGGGAAAGATGGAGGGCACAAGGAGAAGGGGACGACAGAGGACGAGATTGTTGGGCAGTGTTCTCGAAGCTACAAACATGAGTTTGACCAAACTGTGGGAGGCAGTGGAAGACAGGAGTGACTCGTGTGCTCTGGTCCATGGGGTCACGAAGAGTCGGACACGACTAAACAACAACAACAACATGTATACCATAGATTAGAAACTCATCTTTTTACAGGGGAAAAAAATATTCTTTCAAAAAATGCACCTTTTTATAACCAGATGCTGACATCAAGCTTGGTGCTTAGCCAAAAAAATATCAGTATGTCATATATGGGATATGCCATAAATAAGCATGCTTCTACATGAGTGGTCCATGCACCACAAAAAGGAGTGTGTAAACTGTACAGTATATGCAAAATATGGATATAGATTGGATTGCACATGGTGTACACACAAAGAGCAGTTCACATATCTAATCCTCATACCCAGACACAGATCATAGAAATGGGCTGCAAAATGGCATCCAGGCAGATTTTTGTTGAATCGGCAAAATGTATGGGAAAAGCTCAACAACTTTGTATGGATTTTCATTTTTGGGAAAATGGAAATCCCAGTTCAGCTCTACCTTTGAGAGAGGAACTTTGCACTTTCTCTTTCTTTCTTTTTTGTTTTGATCTAGATTAGTTTGCTTTTTATTGTATTGCATTATGAAAAGGCTTCAATCATTTCTTTATGAAGAACCCCCCCCCCCCGCTCTAAAACCTGTGACTGCACACCAGGAAAACATCATTAGGATAAGGAGGTTACTATGACAGTATTTAGGATGTGGTTCAAGTGTCTTCGCCATTCTTGTGCACCCTTTCCCTTCTTCGCCTGCAGACAGCCTGTGGCTTGTCACAACTACACAGTGCAGTAGTTTCTCTTTAGTGGAACCATAGCACTGCCAATGGCTATTGCTCCTCAGTACACAGGAATCGGGCCAAGTTATAGCACTACAGCAAGGATACCATCATATCCTATCCTGTTCAGCAGAGCACAATACAACCAGGCAATACAATGCCATAAATCCAAGTCCCAAGGTTTGGCAGGCTTATGTCAAACTATTTCACCTTTACTACTGAGACCCTCATCCTAGCGTCTGAAGGTCATGTCACATATAGCAAAAGGGAGCAGCAGATGGAGCCCAGGAAAACAGCTCAGCAGAGATACGGATCACCACCACACCACCCTACGATTTTTTAAAAGCTGAAGCGGCAACAAAATATTCTAATGATGCATTTAAAAATGCAGTGTTATTAAAATAGATTTTTTCCCCCTTCCTGAAGAGGGTATCAGCTTTTTAATGTTTTAATTTTATGCTTGACAAACCAACCCAAAGCAAAGGGAAATGCCAACTGTGGAACTTTCCAAATGACCACACTGCGGCTATTATCCAGGGAATCATTGGCCACGGGGGAAGTTCAGGATACAAAGCCCTCCTTGACCTCCCAGTGCTCACTCGCTGTGCTGGGAGAAGCAGAATCACAAAGGTACTGGCTGCCCCACAAGACAGTTTTCTACAGACGACGACAAAAAAGAGAAAGCAGGTATTGTTGGTGTTAGGCATGCCTTAGCAAAGCATTGCCAGTAGGCTGAAGAAGGAAAGGGTTTGCAAATGTCAAGTCAATAGATACTTCTGCAGAAATCTGTGAGTTATCTTAGGTTATGGATTGGGTGGGTGGGGGAGAACAATTTTTGTCTTGTTTTTTGGATGTATAGAAAATCTACAAGAAATATTCTAAATAAATGAATAAATAAATTGTAAGTGAGCCTTGTTGTTTTCATGGGAACTTTGGTCTCTGAGTCTCAAATAGATACTCTGTACATTTCCAGACTGTCCCTGTTTTCAGTTGAGATTTGATCACATACTGGCAAATTCAGGTTGCACAATAAAGTTGCTTTGGAGTTTTTGCTCAACATATCTGCTTCCTCCCCAAATCAGACTTTTTGCTATAAGGAAAGAGCCAGGAAAATGCACTAGAAAGCATGTTCCTTTGTGCAACATTATATAGCCTCCCTGCAAATAAATCAGAAATGAATGCTCAATAAGTAGACATCATCGTTTAAGCTCCCTGCAAACTTTGTGCAGACAGTTCAGGATGAATGTTCGACAAACAGGTTGTCTGGAAGTGACTTTAGATGGCTTAAGCAAGTAAGCCAAACTGCATGCTCAAGACAGAGCCAAAATTCCCCAGAGCCAGTAAACAGTCTGCCCGGAGGAGAAATTACTTCCTTTTGTTGAAATGGTGCTGACAGGAGCGTTCCTTTCCAGCTTTAAAATTATATGTTTGGTCAGGTCTGCGGTAGAAAGAAGGTCACTGCGTTCGGGTCCTAATATTTTTGAGCAGTAAGACTTGATTTCCCCCCCATCTCCCTTTTATATTACAACTGCTTGAGTCCACTTGAATTCATTGCCATAGAAGAGAGGACGTTAGGCTAGCTTGGTTAAATAGGTAGAAACGTCTTCCTGAGTCAGTCAGCCACAGCCGCAGCCTGCATTCCAGTGAACTAAATAGTAAAACTGCCTAGGGCAAGAGACAGCGAAAGGTACACTCTGGGTTTGACATAGATTGGGCTGTTAGGATTTCACTACAGAGAACCAAGCAAAGCTCTCCGAGAGAGTGGCCATTGCTAGTGACCTCAGCTCTCCCCTGAGATGCACGGGCTGCCTTTGATTTCAGCAGAACAATTATGGCAATAGCAATGATGACGATGGGTTGAATGGCAAAGGCAGTTGAGGACTTCTGCCCCCGTGCTGCAATAAGTCTGGACAGAGTTCATGTGAGGCAGGAAAGAAACCTCACCTTTGGTAGGTGGTGAGCTATCAGCTACGCTAAACTTCTCTGCGGTGCTTCTTCTTCTAAAACTGCATTCCCCCATAATTGTCCCAGTTGTGACCCTTTGTTCACCAAGGTGGAAAACACGGGCATTTCTTCTAATGAAGCATTATTACAGATCAGAGAGTAAGCCACAGAAATCTCCTTGCTGTCCCCAGTCACACTCTGCCTTTAATGAGAAGTTGTATTATCTAAACATGCTGACTCCGACTCAGAGGGGAGGAAAGGAAAAGCACCTGTGGGCTTTTGTCAGGATCAACCCCACGGCTCCCCTCCCTCTTTTCCAATTGTTTTGGTTCATCTCAGTGAGACCCTGCCTGGTTGTCTTCAGTTTGCAGTGCCTTCCCGTAATGAAGAGCATGATTCAATGGTACATCTGGGACAAAATAGCCTTTAAATCAAAATTACATGTTCTGCAGCAATTAGAGGTTGTTGGGTTTTTAAAAAAAAACTGACAAAGAAGAAGCAAAATCCACACAGTGTAGCGAAGACACATCACTACAAAAGGAACATTTGGAAAGAAAACTCTGATTCTCTCCCCCCCCCCCAGGTTCTAATTATTGCAGCTGAGAACTGATCCACTTGTTTTAGAAGTCCATGAAAAGTTTACCATGGAGTTAATGGCAAACATCAACAACAACAGAAAGGCTTTGATTAAAAAGTAAAGCCAAACTCCTCCTTTGCTCACACACAGGCTGGATCTAGACACATCAAAGAAGTGTTTCAATTTAAAGCGTTGTAAACTTAAACAGGGGAAACAGGTAGAGAAAAATGGGACTCCACATCTCCATCTGTTGGCACAATGCTATATCACACTTACAATGCATATGAATCACTATTTCTTTACCAGTCTAGCTGAGCCCTTCTGGGACAAACAGGTCCCAGAAGAAACACTTCAGAAGAAGTGTTTTTGACGATGGCCCGTTATTTTAGTGGTCTTAATAAAACTACATTCTGGCATGTAATTGGTGCCAGAGACTGGGGAGCTGGTAAAATCCACTTGGCATGATTTTATTGCTGCTGACCCCATCCCATAGTTCGGTTGCCCAAATCTTTGACTTCTGTGTGTGTTTTTAGAAGTCGAAACCATGGAAATACATGGAGAGTCAAGCTAAGTTAGGGCTAGCAAATGCCTCGCCCTTGGACTCCAGCTCCCATGATCCCTGACCATGGGCCACGCTGGCTGGGGCTGATGAGAACTGGAGTCCAGCAACATGTGGAAGACTCCATATTGGATATCCCTGAGCAAAGTTCTGAACAAGTGAGTTCCTGCTCAAACTCCTGTCTTAAAACTGGCCTGATCAGTGTGTTCGGTTTGTATGAAGGAAGTGCTAATCAAAATTCCTAATCAGTCATAAATCTGAGGAAGGCATTATATCACAGACCACCCTTCCTCGGAACTGAAAATCTGGCATTTTAATGCGAATTTTGCTGGCATTGCAGTGCTCCTTCTTGGCCACTATAAAAAACTAAGGGTGCCAAAGCAAGTGGCTAAATTAGGATGAGAAAAAAAATAAAAGTGGAAAGACAACTCTCTACAGTGGTACCTTGGGTTACATACGCTTCAGGTTACATACGCTTTAGGTTACAGACTCCGCCAACCCAGAAATATTACCTCGGGTTAAGAACTTTGCTTCAGGATGAGAACAGAAATCGTGCTCTGGCGGCACAGCAGCAGCAGGAGGCCCCATTAGCTAAAGTGGTGCTTCAGGTTAAGAACAGTTTCAGGTTAAGAACGGACCTCCGGAACGAATTAAGTACTTAACCTGAGGTACCACTGTATCCCCAAACAAGGGTCAGTTTTCAATGGGCGTCTTTATCCTGCTTGAGTGGTAGAGTCCTAATTACTGGGGGATCTCAATCCCACAGAAATTTAGCCTGGATTAACTCAAGACTTTGAGCCAAATGCACAATGCAAAATGAAACTCCCATGAATTATGTGAAACCTGCTTCATTTGATTTCACATTTCCAAAAGGAAGGGAAAGCCAATTTTTTTCTAATGGTGTGTGTGCATGTGTGTATACATGTGTGTGTAGATTTAGAAAATAAAGCTCTCCACAATTTCTGGCATAAATCCTGACCTTAAGCTGGTCTTTCCCTTGTCTTGCCGCTTGAATCATTTATTTAAGTGGTGATAATAAAAGGTGTCAGCAATTCAGTAGTAAGCTCTCCAAGATTTTTTTGTGCGCATTGACCTTTAAGTGTTTGGATCTTGACAGGTGAGCTGTTCTTAACGTCTCCCATGAGATATGGTTGGGGCCAAAGGGTCAGGCACGCTAATGATAAAATTACCATTTACCTTTTACCTTGCCAGCCTTAGTGCCTGACATTATAAATGTAGGTAACCTTTCACCTGAAGGCTCTCTTTCTTCTGCACTGCTAAATATTATAGTGAAAGGGCCTATACCTGCAGCTGCAGAAGATGTCTTAAGAGAGAGGGATTAAGTATTTCCACTGAATTAAGTGTACTCCCCCCGTCTTCTTATTTCTTATTCAAGATACAAGTACACATTCTGGGAAAAGGCAACACACAGAGGAGCCTTTATATTTCTCAGGTGACATTTCTCTCTCTCTCTCTCTCTCTCTCTCTCTCTCTCTCTCTCTCTCTCCTCAATAGTTTCCAACTCTGACCACATAGAGCTACCTCAGCCTCTGAACCTTCTGTAAAGAAATTACTGTGAAACCAACTGTACACCATACCCTGAAACATTTATCTGATGAAAATAGGGATGGCCCATTCCACAACAACAGCAACCATTTTACTACAGTGGTACCTCGGGTTACAGACACTTCAGGTTACATACGCTTCAGGTTACAGACTCCGCTAACCCAGAAATAGTACCTCGGGTCAAGAACGTTGCTTCAGAATGAGAACAGAAATCACGCAGCAGCGGTGCAGTGACAGTGGGAGGCCTCATTAGCTAAAGTGGTGCTTCAGGTTAAGAACAGTTTCAGGTTAAGAACAGAGCTCCGGAACGAATTAAGTTCTTAACCCGAGGTACCACTCTATTTATACGCCACCCATCTGACTGGGTTTCCCCAGCCACTCTGAGAGGCTTCCAAAACTCTCACTCACTCTCTCATTAAACTTTCTTTTCTTTTCTTCCCTAGACAGGGCTGCCTTTCAGATGTCTTCTAATAGTTACTTATCTCCTTGGATCAGGGGTTGGAAAACTCCATACCCTCCAACATTTCTCTGATGGAAATAGGGATGTCCTAAGGAAAACCAGGACATTCCAGGATCAAATCAGAAACCAGGACGGCTTTTTAAAATTTGGGAATGTCCCTGGAAAATAGGGTCTGTGTACTTAGGGATACCACAACAGATACAAATGTGTGTACATTTATGGATTATGTCAGATCAGGGAGGTTTTCGAACCTTCTACCTCCGTGGGCCCACTTCAAAGTCCTAAAAATTACTATTGTGAAATACGACGTCCCTACTTTCATTGTAGAAATGTTGCAGGGTATGAGTACATATGATCCACAACTGTGAAATTTTCAGTACTGAATGGCAACAAGTTATGGGATATTTGTGCAATATCACACACCAGCGCATTGTTCGGATAATAGAATGCACTCTGAGACCAGTCCTTGTTCTATAGGTAAAGCTTTTCCAGGGACAAAAGCCATAGTGGACTGACTATAACTTGTGAGTATAATGTTGCTTGGAAGGGATGCGGGTGGCGCTGTGGGTTAAACCACAGAGCCTAGGACTTGCCGATCAGAAGGTCGGCGGTTCAAATCTCCGCGACGGGGTGAGCTCCCGTTGCTCGGTCCCTGCTCCTGCCAGCCTAGCAGTTTGAAAGCACGTCAAAGTGCAAGTAGATAAATAGGTACCGCTCCAGCGGGAAGGTAAACGGTGTTTCTGTGCGCTGCTCTGCTTCGCCAGAAGCGGCTTAGTCATGCAGGCCACATGACCCGGAAGCTGTAAGCCGGCTCCCTCGGCCAATAAAGCGAGATGAGCGCCACAACCCCAGAGTTGGCCACGACTGAACCTAATGGTCAGGGGTCCCTTTACCTTTATAATGTTGCTTACCCCTATTTGACCCCAAAGTAAAGTAATGTATTTTCTGGTAAAGTATGTAAGTAAAATTATAACTGGGGTGGGTAGGTTCATTTTAGTCTATTTTTGCTAGATGGAGCTCTGCGTCCTTCCTACTCTGAAGAATAAAGGGGTGGTGGAAAAGCAGCAATTTAAGGCAGGGCAATTTCAGTGTTCAGGAGCCAAAAGATCATTGGTATTCTGCAAAATTACCTCCCATGAAGAAGCAGCACGGTTAAGCTGAAAGGATAATTTTAATGACATTCATACAACTACTAGGGCTGCCTCATAAATCATGGTAATTTAAGACCTAAAATGCATGATCTGAACATAAATCTTTATATTATTATTATTTTTTTGAAAATTTGCAGAGCACAAATGTTATCAGTTTGTGGTTCTGGGTAAAAGGATTTGCAGCCACAAATTGTGCTGCGCTTATATTGCTATAATAAGACCCTTTCCTTTAAAAAAAGAAGAAGGTAAAATTAGTATTGAACTGGATCATGGATGCAATAAAAAACCCACCTGTTATAATTAAATGAGCAGAAAGAAATTGTCCTGTACAAGCTTAGTTAGAAGATTTGAGCAAGGTTTGAGTATTATCAATCCCTGGACAGCTACAGAGCTAGCAAAGCATGGACACGCGGAGCATGCATGTTTTTATATTATATTATAGATAGATATTTTATGGCCTCTTGATTGGATTAAACATGATTCCTAAAGGGACATTTTTTTGGCATAGAACAGAATACAGTACAGGAAGGATTACAGAAGCGAAATAACAGAAAAAACACTGTTTCCCTAAAAGAAAATGAATACAACCCATCTATTCCCTCCCCCTCTGCTTCTTTGACCCCTTCTCCCACCATTGAATTGTGTAGGGTAGCGAACCAGGACAGAGTGTGTAAGAAAAAGTCATCCCCTGGGAATCTTGTGCTCAAATCAGAAGTGTTGAAAGGGCACTGGCAGAGATGTCATTTGGGCTGGATGAATTGGCAGAGTCATTTCCAGGCTTATCAGATCGTGTTCCACTTGTCTGAATGCTCTTGTTTTACTTCTGTGCATCAACACAAACTCAGCTGCCAGCACTGAAAGAAAACAAGGCTCACCTTTCCCCCTCACAAAGGCTCATCTGTGCATTTCAAAATGCATCCCTCTCTCCTCTTACCCCTGCCCCCTCTTTGGTTTTGTGGTATTGGGTTTTTTGGTTGTGTGTGTATATATATATATATATATATATATATATATATATATATATACACACACACACACACACACACACACACACGAGAAAACCTGTTCTTCAATCCCATCACATGTATACTTGCTGCCCTCATCTGCAGGCCAAGATTTATTCATCTTCAACTTTTTATTGTCATTCTAGCTTATCAATTTCTGTATCACTTTGGCAATCACAACTGCTGTCAAACATAACTATCCTGTGAGATAAAAACAAAGTGTGGATAACTTCTCCAATTTGGGGATGGGAGTAGATTTATAGCACCACCCATGGATTTATATTGTAAACTGCCCTGTGATCCTTGGATGAAAGGCAGTATAGAAATTTAATAAATCATCATCATCATCTATAACTTTAAATTGAGGAGGGTAGAAGGGAAAGATTCATTATATTTTGCTGAAGTTATTTTGACCAATGTAACAATCAGAAAAATAGGGTGGGTCCTAAAAAATACATATCTCAGGTGTCAGAGGCCAGGGTAAAGAGGTAACTAAAAAAGAAAAGAAAAGCAAGGCTTTTCGATACAGATGTCTTCTGCTTTAGAGCCTGTTTATTGATTTTGTAAGGTTTCTAAAGAACATTAATCATGCAAAACCTCGGACAGCTGACATGCGTGCTGAGGAATAGAAGGGCTTTGGCTTGTTTTTAGTTGCAAGATTTAGGTCACCAAATTTCTGAAAAGTAGTCAATAGTCTGTCATACAAACCTCCTGACACACTCAAACATTGCAAGGTAGGGGCAGTAGAGGTCTTAGTACTCAGCATTTATTTATTATTTTTGCAATGAAGTTTTAGATAGGAAAAGAAGAAAACTAAGCTTTAAAAAGTTGGTACATTATTTTCCGTTAGTGCTGGAGAGTAAAGTACACGCTGAATGATACCTTAGCTATGATGTTTGCTTATAAAGACACGTAGTAGCTGGGTTATGGTTAGGAGGTAAAAGTGTTTGGTTACATTACTGTGTAATATAATGTTTGGTTACATTATTGTTAAGTTGTGGGTGAACATATCAGACAACACAGCGATTCTTCAAACAGCTCGTCTTAATTCAGAGGCCAGAACAGTACTGAGCTGAAGGGCTCACTCAGTCTGCTTATATAGAGCTCCATTACAACGTTACTGTAGCAACTTTCTAAAACTATCCAATCACTGAACGTCACTTTCGATCCTTCATTTGCATAACTATCTACAGTATCCCCCTGCTGGCCCAGGGTGAGAACTTTAGTACATAACAATTATTGTGTAAAGAGACAGCTGAAAATTGTCAATTCACAATAAGAAACCATCCATAAAACACAGCTGATCCATATATATATATGAAAGAGAAAGTTTGGATTTGATATCCCGCTTTATCACTACCCTAGGGAGTCTCAAAGTGGCTAACATTCTCCTTTCCCTTCCTCTCCCACAACAATACTCTGTGAGGTGAGTGGGGCTGAGAGACTTCAAAGAAGTGTGACTAGCCCAAGGTCACCCAGCAGCTGCATGTGGAGGAGCAGAGATGTGAACCCGGTTCCCCAGATTACGAGTCTATCGCTCTTAACCATTACACCACACTGGCTCTCCCACCCAGAATTTTTGGGTGGGATTCACTCATATTCTGGAAAACTCGGGTTTTGTGATTATAATTCATTGGGAGGCCTTGCACAACAAACCGGCTTCCTCCCAAAGATCAGACTGCTGTAATGGGGAAATGCACAGGAAAGTGTGGGATGGCATTTGCTTTGATACAAACCTCCCAATAAATAAGAATGAAAGCACGTTAAATAGCCGACTGCTTCTAATCTCCCTGCAAACACATCAGGATGAATGATCAATAAACAGGTCATATGGAAGTGTCCTGGATTTACTGTTGGATTCTGGAAACTTTCGTAATCCAGGTTAGATTTCCTGATCTGACCTGGTAGATCTATTCTGAGATTTTGTTTGGAGTGGGGAACAGGTGGGAATCAGTGTCAGATTAGACAATACACCTCACGCAGCCTGGTCACATAGAGGGGAAAAAGTGAACATTATTCCTCTCCACCAATCTCATCTAACATCCTCTGCATTTAAGGATACAACATATGAAGGCTCCCTATGCAGGTGCAGCTCGGTAGGCATAAGAGAAAACTGCATGGTTGATTTCCTTTGGTGAAGGGGTAAATCAATACAAATAGCCCTTCATGCAAGGTGCACCTTGATCTAATACATGCTAATTTATTTGTTTATATCAAATTTGTATACAGTGGTACCTCGGGTTACATACGCTTCAGGTTACAGACTCCGCTAACCCAGAAATAGTACCTCGGGTTAAGAACTTTGCTTCAGGATGAGAACAGAAATTGTGCTCCGGTGGCGCGGCAGCAGCGGGAGGCCCCATTAGCTAAAGTGGTGCTTCAGGTTAAGAACAGTTTCAGGTTAAGAACGGACCTCTGGAACGAATTAAGTACTTAACCTGAGGTACCACTGTACTGCGTCCTGTTTCCTTGTAAGCATTCTTACTAATTTTAGTGATAAGTATGTCTAGTATTGCAACATAGATTCCACCAGGTTGATAGTTCTTTGTTTCCTGCATGCTGCTGCCTTGTATTCTTAAAGTGGGGGATAATCAACAGCTGTATCACCAAACTTTAAACCTTGGACTCTTTTCTTAGAAAAACAAAACGTAGCTGCAACTTTTTCCCTTGGATATGCAAAACAATCTGCTTTTGCAGATTCCCGTGTGTCTAGCAGACAGCAGTACTTTGAAAAAAGACATCGTTTGTACTGTGCAGACCTGTTAATATTTAGTCACAGAATTTGAGGAGCGCATGTGTGCAGGTTTTCCTGGACCCCTGGGGAGGATCGCTCTTGTAATCAGCCCGCATTTGTTTGCTCTCTTCTTCCAGTTTCAGTGACAGTCCCCTATTAAACCCAACCAGCAACATGTGTTATTCTGCTCTGAGAGGATTCAAACTGGGGCAGGAAAAAAAAACAGCTAAGTTGGCAGAACAGGAGAAGCCAAAATAGAGAAGGTAAATTGCAAAAACGGCAAAATAAAACATCCTCCCTGCCGCCCCCATCTCCTTGCCCTTAGGCATCATAGGGCTTTTGAGCGAAAGATAGATAGGATTTGATTGCCAGGAGACCAAGAGGGAATTGTGGAGCCAATGCTGTAATATACACTCTTGCATTAACCACCGAGCTGCTCTTATGTTAAGCAGCCCACACCTCTACACCTGGTGAAATCAAAGAACGGCCTTATGTGTGTGCATGCCACTTTGCAAATTCCTGCTCCTCCACCTCATCTCATCGTTCATAGGAACGAATCTTGGCATGGAACTGGAGAGTTGGTTGAAATGCTCATCGGAGATGCTGCATTGCAAATGAGAGGTCCCACGCGCGTTTGTTTTTTGAACACAGGTACCTCCTGTGATGTTGAAGACAGAATCTGCAAGCAAGTTCAGCTCCAGGATCGAGGGAGATCTGTGTTTAATTAACTTTGGTATTGCTTATCTGAAGAAGTGTGCATGCACACGAAAGCTCATACCAAGAACTGACTTAGTTGGTCTTTAAGGTGCTACTGGAAGGAATTTTTTTTGTTTTAACTTTGGTATTGTTTTGTTTGGGAGACTTCTGCCATGCAGTGAGATGAATGAGGCAGGCAGAGAGAGGAGATGTGCAAGCTTGAGATCTACTCCCAGTTTCAATGCTTGTAATTTATCTTGTGGTGTGCCGGGACTTTGGGCCAAGGACCAGAACAAGAGTGTGTTGTTCCTACACTCATGTCTATTAGCAAGTATGTATGAGGACTATGTATGTGCTAAGTTCCATCTAATTCTATATTGTAACCCCAGTATATTCCTGGAAAGAGATAGCTATCACCTCTTGGCTGTTCTTAATATCTGGTAATTAGAAATATACTGTCAGCACATGGAGGCTCTCTCTCTCTCTGATAGCAAAGAATCTTAAACTTATGATTTAATCTATTCTAATGGTGAGCATATCATCAAGTGGCAATGTGTACCATTAATTCATTCTGTGATTCATGGAATTTTTGTCCTGCCACCCAGAAACTTTTAAGAAAAAAAGAAAGAAAGAAAGAAAGAAAGAAAGAAAGAAAGAAAGAAAGAAAGAGATATTATTTATTACCACCACCACCACCTTACAAGTTGCTTGCCACCTAAACTGTATTCAAGTGACCTACACTTATATAAAAATACATAATATTATAGAGGTAGATTAAAAACACACACCATAATAACATTTCATACAACATATAAAAAACCAAAACATCAGCAATAGGAAGCTTGGCAGCAGGCTAACAATAAAGCAGACTGAACTCAGTCTATCAAAGGCGTGGGAGAAGAGAGATATCAGTGAAGGCATCTCTCTAGGGAGAACATTCCAATAGACAGGGAGCCACTACTGAAAAGGCCCTCTCCCTTGTCATCACCTGTCAGGGAACTGCCATCGGAGCCAGGAGTGGAGGTAAGGCTCCCCAGCGATGCCGGAGAAGGGCCCAGCAGGGAGAGAGGGAACTCATCTACTGGGGAAGAAAATCAGCGTGACACCAGGAAGAAAGGGGAGCAGGGGAGGGCTTTGGAGAGATGGCTCCAGGATGGCTACAGAGACCAGCAGGGAGAGCACAGGTCCTCCGCTGGCCACGCCCACCCTGTGCAGAAGACTTCCGTGCAGGGAGGCTAGGCGGAGACTTGGCGTCAAAGAACTTTTATGCTGGAAGAAGTTCAGGAAACGCCCACTGACGGATTCTGCCAGTGACTGACACAGCCGCGGAGTAAGGGCTGTGCAGCCAGGGAAAGGTTTAACCAGGGAACTTTGCCAAGAGTAGCGGCAACTTATGCACGAGCAACCCCAATTCCCATTACATCACCCTTCAGATAATAAAGCCTGGTCTGGGTAGGTTCATATTGGGAGAGGCGTTCCAGATAGACAGAATGATTTATCTTCCATAGGTCCCTGTACACTAGTTAAAAATGAATAACTCTCCAGTATGTTCCCTTCCCCATTCCCCCCCAAGCCCCCACAAAAGAGCCTAAGTGTGGATCATACTAGCTTTGCTAAGTATGGTTTATAAAGATGGTTTCAAACCTGTGGAGACGTTATCATAAAAAATTTAATATGTCTGTTATGCCACCAAGATATTGTGCATCAATTACTGGAGGGGGTGGGACTAGTAAAGTGACAGGAAGAAAATAGCCCCTCTCCAGTTTCTTATTCAACCTTCGCCTCAATCAGTTTTTAATATGCAGATCTCTGTGTTTTGGTTTATTTTTTCCCAAATAGCCACTGCAGCTGCAAGTAATCCTATTGCATCCTACTCTACTAGTGACACTTCTCTTCCTTTAGCATCACGACAAGCCTCTATGACTTTTCTTGACCTATGTCTGAGAATAAGCTCCCAATTAGGGCCTAATGGTTAAATCAAATAATGGCTATAAGAAAGGAAGGGAATTGGTGTGCACTGATGATATGCCAATCAATAATGACGCGAATTACAGTTTAAAAATTAGATGTGTTAGATAGTTATTAAGAGTGTAATTATTCACAAATGTGCCTAATTTTTCATAATTATTCAGATACCTTATTACTTCCCTGATTGTCGTAAGTGATCTCCGAGGCCAATTACAGTTTGATTACGGCCATAGGACTCTTATGCTAATATTCTTCATTCTTCCCCCCTTTTGTGCTAGAAAATGAATGCAGAGAAAACTGAAAGCAACTGTTCTCTTTGCTGGCCTGTTTTGTTTTCTTTTTCTTTTACTTTGGTTTCCATCCTGCTCTTCAGTTTCATCTGGTTGCTGATGCATTTGATTATTATTTTTTTTTTTTTGGAAGATTAAGAGAGGAACAACCTGTTAGGGGGTTTCAGGAACAGCATCACTAGACTGCTGATGATACCCAAGTGCCTTTCTCCATACCATCTAAATCAGGAGAGGCTGTGCAAGTGCTAGACTGTTGTCTCAGGGCTGCCAGAGGCTGAATTAGGAGCTAAAAACGGAGGCTGTAGTGGTCAGCAGGATACGCTGACATTGCTCATCTGCTTTCTAATGCAGAGGTCGCGGCTGGCAACTGAAAGGGAGAGGGTAAGAGATGAGGATGGGGTGAGGCACCAGGGAGGTTAGCGCAGGGCAGGTGAGGTGGCAGGAGCACCAGATTGGCTCTGCTGCTGTTCCTGCACAGCCCCAACCTCCCTGCTGCAGCCTTGCAGATGGCTTGTTCTGGATGGGGTTGTACTCCCTCTGATGGGATTGATCACCTTTGTCACTGGAAACCCACAAGAAGTGGGTTGGAGTGCTTATTGCTAGCTGGTCTACCGGCTCTGGAAGTTCCTGGACAGAGAGAACCCAGCTACAGCAATTCATGCTCTTATAAGAACCATTTTTGCATGGGACTGTCCTTGAAAACAAGTTTGGAAGCAGCAGCTGGTATAGAGTATTGACTGGGCTGCATAGTTGAGCTCACAGAACACCAGTTTTGAAGAGCCTGCACTGGCTGCCTGTATGCTACTGAGCTTGCTTCAAGATTTTAACACTGACTTATACAGCCCGAAGGGACGCGGGTGGCGCTGTGGTCTAAACCACAGAGCCTAGGGCTTGCCGATCAGAAGTTCGGCGATTCGAATCCCCGTGACCGGGTGAGCTCCTGTTGTTTGGTCCCTGCTCCTGCCCACCTAGCAGTTCAAAAGCATGTCAAAGAGCAAGTAGATAAATAGGTACCGCTCTGGCGTGAAGGTAAATGGTGTTTCTGTGCGCTGCTCTGGTTCGCCAGAAGCGGCTTAGTCATGCTGGCCACATGACCCGGAAGCTGTCTGCAGACAAACGCCGGCTCCCTCGGCTTATAGAGCAAGATGAGCGTGCAACCCCAGAATCGTCTGCGACTGGACCTAATGGTCAGGGGGTACCTATACCTTTACAAAGCCCTGCTTGACCTCAGACCCAGTTACCTGAAGGAGCACCTCTCACTGTATCATATTTTAGGAGAGAGGGCATTGTGATCAGATAGGGATGCCCTACTTATTAATCCATTGCTAAGTGTGGCTCATACTCCTACAACACTTGATAGGGCTGTCTCAGTGGTGGCTCCCCAATTTTGGAATGCCCTCCCTCCTAAAAGCTTGGTGTAACCAAAATTTGGGGCACTAGCTAAACACCCTTTAGTGTGGTGGATTCTTGATGTATTAGGTCACTGAATTTTAAGGAGAGGTTATACTGGCCGATTTTATATTGTTCTGTTGTAACTATATTAGCTAACTATATTAGCTTGGTTTTCTCTCTGACACATCCCAGCTCCAGATTATTTGTTTGATGGTGGATTAAAAATGAAACGAAACGAATGAATGAATAAAGATTTTAAGAGTGGTATGAGTTTCCTGTGAAATCATCCTCACAATATTAATTTATTTATCATTACATTTATATCCCACTTTTCCTACAAGCAGCTCAAGGTGGCAATCATGATTTCCTCCCTCCATTTTAGTCTCGCAACAACCATGTGAAGTAAGTTAGACTGAGAGACAATAACTGGCCCAAGGTCATGAGGTGAGTTTTATGTCTGAGTGGGGATTTGAGCCCTGGTTTCTGATGTACTATCCCAATACTCTAACTACTACACTACACTGTCTGTTTTGCTACAACATTCGTATCAAGCATATACAACTTAAAATTGGCCAAAGTTTAGTTGTGGAAGGCACATACTGGCTAATGCCTGCAACATCACCAACATATGTCCTTCCACAATCACCAGAACAGGTGTATTTCTGAAAGGTGGACAGCATGTCTGACCTCTCCCCTTTGGCACTTTTAATTGCACCTCAACCCCTGCTTTATAGGATGTATGCATGACCTGACTTCTAACAGGTGCTAGACATCTTATGGCTCATTCTGCCAGAAGTAGTAAACCTGTGACCAATGTTAAAATGTCCCATCTGTTTTCACCTTAAGAGCATCAGAGTGAAGGTGGAGAAAGGACAGAGAAATAGCTAATGCACTTATTTTGTGAGGAAGCTCCAAGCTCACCCAGGTTCTGGTGCTTTGATGGGGTTGTAAAAATAGAACTAGGAGATGCTAGCCCTACCTACAATCTGTGCCTTTATTAAATCAATATTTTTGTTGCCTTTCATTCCAAACACACACACACACACACACAAACACACAGGCTTTGTAAAGAGAGGAAGCAAAATTTTCGTTTCACATTCTCCTTCCGTTAGTATCATTAAATTTCAGGGCAGTATTAGCCACTGATAAATTAGCATATAGATGAGTTTTGGGGGCAGGGAGGATGTGGTGGTGATGGGTTATGAGAACTCAGAGCTACACTGTAGAAATGTTTCCATTTTCATGTACCCCACACAAATGGCACCCTGAACTTAGGACAACCAAGAACTCTTAGCGTTTTTAGGTATTTCAGATTTTATAGTACTAATAATTGCTCGGAGTAAGGTGCACCGAACTGCTGAAGAACTTAAGAGATAAAATGATTTGTTATAATAGTTCCATTAGTAACGTAAGACAGAAGGCAAAATAGCCAAAGTCCCGAAAATCCCACCATAAGTGCTTTTATTATATTGTATTCCTTTAGAATACTTATATCCTGCTTTATAGCTTTGAGAGGCTCTCAACACAGCTTTTAGGAGATTTTCACATTTTCACAAAAATAACCACATTCCTTCTGCTTTCAGGATTGTTCTGGTGGCATTTAATGTCCAGATCCTTCATCTTTCCTAATGTTCCCCTTTCGCTCCCACCAGTGGTGTAGCATGGGTTGTCAGCGTCTGAGGTGTGGGGGCATGGGGTGCAGAGGGGGGATTGTGCCAGCCCAAGCCCACACTGCAACAGTCTGACAGGAGATGGAGGAGACCTGGCGGTGTGCACAGAGTAAGGCGAAGCAAGTGGAGGGAGAAAGAGGATCAAAGTAAACCTTTGAGGAGGGCAGATTTGAAGGCTGTGGTGCACTGTATGTGAAGGAGGCGGCAGCTGCCAGGGACCCTTGCCTCTCTTTGGGGTGGCAGTGCCAGCACCCTCCCCCTCCATCTTGTCTGGCGTGTGCAGGCGTCCCTTCGCCGGCCACAAAGAGAAGGAGGCGCTGCCACCACTCCAGCCCTGAAGGCCTGATCCAGGCATGGCTTAACTTGCTTCCTCAGGGCTCCAGCCTTGATGAGGGACCCTGCTGTCCTCACACTGCTTCAAAAATCTGCACCTGGGGCCATGGTGTTATGTACTTAAATTCTCACCCTGGGCCAGCAGGGGGATACTGTAGATAGTTTTCACTCAGGTCCACATATGCAAATAAGGGATTGAAAGTGAGGTTCAGTGATTGGATAGTTACAGAATGTTGTTACAGTTGCGTTGTACTGGAGCTCTATATAAGCAGGCTGGCTGAACCCTTCAGTTCAGTTCTGTTCTGGCCTGTGAATAAACAAGAGCTGTTTGAAGAATTGCTGTGTCGTCTGATATGTTCATCCACAACTTAACACATGGCCCCCTTGCCCTCCCCATGCTACACCCCTGGCTCCCACCAGTGGCAGATCTTGGGCTCTGAAATTTAAGCGGCGCCCCGTGTGATGCCAAAATCCTGCACCCCTCTGCCTCTCACGCTCCGTTCTAAATCAGAGTTGCAGAGCCCCTACTGAACCACGCCTACTTCAGCTGAACCCGTCCCACTCCTTTAAACCCACTTCTGCTCCCACCTACTAAGCAAGAGAGACTTTGACGGTTGGATATGGGGAAGGAAAGAGCTACATTCACAATGCCATAGCTCAGCAGGAGAGATTCTTGTGAGGACTTTTTTAAAAAACAACAACAACAAACTGAAGTAGAAATGTAGGCAACTGAACCGCTTGGGAAAATGAGAAACCGAAAGAAACAGAAATAGTCCAATTGGACTGTTCCTATCCCCAAGGAGGCTTGGCTGGAGTTGACATTACAGTTTTTTGGGGGGTTTTTTGAGTGCCAGGATTTTTAATTTGCCCAGGCATTTTAAATTGTTTTCATAGCCTTTGTTCTGCTTAACAGTTTTGTATTTTTATTGCCTCACAGTTTTAGTGTTGCTTGAAGGATGTCCTAGTATTTTCTTTTTCCTAGAATCCATGGGCTTAAGGATTTTAAATAAATAAATAAATAAATATTAATTTATAAACTGCTTTTTTTTGCCAAAATGACTGCTCACAGTGCGGGATTATTAGCAGGATCTCTCAGTTGAATTACAGTACTGTAAGAAAATAAAACCACAGTGGCCTGAGTTAACTGAGCATTTGGGATTCTCTCTCTTAAAACCCCTTACTAATGTCGATAAATAGCAGTAGATTTTTATTCTGCTGTTTTCATTACCAGTGCTGGCTGTATAGACTTTTCTTGTATCAATGCCTGCTGTAGTGCTGGTTTTCCCTGAACAATATTATTCTCCTGTACGAACAGTAATTTATAGTTCTGTTACCTTTCCTTTCTTATATTAATAATTGTTTTACAGATAACATTACAAGCAACTTGTAAGGAGTCCTGTACCTTACAAGCGACTGCAAAGGGAGCCAGACCAAATAGTGAGGCCGTAATTCAGTCGCAAGGCTGAGAGATTCACTACCACATACCCAAACCCGTAAGCTATATTCTTACAGTGTGGGACATTAGCAGGATCTCTCAATTGAATTACAGTATTGTGTTCCACCTGGGACTCAACATTGCAGTGTACTTAACATTGTACTACATAAAGAGGTCTGGGAGTAATGACTTTTTATAGTAATAGGGTTTCCCCCTCCCCTTTCTTTCTTAAATCAAAAGTAGGTTTAGAAAATGGTCATTTCTATGACACAAACAGAGCTTAAAAATACAGCTCTGGAAACACGCACACACCACCAACAACATTTAATCATGTTCTTTGCTCAGAATTACCAGTGTGCAAATGTTTTTGCTGGTGAGGAAATAAAGTTTTTTTTAAAAAATTGTTCCAGATTTCCACCTTCCACAATTTGTTTGCTTCCAAATGTTAGAAATGAAGCCCTCTTTATTAGGCACACCCAACAACTAGTTTCTTAAAGCTATAAAAATTAAACTGGGTGATCGGGTAATAGGTGGGTTTTTTCCCTCCTTTGAGGGGAAAACCGCCTTGAGGACTTTTTTTTTTAAAAACAAACAAACCAATTCCACAGTGTATAAATTTCATTAAATAAACAAACAAACAAACAAACAAATAAATAAACACCTTACAAATTAAGGGGACGAGATTACAAAACGTTGTCACCTTAGTCATATTACCTCAGGGACCGTTTACCTCACTCTATCGTCTTGTGTTTGTGGCATTTGCTGCTGCAAACACGGCTCTTTCTTTATAGGTTTGGATATAGACAACGAATTGCAAGCACTTTGAAAAAAATAACAAATCTTAGAGAGTTTTTGGATTACATACTGAAATTTCCTCAGAGACAGAGGACAAAACATGGCACTATTCAGGGTTTCTTTTTCAGATGGAACTTGCCGGAACTCAGTTCCAGCACCTCTCAGGTGTGCGCCATTGTCATTCTAGGAGAACGAGAGAGGTGTTCAGGATGAGTTCTGGCACCTCTTTTTCTAGAAAAATAGCACCAGATCTACTTTTTTATTGGCATATGCTTAAATTCAGTTACGTCTTGATATGTGGAGACTATTCAAATATTTATAATGGGAGCAGCTAACTCTCAGTTTAGAAATCTGATTTGGTCCTCCCCCAAGCAGTTTTTTCCCCTGGGCCTCAATATCCCATCAATTTTGTCAGCAGTGGGGGGAAAAAGTTAAATTAGAGACAGCACTGGGGTGGGGAGGGACACCGGAAACCACACTGCCCACATTATTAGAGTCCTCATCGGACTACCATGTTGGTTTTAGGATGAGGGAAGACAGTGGTAGAGTTGCCATACATATAAGCTCATGAGGAACAAAATGAAAAAAAGAAAAGTTATCTTCTGGAATGATAAAAGAAAAGATTTGGGGGGGGGGGAGCCAGACACAACAGAAATAACTCCCTCCCATATATTTTTCTTTTTAATTAATATTTCATGATCAGTTAACCAGCAGTCTGTTATCCTCCTAATAAAGCAAAGGTATTACAGCCAATAAAAAAATATTTATGGCCACATTTTTATGTTTTAATCAAGGGCAAACCTCTCGACATATTCTTTTTTAGCTGCTTGACATTGCACATGATTAAGTAAAAAAAATAGCTTTTTATGCCGAAAAGGAAATGCTCATTGAGGTTAGTTAATTAACACATCGTCCTTTAGAAACGCAATAAATCCAGCGTGATGAAGAAAGAGTTGAGAATAATAACTAGATAATCTTGCATGTAGAATCTGCACTGGACACAAATTCCGCTTGGTTTTGGGAGGCTTGCTTTTTTCTGGCAGAGACCTGATGGCTACACGGGCAGGATGAAGTTAAACAGGTTCAGAAGGAGGGTTTTTTAAAAAATGGTTTCAAAATCATGTTTTCATAAGGTCACGTCTTTGCCCTGCACAAAAATACCCCCAGTGTTGATTCCATACAGTGACTAAGGGTGAAATCCTAAATACTTACCTGTGAGAAAATCCAACTGCATCCAGTGGACCTTACTTCTGAGTAGACATACGTAGGACAGCAATGTTTTCCTGAGCTTTCTCTAGCACAATGTCATTGCCTCAGTCCAAAGCAGGAAATAGGTGTGTGGAAACAGCACAGAGAAATCCATTTGCACCACACAATGTAGGTGAGGACCCCCGCCATCTTGGCCTGTACATCTCTTCTTGCACACAAGTATATCTGGACATCTGGGATCTGTGTATCCTATATGCAACAAATAATTTATCTGAAGTATTGCTCCAATTTCTTTTGTTGCTTTCAGCTTTTGCTCCTGGACTTTAGAGCTGAGAAGGGGGGCAGCAGTGTGTCTGTGTGTTTTCCTTTTAAGATTTATTTACTGAAAGTTGTTCTGTCCCACCTGTCAGGACAAAATCCTCCCAAGGCGGCTTGCAAAAGGCAATTAAACACATAAAGCAATTTCAAAGCAGGTTTTTAAAACAATGTTCAAAGCTACCCAATTCACAGCATGTAAAGGTAAAGGGACCCCTGACCATTAGGTCCAGTCGTGGCCGACTCTGGGGTTGCGGCGCTCATCTCGCTTTATTGGCCGAGGGAGCCGGCGTACAGCTTCTGGGTCATGTGGGCAGCATGACTAAGCCGCTTCTGGTGAACCAGAGCAGCGCACGGAAATGCCGTTTACCTTCCCGCCAGAGTTCCCTATTTATCTACTTGCACTTTGACCTGCTTTCGAACTGCTAGATTGGCAGGAGCAGGGACAGAGCAATGGGAGCTCACCCCATCTCGGGGATTCGAACCGCCGACCATCTGATCGGCAAGTCCTAGTCTCTGTGGTTTAACCCACAGCGCCACCCGCATCCCACATTCACAGCATGACTAAAGCTCAAAAGTTTGAAACTAATTAAGATGAAAACACCTTTACAGATATGGCTCCGAGGCGGAGTGGCAACTTCACTCTCAGGTCTTTCTGCAGATAGTGGAAGGATATGGGATGCTAGTAATGGGCCTGTTCGCAACAATCCAAAGCACCAAAATAAGCCAATTCATGTCTCGACTCTGGACTCCAGGGACACAGGGAATAGACACTCTGGCGACAAACTGACCAAATGGAAAGAGTGTGCAGGGAAGCCCAGGCGGCTGTCCTACAAATGTCCCCTAGGGGAAAATCTCATTTAAAAGCAGCTGAGGTAGCTGCCCCTCTAAGGGAATGTGTTATCAGCCCTACAGTGGATGATTTCCCTAAAGCTAGGCAGGCTTCTGAAATGGCCACCGTGAAGACACCTTGATATGGAGGAGGAAAAAACCTTGCAGTCTCTGTCTTCTCCATTCTTTATTTTGTTCGATAATGGAGTAGAGAGCTTCCGATTTATGGAAGGCTTTGTTCCTGTCAAGGTAGAACCTGAGGGTCCCAAGGATGTCTGACTTCGGATTGGGACAAAAGGACGGCAAAACAATGTCATGAGACCTGTGGAACAGGGAGTTGACCTTCAGGATGAATGATGGGTCGGCCTGAATACCATTTTTTAAAGGGATCCTTTCACCCTGTACTTCATAGCATTGCCTTGTCTGATAAATCACACCTTCATTATTATTATTATTAACTTCTCTTGGAAGCCTGAGTTCGTTCTGAGTTTTGGCCCACCTGACCTTCTCCCTGCAACTGTTGGCTACTTGTGTATACTTTTCTTTTGTCTGTTCCCCTTTTGTCCATTTCTTATACATATGCCCTTCTTAAATCTCAGCTCATCTGTAAGCTCCTGATACAGCCATACCAGTTTCTTTAGATGCCTCCCACTTTTCTTTCTGCTTGGAATTGCCTGCGTTTGGACCTTCAGTATTTCAGCTTTAAGAAACTCCCATCCATCTTGGACTCCCTTTTCACTGAGTATTTCTGACCTCGCTTGGTAGTTCCTTAAGCTTTTAGAAACTGGCCTGTTTGGCATGTCTGACTGCAGTCAGCTTTCCCTTGCCTTTGTGTAATGAATCCCAAGAGGACACGATCACTTCAACTCAAGGTTGCCAGTACTTGCACTTCGTTGATCAGTTCCTCCCTGTTGGTGAGGACCAGGCCCAAGATATATGATCCCCTTGTGGACTGTCATCTTCTCTGACAGTGCCCTGCTGCACGACTCTTTGTTTTACCCAGTAGTATTCCAGTGCAGCAGCTCAAAAGAACAGCCTCTTAGTCCCTGAAAACCCTTCTTTCCTAGCCTAGTTTAGGATCATGATGATCCCTTTCAAAGACCACTGATTTGAGAAATGGTCCATATAATAAGTGCTGACTGAACAATTACTATACTAGCAGGCTAGTAGTGTTGATGTTTGCTCTGCTAATTGTACTTAATTTACTGTGACTTTCCCCCAGAGGTTCCTGTTGATTTGAGTGTGTTATGATACTGTGCCAAGATATTCCAGTGGGAGAATACATCAATTAAAACACCCAAGAGAATCATTACAAGAGCGATCTGTACAATGAGCTGCTGATAGGCGCAGCCCACATTGAGGTTGGTGTGGAAATTCAGAGCCCTCGGTAGGAACTTTGCAAATCATTAAGGTTTGGAAGCTACTGCTAAGCACATAATTTTGGGGGGATTCAGTCATACTGATTTGTGAGAACATGATTCAGTAGGCATACCCAAGCCATTTAATTATTTTGGTGAGCTAAATTTTAGCTATGGTGCAAGTAACCATGAGGAGAAGT
Organism: Podarcis gaigeae; assembly: GCF_964106915.1. NCBI lineage: Eukaryota > Metazoa > Chordata > Lepidosauria > Squamata > Lacertidae > Podarcis > Podarcis gaigeae. The sequence goes on along the minus strand of NC_139683.1, from coordinate 63,423,975 downwards.
TTATTGCGTTTGCATTTTAAGATGAACGTACCTAATTCTCACTTCCCAACCTCACAGCAGAACCAAAACACAGATAACCTATGAAAGTATCACTCTTAGGAATTTTGCAATGCAGTTCTCCAGCTGAAAATGCATACCAAAAAGTGAATATTAGGGAACAATGCACACACAAAGGTATTTATATTAATGAAAATAGCATACAAAAGTTTACGTTTTGCATTAGGGAAAGTTCACTTGCATATGTGTGCGCGCCCAGATATGCGGATAGTAATATTAACACAATCTATTTTAGAGTTCATAGTCAATGTAGACAAAGACTCTCCTCCCTGAAAGAGAGGGGAGTGGTTGTGGGCGGGAGCCCGAGCACCGCCCAGCAGGGGGCGTTGCCCCTGCCTCCAGCTCACCTGGCTGGCGCTCACGCCCCCCCCCGGTGGCCACCCAACCAGGTGCTGCGGTGGGGGCGTGTTCAGCAGCCTTTTGCTGCAGCGCCAGCCTTTCCCTGGCCTCATTCCTCGTCGTCGTCCCGTATTCTGTCCGATGCCTGCTTGGCGGGAGGCCATGGCACAACCCTCGGTGACAGCAGGGGTGAGCCTATAGTTGGATTAGCATCAACAGGTGATGAACCCCTGGTGAATAAACCCACTTGTTTCGATCCAATGCCTAAGCCAATACCTTTTCGTTGCTGTATTCAATAAAGTTGTGGCCTTTTCTAGCCCATTAACCTTATATCACGTGTCCTTGTGTCTTCATTTCACTTCGCGGGGGTCGGGCCCTCGAACCACAATATAATGAGACGTTGAGGAGGAAATTGTGTTTTAGATATGTTTGAGTCCAAGCTGTTTAAAGTTTAGTTTATTGTCCAATAAATTGGAATTGTGCTTGGATGAAAATAAGAAGCAACTGGAGTACAGTACTATAATATGTGTCTATTGGCTTACTTTCATGAAGAACCAATATTCACTAGTTTCAGTTTTAACATTTTGTAAGTCATCCTTAGTGCAAAGATAGCACTTGAAGCAATGTTAGAATGTTTTGCACAAGCCGAAACTTCCACACAGAGCAGCGCATAAAGAATGCAGCACACGGTGATGTAATCCCATGCATATTTGCTCAGAAGTAAGGGCTGTTGTCTTAAATGGGCTTTCCTCTGGCACTGTGGGTTAAACCACTGTGCCGCTTGGACTTGCTGGTCGAAAGGTCATAGGTTCGAACCCTGCGATGGGGTGAGCTCTCGTTGTTCAGTCCCAGCTCCTGACAACCTAGTAGTTCGAAAGCATGCAGTGCAAGTAGATAAATAGGTACCGCTCCAGCAGGAAGGTAAACGGCTTTTCCGTGCGCTGTTCTGGTTTCACTAGGAGGGGCTTAGTCATGCTGGCCACATGACCCGGAAAAACTGTCTGTGGATAAATGTCAGCTCCCTCAGCCTGTAAAGCGAGATGAGCGCCGCAACCCCAGAGTCGTTTGTGACTGGACTTAATTGTCAGGGGTCCCTTTACCTTTACCTTTAAGGGAGTTGGATTGCAGCCTCCCTTTCAACTGACAGACCTGGTGACTTTAAGCTCATTCCATTTTAAAAATGCCATCAGATGAAATCTAATTTATGAAATGCCTACCAACTCATAAAGAAGCGTCTCTTTTTACACTTCAAGGGAGACATCAAAAGTATTTACTATGGTTTGCAAAGCTGCACCCTTTGCCTCTCTGCCTACTTTCTGTTTATATTGGCACCCGCTGCCCATCACTATAGAGTTTGGATCAACCTGCCTGGTTGTCTTTGTCTTCGTGTCTCCATCCTTGCGACAGAGATTAGCGAAAGGAAGGGTGAGAAGGATGATGGATTTTTAGGTGGTCTTGTGAAAGACATTTTGATGAGAAGCCAGGTGTCCTTGATGCCTGCCACAAGATTTATTACAGTCCTCTTCAAGCAACTCATGCTGAGCATTCCTGAGTAATTAGAATTCAGCCTATCAGTTGATGGGCACTGACCTCTCTTTACAGGCCGCTCTGAGCATCTGTGTTGCATCCTTCGAACCACTCAACCTTACCTTTACTGATGCAACCTGGTAGATATTTTATGACATGTTGCCATGGCACAAAGGCTGCACAAGCTGTACTACACAGTACTCCAAGCCCGGGGCTACTGTGGGAAATGCTTAGTGCTTGAAGTTTAAGCTAAATAATACGGTCTCTTAATGAGCTCATGTGGACTGCAGATCAAAAGCACAAAGAAAAGGTAAAAAGTTCATCTCACATGCAGAGTATGGATGTCCGAAGCAAACCTTTGAAAGACTCTCACTTGTTGGGGCGACTGAAGAAAAGCATTTCACTTTAAAAGGCTTTGTAGATTTAGGCCCGGGCTGTGGTGAAAGTACTCATTGTTTTTCATTATTGCTTTCAGCAGTGCTGAAAGAATGCTTCCTTTTCCTCACTAATTTATGTGTTACATACCTTGCAGAAATGGTTACTTATTTTCTTAGAGTGCCCTCACTTGTGCTTACTTTCAAATGCCCTCATGTGCCCTAGTGAATTTCAGTCCTATGTGAATTCTGATTTGGTGGAGGTCACCTATATGACTAATCCAGAAACAAAATACAAAGCAGCAGCCAAGCAAAAGAATGGCATGGACAGGTTTGGAAATGGAAAATCAACATTTGTACAGTGTTAGCATACAAAGAGGATGTGAAGCTGTGGCTTGGGGAGAGCGCGTGTAGCCTGCAGAGGGTTGTGATGTTGGGGGAGTCCCAAGAGCCAAATAGAAAGACGGGGGGCAGGGGACATATGATCCCAGGGCCTGAGATTCCCCACCCATGATATACGCCATGCCTCCAGCTTCAACACCAAATCTTACTTATGGCTTCCTGACATACCTGATGGTAGTGAACTGTGATTGGGTGCTGAGTTAATTGATATCCTATGCTCTATCATGGAGATGCCAGCAGGGTGGGTGTTGATCTGGTTTCAGCTATTTTTGAAATTTCCTGTGTGGTTTGTGCTGTTGACAGGGGCATGACCATGGATTAAAGGAGCATAGGTTATGGCATAAATGTGCATATCTCCGTCCCGTTTCAGCCATTCCACCAGTTAATGTGGGATGTCTTAGTAGTAGAACTGCCATGGTGGAAGTATAACTGGAGCTCAGCTGAGATTATGGGGCTTCCACCACCTGGACTCCACAACTGTTGGATCTTCTGGATTATGGCCTGAGTTTATTTTCTCTTCAATATAGGAGAAATTGAGCTTATCTTAGAGGTAAGAAAAGTCCTGAATTCTGCAACCAGACTTCCCAACAGAAAGACTAGCTCCTTCAATTCAGACCCCATCAGGAAGATAGGAAATTTATTGATTTATTGATTTGATTTCAGGTCTTATTTATCAACTTGGTTTTCAGATCTCACAAGGCAAAATATGAGATTTAACAATGTTTTCTCTTCAAGATTCTTTTAAAATCATAGCTACAGATGGAACGTTCGATATACAGAAATAAAAATTGGGGGCCTAAACTGAGTGAAGTAGTTGTGAACCTTGACTACATTAAATCGTCTTTTGCAACTTCTGTTAACTAACCTTGAGTACGCCAAACTTGTTCCTTTTTAAACAAGGGATTTTGACATTGTTTGGTTGCTATCAGAGTTTTTGGGAGACACATCTTTGGTTCATTGCACAATTATAGTCATGCAAATTATTAGATCTCTGGCTCATAACAGTTTGTATAAACTGTTGATCTTGTTCAGTTCAGGAGTATCAAATAGGTAACTTAGCATAAGTAGCAGGACTGGAGGCATTTTTTTTCGTATTGTATTAACACAACTGGAAAAGGTGAAAATTGATTTCTTGAGAACTGTGAAAATATCCCTGCTTCTTTTTGATAGGGGTTGACCAAAAATGCTTAGTATTGTCAACTCAAAAGACTTTTTTAAATGTGCAAAATTTGCATCTCCTCAAATCATTGTATTGGTTTAAAAATGTGTAATTAAAAATCTAGAGGCTTCTCTCCCTGCATCAAATTTTACATCCCTTGGACTTTAGGATTTGGAGAAGGGAAGAGAGTATGGCAAAATATTGTGAACTGAGAAGACAACCTTTCTGTGCTGAATTTTTCAAAGGCTGAATCAGTCAGTGAATCTGTGGTTGCATCAATAGTTCTTATCAAGGACAACATTACACATTGCAAGGAAGACCTTCGGTTTCCAACTCAAAGTCTGCTTCATAATGACAATGTAGGGAGGGAGTTATTTGGAGGGAACCATCAGCTTAACAATTTCTCCCCTCTAAACATGCCTTCCTGGTAATTTTTCTGTTGATTTCTCCGCAGTGGTGTGTGTGTGTACTTGATGGAAGAAAACATGTGGGGGCATTTTCAGGGTAGAATAAGCAGGCAGGAGAAGAGTTAAGTATCCATCTCCCAACCTGCTGACTGTCTTGCACAAATTCAGACCTCAGCACTTCTCCCAGATTTGCATTAGCTTGCCAAACACAAGTCTGAGGACACATGTTTTCTGAGGAAACATCTACAGTAGTTATACCCTTGTGCAAGATGAAAAGATGCAAGAGGACACAGGCCTCCTGCACCGTTAATATTTGTGTAGAAGACGGTATTTCTGCAGCCTGAATGACAAAGCTATACATACTGAAATGTCCACTTCTACACAACTATTCGTGACAGCAGTCACAAAATTAAAAGATGCCTGCTTCTTGGGAGAAAGGCGATGACAAACCTAGACAGCATCTTAAAAAGCAGAGACGTCACCTTGCCAACAAAGGTCCGTATAGTTAAAGTCATAGTTTTCCCAGTAGTGATGTATGGAAGTGAAAGCTGGAATTGATACTTTTGAATTATGGTGCTGGAGGAGACTCTTGAGAGGCCCATGGACTGCAAGAAGATCAAACCTATCCATTCTTAAGGAAATCAGCCCTGAGTGCTCACTGGAAGGACAGATTGTGAAGCTGAGGCTCCAGTACTTTGGCCACCTCACGAGAAGAGAAGACTCCCTGGAAAAGACCCTGATGCTGGGAAAGATTGAGGGCACAAGGAGAAGGGGACGACAGAGGACGAGATGGTTGGACAGTGTTCTGGAAGATACAAACGTGAGTTTGACCAAACTGCGGAAGGCAGTGGAAGACAGGAGGGCCTGGCGTGCTCTGGTCCATGGGGTCACGAAGAGTCGGACACGACTAAACGACTAGACAACAACAACAACACAACTATTGAAGGTGCAGGAGCACTGCCTTTTCAGGTTTTCACCCTATCCTTATTAGAAATGCTTCTTCTCAGAAGAAGAAAATAAGTATTTGAAAGGGGAACTGCAAACAAGTAACATAGCATTCAAATTGTGAATTAGATTATAAACTAATTGTGAACAATATTGTACTGCTTGCATTTGCCAAAGAATAGAGTCTTATCAAATAGGGGATGCCATGGTTTAAAGGCAGGACAGCTTTCCTTAAGAATAATTTCTGCATTCTAAGCAAAACGTTAGTGTAAGATGCAGATATACATGCAAGACATGGAAAATGCATATTAGCACAAAGTCTGTTATTGGTAGCTGTTCATTCTTTTTCTTGTCATCTGCGAAACAGGTTTGCTAATTACTCTCTTTCTGTCTTCTGTGTGAATGTCAAAAGAAATTTAATGTTGGAGGTAAAGGGGGTGCTTAAACACTTCATCGAGCTCAGGATTCTACATGGTCAGATTCAGATGTGCTAATTTACCTGCTACAACTCATTAACATTGGGTTCAGACAGGTGTTTGATGGCTTAGCTCAAGCAGCTGAAAGGAATGGTGATGAATCCTAACTGTTCTTGTTTGCAATGAATATCATTGAACTTGCTTTGGTTGATATTTTGAAGCAAATCTGAACAGGGAAGGGGTGGAATCAGCAACAAATATGTAGGTTCCCCTGTGTGCTATTTTCCTGCCATTGATGATCATACTTGAGGAGTATAGACTGAAGCAGCAGAGGGGTCATTCAATGTCAATTTTTTTGGGGGGGGGATTTGGTGGGATTCAGGGCAAACTGACGGAAGTACACAGCACACTATTACACTAAGAAATTTGCTACCACAAGGTGTAGTGAGGCTGCCATCTTTTTAGCTTTTTATAGACATTATACTACAGATTCATGGAGGATAAAACTATTCACTAGCCATGATGGTTGTATACTATCTCCAGGATTTTTATTTTACATATGCATCTGGTTAGCTACTGTAGGAAACTGGTTTCTGAATGGAGTAAATCTATGGTCTGATCCAGCAGGGCTCTTCTTAGACTATTCTGAAATAAGAATACATTATGCCTATATTGTAATGTGTGCAGTTCTATTGTATTTTGAAATGCAACAGACTACAACAAAGCAAGCGGTCAATAGACAGACCTATACACAACAATTTAGAAAAGAAGGAGGACCGTGGTTATGGATTATATTACATTTCCAGCAGTTACTTCACACTGTTGGATATATTCTGCTTACTTTATATGGAGTTAAATACCATGGGTATAACATTTACTGTAAAAAAATATGATCATTTTGCTTTAGCCCTAACTTTAAACTCTGAATGCTGCAAAATGTGAGTTTTCCCTTTATCTGGAGGAATGAAAGAATACAAGGGTTAATAGTTTAGCCACTTGCCCATGACAATAAAAACCGTCCTTTTAAAACTATGAAGCTAAGAATTCACATCTCAGTCCTAGGACTCAAATGTAGATTAAATGTAATGAATTTACCGAGTATTCAAATGTTACTGCTCAAGCAGTGATATACACCCTTGTTCTGTGGCCTTTATTAAGTGTCGACTTTTTCCATACTTCACAATGAGGAAAGAGGGAACCAACTTCTCTCAGCTTTGACCTTTCGGAGCCATTTTGTTGCCTCAAGCCCTGTCATTAACACAGCGGCAAGCAGTAATGTTTATGATAGAATGTAAAAAAAGCTTGCATAGAAAACAGCACCCTTTGCTTCCCCCTGAGTCCCTAAAAACTCTTCAGTGGTGTGTATGTAAATTCTTCACGATGCCTACACTGGGAGTTTGGAAAGTGAACTTCTCTTTTTTGCGGGAGGGTCTCAACAAAATATGGCGCAGTGCCTTCAAAATAATAGCTGTTTTGGTATCTTTTTTTAAATCATTTCCCAACCTTTCAGTGCATAGGAACTAGCAAATGGGTCTTTTCTTCTGACAAACATTTGCCTTCCTTCATAACATTTTCTGCTCCTCTTTGTATGTGTGCGGATATAAGGCCTGAAAGCAGTGACCCTGTTTCTTAGCAACAAAGATGCTTTGGCCTCAGCCTTGGTAGAGGAGGTAGAAGGTCAATTAATGTGGCAGGCCTGTCCTTAACAATATGCTATCATGGCACCAACTTTTATTTCCTTATAGTAATATATCATAATAAGTTTTGTAGCTCTTAATACTTGTGGCTCTCCTCTTTGAATAAAAGCATAACTAAGACTTGAGGGTATGTCTGATATAACAGAAAATGTAACTATAAAAAAAAATACCACAGAATAGAAATCATCTGACTGCTGACTATCCTGCTGAGTTGCCTGCGGCAGTTACATATTTCCATTGAGTTATTTTATGATCAGGCCAGTATGTTATTGAAATATTATCTCTTTAGCCTTTCTCATTCTGATAAGAAATGACAGGCTCTCAGAACAGTAATACACATGGAGAACAAAATATGGGGCTGTGGGGGAAATTCAGTTGAGGGGCAAAGAACAGGGGCACAACAGTGTCCCTATTACACCTCCCCAACCATACAGCTGTCTTTATTCAAACAAGAACATATTCCTTGTTTTGGTAACGTAATTAAACAGGATAGCACTGCCCGTAAACTAGCCTAGAATTGTCCATCATGTGGAGATGTTATTGCTTAAGGGGGAGATTTGGCACCACACTAGAAGTTAATGGAGACTGGGCACCTAACTGTCCTATTTGTCTGTGAACATTTCTCTTTTTCATATATTGTTGCTGTCTATCTTCATTCATGTGAACAGCCTCGGGTTGAAGGCGTCATCCACAACGTTGGGATGAATAAGTGCTTTGCATAGGGCTACACTGCGTAAGGTTACAAGGGGGCACATCAACTCTGACTCTATTCCACTAATAAAGAGTTGGATAAAACAGTTCAAAAAAAAAAGATGCATGGGTAATCGGAAGAGTTTCCACCAATTGGTGCTTTCAGATGACGATGACTAAACTGAGGAAAATATTCACACGATTTCTAGGAACTTTGCAGGCATGTGGGGTGAAAGCATGGAAACTGGTTACACGAGGAAGCAGCTGAGTGCAATTGCGTCGGTGCAAGCCTAAATCCATGCTTTCTTAATGCCGACAGACATTTTTACCACTCTGTTTTGAAAACTGTGTTTGCCTGTGTGGACATACTGAAATATCCATGGGCACTAGAAAAATAGGTGTACATATTTTGATAAACATAAATATTTTGATATTGAATGGAACATTATGACCATCACCTTTGGTCCATTCCAACTCTGCCTTATCTGGCAGTGGTTTTCCAGGATTTCAAGCAGGAGTTCTCTCTCAGCCCCACCTGGATATGCTGAGGATTGTACCTGGCATGCAAAGAAGATGCTCTATCATTGAGCTATAGTCTTCCTCCTTAGACTCATTTTTGTTAAGTGGCAGCTGCACTACCGCCAGCCTGGCCATTGTGAAACTCAGTAAAGAGTTCGCTGCTTCCTCTAGTGACCTACCGTGATGGAGCACCGGAGAATGTAGTGTCTGCGACCTGCTGCTAGAATTCTTTGTTTTAAGACCCATGCTGTCTTAAATTGGAATTTTCCCCTATGGTTGGGATTGCTAACACGCCAACTTGCTTCCCCATCCCAATATCCAAATCAAGAGTATTTCATTCTATTCTGAATGAAGTAAATCCCCATAATTTAGCCTTTGTCTGCTGTCACTCGCATATTCTTCCATTTGTTACAGTGGAGTTGTTCTTGGTTTTATATTACAGTGAAGTAGAAAGAGAAAAGCAAACCTTGATTTGTGGCTGGTAGCCTGGGAGTAATATTTCATGGTGTTCCCGTCAATGTCCCAAATGTACACAGTAGTGTATATACAGACCACCAAATTTGTAGGTAGCCCTTCTCGTTTGTTCAAGCTTTGATCTGCTAAAGTTATGATACTCATGTGTGTTTTGCTTCATATATATATATATATATATGCAGGTTTTGGTGTCCTCGGGTGTCTTCCCGTGTAAAAGTTGGGGTGTCTAGGCGACGTTTCGACGAGGTCTCACTCGTCATCTTCAGGCTGGTGCTTTCGGCTTCTTGTTACTGGAACAGAGCGGGATCTCAATGTTTGAGTTCCTATAAATACTGTAGAGGGGGTGTCTAGCCTCCAATGTTCTGGGCAGAGAGGAAGTTCCCAGGCTAGTGTGCCTTTTCTTCTTTTGTTCCTTAATTACTTGAGAGATACCTTGAGTGATTTCTTGAGTGATATCCTGAGTACCACTTAGGTGGGTCATTAGGTGTGGATTAGTTGCTAAAGTCTTTGTGTCTTGACCTCTTGAACTTTGTGAAGAGTTTTCCTGAGAAGATGGCTGTATTGCACTTAGTTGTGCTTTGGCTTGGCTTCGTGTATAGGGGCGAGCTGTGGTTTTGTGGCTTGTGTCAGCCAGATCTGTGTAGGGATTGCAGGGGGGTGCAGCATCCGGAGGTGCCACCATGGATTGGCTACTGGATGGTGTCAGTAATTCATCTGTGGAGAGGGTCTGGGTTTGGGTCTGGTGTGGTTGATTGGTGTTGGCGTTCTGTGTGCCTCTGGATCTGGTGTCAGTTTTTGTGGGGAGGGCTAATTTCCAGATGTCTGGCAAGCGGGATGTGTCGTCACGCTTGTTCATGTTGTGAGGGTGTTTCTCTATCTCGATGGCTTCCATGATTATTCTCTTGTGGTGATGTTCCGTGTTAAAGAGCAATTTGGAATCTGCAAAATTAATTTCGTGTCCTGTTTCTTTCATGTGTTGGAAAAGAGAGGAAGTTTTTTCTTCTTTTTTGACGGCATTCTTGTGTTCTGCGATACGTGCATTTATTCGTCTGTTTGTTTGTCCAATGTACGTGGCTGGGCAGACTTTGCAGGGTATTTCATAGATCCCTTGGTTTTCCAATGGATACCAGCAAAACAGGATTACGAAGCTAATCCAAAAGGAAACACCCCCCAAAAACCAAGACACAGAAGAAAACAATGGCATGGCCCTCCTTCCTTATATCAAGGGCACTACAGATAAAATTAGCAAAATCCTCCATAAACACAATATCAAAACAGCCTTTTGCACCAACCAAAAAATAGCCAATATCCTCAGAAACCCCAAGGATAAAATCCAGTTGGAAAACCAAGGGATCTATGAAATACCCTGCAAAGTCTGCCCAGCCACGTACATTGGACAAACAAACAGACGAATAAATGCACGTATCGCAGAACACAAGAATGCCGTCAAAAAAGAAGAAAAAACTTCCTCTCTTTTCCAACACATGAAAGAAACAGGACACGAAATTAATTTTGCAGATTCCAAATTGCTCTTTAACACGGAACATCACCACAAGAGAATAATCATGGAAGCCATCGAGATAGAGAAACACCCTCACAACATGAACAAGCGTGACGACACATCCCGCTTGCCAGACATCTGGAAATTAGCCCTCCCCACAAAAACTGACACCAGATCCAGAGGCACACAGAACGCCAACACCAATCAACCACACCAGACCCAAACCCAGACCCTCTCCACAGATGAATTACTGACACCATCCAGTAGCCAATCCATGGTGGCACCTCCGGATGCTGCACCCCCCTGCAATCCCTACACAGATCTGGCTGACACAAGCCACAAAACCACAGCTCGCCCCTATACACGAAGCCAAGCCAAAGCACAACTAAGTGCAATACAGCCATCTTCTCAGGAAAACTCTTCACAAAGTTCAAGAGGTCAAGACACAAAGACTTTAGCAACTAATCCACACCTAATGACCCACCTAAGTGGTACTCAGGATATCACTCAAGAAATCACTCAAGGTATCTCTCAAGTAATTAAGGAACAAAAGAAGAAAAGGCACACTAGCCTGGGAACTTCCTCTCTGCCCAGAACATTGGAGGCTAGACACCCCCTCTACAGTATTTATAGGAACTCAAACATTGAGATCCCGCTCTGTTCCAGTAACAAGAAGCCGAAAGCACCAGCCTGAAGATGACGAGTGAGACCTCGTCGAAACGTCGCCTAGACACCCCAACTTTTACACGGGAAGACACCCGAGGACACCAAAACCTGCATTCCTGTACCCGTGAAAATCTACGAAAGCAAATATATATATATATATATATATATATATATATATATATATATATATATATAAAATAGCATTAACGGGGAAGCAGATGTTCCCATCCTCCCTGCAAATGCTATACAGTGAATCATCTTAGCCTCTCCGTAAAATTTTAACTTAATGGAGTCCTGGCATTTGTGATGAGCTGAGGAACTTAATTTTATAGAACAACCTATTGAACAAGCTGTTCTTGGACATTCCCATCTCAACTAAATGTTAAAAGTATTAAAATTCACATTAGCGCGAGAGGAAATTTTGCATGGGTAATCCTTTAATACAGTGTTTTATGGCTCTATTAGCTGCACAGCAGCTGGTGACATGATGAATTTAATCCATTAAAAAATTCAGTAAGAGGTTTAAAAGTCAGCTTTTTAAAAACATAATCTTGCTGCAAGGAAAGAGAACTTCTCCTCGGGGCCAGAGACATGGTGGGTTCACAGTGTGGCAGGTATAGCTATGAAAGACACCTGCATGACTGGGTTCCATATGCTCATGGCTTCACACCTAGCCGAGAGAGGTTATGGTGATGAGAGGGAACTCAGTGGAACAAGCAAATTCTAAAGGGGGCAGGCAGACATCTGCAGATAGCTTTCCCTAGCTTTCTAGCAGGAAAAAAATATAAATCAGTTGTACTAAATAAATATGTTTTATCTCTGGGTCAGGCCCGCAACAGCTTGTGATCCACTAAACTGAATGCAGACTACCACCTTTGTATTGTAACCTGCTCTGTGATGGACAGCCCCTCTGATTTTGGAGCCCCAAGGATGAAGCAAATGAAAAAAAGAAAGGTGGGAAGGGAAGTTGTGAGCCAATTCATTGAATGCATCACAACTTGCACAGACCTACTGTAGCAACTCTTCCTCCTCTGACCCATTCCATAGTGACTTTGGGAATTTCTCCTGCCAGGTGAGCTCTGACACTTTCAACAAACATTTTTGTAGCTTGTTCGAAGTAAAATAGCACCGGAGACCATTAGATACTGAATCCAGTGCCCCCCTCCCACATGGGTCCCACTATAGTGTTATGTTCCTAACCCACAGTGGGGTAAAAACACACACAACTTCTTTTGTATTCCTTTTGGGAATTATAGGGTCAGAACTATTCAAACTGTATAGAAATTTATTCATCTATGTGACTACAGCAGCAAGAATGTTACTTGCCCAAAAATGGGAAGAAGACGTCCCAGCAAAAGAAGAATGGGTACAAAAACTTATGGAATATGCAGAAATGGCTAAACTCACTGAAAAAATAAGAAATAAAGATTATTATTTTTTTAAAAATGGAAATAGTTTATTGAATATTCACAAATAAACTGTAAATAGATAAGAACATTGGCAGGGTTAAAAAATCATTAAACAAATCCACAACTCAGTAATCCAAATAATCTGAAAATGGACTGAGTGACAGTGTACTGAACCAAGGTCTGCATATATGATGGAGTGTAAAGGGGATCTCTGTTTCATAGCATACCACAGGGGCAGCCAATATGGTGCCCTTGAGACGTTACTAGACTCCACTTCTCATCAGCCTCAACCAGCATGGACAATGCATTATGCATCTGCCATATTGATTTTATTTCAGAGTGTCTATACAAATTATTTGTGTGGCCTGATCCTATATACACAGTTTCTTAGAAGCAAATCTCATTAACTTTAATGGGACTAATTTCAAAATAGATGTCCTAAGGGAGAACTTTCTTTGAAAGGCGAAAATGGTGAAGAAAGGTAGGATGGTGATTTTGACTTCAGGTATCAAAATATTTCACATAAAAATCAACAGCTTTTTTCCTTCCCCAGTCTTCCACTAGCGTGAATGGTACTCACAATTAAATATATAGGAATGAGTTATTTGTGCCTTTTAAAGCTTTATTAATATCAGCCAACTAACCTCCACTGTGTCTGGTTAGCGTGTAAAAATCTGCACTCACATACTCAGGAGTAAGCTGCTTGAAAGCAATAGTACTTCCAAGTAAACATGATAGTATAGTGTTGTAAAATAGGCATTGTTGTTGGACTCAGAATGCATTAAAGAAAATCTAACAGCAAATAAAAGAGAAGCACCACCCCGTTCTTAATTATTGATACACATGGTTTTAAATGCTTACTGTATACTATAAAATACGTGCCTTTAAGCACTGTCTGGAAAGCACGCATTGTCTTTATTGTTATAATAATAATAAATGTTACTGCCTTTTATTTTATGTCTGGAAAGAGCTTTATATAAATAGATACTGCACTTTTAAAGACTTTCTTCGAGAGACATCATTTAAAATAACTTTTAAAAACAAAAAAACCCCAAACACCCTGCATTTTAGAGCCTGCTATGTTTTTCAATATGGCTTTGGGCATTCTGCTGGAGGTAGTTTGGAATTGCTCATGATTTTATTCTTAAAAGGATTGCCTGAGAACAAAATTTTCAAGAAATGCCAACTTAAACCACCCCACCACAAAATTCAGAGGAGGGTAATTGAGCCTTTGCTGGTGGGTTGTGCTTGCCTTGGTGAGGTCAAGTTGTCCAAACCCAATGAGATGATCCTCTGACCCTCAGGATGTATATAGTAGCTGCACAGAAGTTAACCAGCTCTTGAAAGCAGAATAGTGATTCAGTTAACACTCTTACCAGCAACATGGCCGCTTCTGTGAGCTATGAAGAGGACGAGGCTCTCCTGGATTTCATTAAACTAGATGGTGAAATACAGTAGAACAGACCTTTAATAATCTGTGTTTTCTAAGCACTTCTTTTCAGCAGTAAGGGATAGCAATACAATTATTTCAGTGTAGTTTTCATGGAAGCTGTGGTGGTATTTTCATAGCTTTGACCTTTTCAAGTGGGGATGAGATATTTATCTTCCCTAACCTCAACTGCCGTCAGCAAGGTGTCCCTCAGCTTTGAAACTTTTTTTTTTTTTTTTGCATTCTGACAAAGGCTCTTTCTCGACGTGTCAGTTCTTGTTATCTACTTCATCTTCTTGACATATGACACATTTGTCAGCTCACATTCTTTTCAGGCCTCCCTTTGTCCGCCCTGATATAGGTGGAATATTATAGCAGCTTGCAGGGTACATAATTTATATTTTCTAGTGTTTTAGCAGCTTTTCTTGCTTAATAATCTCATTCTCGTGACACGCCTACACTCCAGTCCAAACACAACCATTCTAATAAATTCTGGGGGGCGGAATCAGAACAAAATTGGTTTTCTAAAATTTCATTTTTATCCCATAAATGTGCCTCTTGGGAGCCAATGGGCGATTTCCATCCCAGTGCAAAAAATAGCTGCAGAACAGAGATAACACCCCCCCGCTGCCGCTTTGGACCGCAGCATTGTAGGAAATGTTAAAACCTCTCCCCAAAATGTTCTAATCCTATTAATTATTTTTATTTTGCTTATTTTATTTCAACAATGTATATATCACTTTATGACAATCGTTTCTAAGCAAGTGACTCAATACAATAATGATAAAAGTCAGTTAAAAATATAAAATCAAAATTTAGTTAAAATGCCTACTGAACTTTTTAAAGAAGTCTTCAGTAGGTGCTGGATGTTCAGTAGGGAATGGGGCTGTCTGACCACAAAGGGAAGGGAGTGCCATAAAATTGGGCCCACAATACTGAACCTGGTGGACATGAGCAGTTTATCTGATCTATGTAGTCCCATTAACAGTGACGTCCCCCAAGACCTCAGTGGTTGGGTAAGGATATAAGGCAAGTTGTCCTTTTTCAGCTACCCCCCTCTCCACCTGTTGTATTCTGCATTTTTAAGAACTCTGTGTAATAGATGCAAAGGTGTATTTAACGGCATGTGTAGTGCAGTCCTTAAGACACATGTCTATAAACATATTGAGAGAGATTCCTGTAGTAGAAGAAAACTTGTTATGTTTTGGTTTTTGAGCTTAGCACACTCACCTTAACGGAGTTTACTACATTCAGGGGGTATGTGATCAATCTCCAGTAAAAGATGGTTAACATTTAAATAAAGAACTTTCCCACTTGTTTCCCTCTAACCTGGTCTTGGTGATTATATTGTAATGAGCTGGTAATAGAGTTTTTGGATTTGATATCCCGCTTTATCACTACCCTAAGGAGTCTCAAAGTGGCTACCATTCTCCTTTCCCTTCCTCCCCCACAACAAACACTCTGTGAGATGAGTGAGGCTGAGAGACTTCAGAGAAGTGTGACTAGCCCAAGGTCACCCAGCAGCTGCATGTGGAGGAGCAGAGACGCGAACCCGGTTCACCAGATTACGAGTCCACCGCTCTTAACCACTACACCACACTGGCTAATAGGATGTTAGCTGAAGGTGGTACTGCTTTATAAGAATTCAGTGCAGGCTCCATGGCTGTGTGTGTGTGTGTGTGATCTCTCCATCTTGACCAACAGAAAGCTCCTTTTTCTCAAGGAGTCTTGTAAGGCAAGGTGGACAAAATAGGAAAGGACAATGTCACACTTGTGAAACATGACAGTGCCATCTGGAAAGCAACAGAGGGAGAAGAAAAACAACTAACTCATCATTACAGCACAGGCTTTTCCTCTGCACTGATGATGGACTGCTAATATTTCACATTTCAGCAAATGCAACAGAAGATGAAAGAGGCAACTGCTAAGTTAATAGCAATGGCAAAGAGTAGCTCGAGTAGTTTTTAATTTTATGCTGCAAAGGAGAGGAAAGGAACAAGAAGATCTTGTTCTGTGTGTGATTCAGTAACATGACCAGTGGCTACTGGCAACTGAGCTAAAGAAAAAGAGTCCACTTCCTCATGATTACATTAATTACTATAGACCATAGGTGCTGCCTCCTTATTCTTCCTTTTCACCCTTCTCCACATAACCTTCTGTTGGTACCTTCAGTCTGCAATTCTTCTCCTTAATCTTCTGCTAGCTGTAGTAGACTCTCTAGAACGTCACCACCATACATGCAGCGTCGGCCTGTGCAACACCATACTTGTAGCTACGGAAAGTGCTTTTTATCTAAAAAAAATGTTTAGGGGTACTCTCATTTTCCTACTCATATTGAAATACTGCCCCTCAATGAGGCCAAACTTAGATTCACAAAATGTTTAGGGGTATGCGTACCCTGCGCCCCCCCCCCCAGAAAAAGGACAGGCTACGGACGAATGTTCCAAATGACAAGAGTATTTTAGAGTAGCATCTTAGAGTTTCTCCACCATATGGGGGTGGAGACTGGCTAAAACAGAGACACGTCACCATAGCATAGCTGGGCAGTATCAATGTGCATTGTAGCATTGCTAATCTATCTATGAGGCATGGTAAGCACGGCTGGTTGGTAGCTACAGCACAATAAAAAACTTGCTCCAATAGAGGCTGGAGGTGGAGGCCCCTGTCTTCAGTCCACCCCTTGTAAGCTCCACTCCTTTGCTTAGAGAATATAGTTTCTTAAAGGGCCAACTCCCAGGCCTAAAGACAGGTGATTATTCTCTCTGTGGCCTCTCATGTGGCCTGCTCCCTGCAAAGTTGAACAGGAACAGAAGTGGAGGAGGCACTTGCTTCTTTGAGCTCAGGAGAAAGTGCTGATGAGGGTCATGGCTGTGGTTTGCTGGGCCAGTGTGGTGTAGTGGTTAAGAGCGGTAAACTCATAATCTGGTGAACTGGGTTCGCGTCTCTGCTCCTCCACATGCAGCTGCTGGGTGACCTTGGCTAGTCATACTTCTCTGAAGTCCCTCAGGCCCACTCACCTCACAGAGTGTTTGTTGTGGGGGGGGGGAGGGAAAGGAGAATGTTAGCCGCTTTGAGACTCCTTAGGGTAGTGATGAAGTGGGACATCAAATCCAAACTCCTCCTCCTCTTCTTCTTCCTGTCTGCCAATTCCAAGCTCAGCCAGTTCCTGACCTCCAGCTTCAGGCTAGCCTCCAGTAGCCCAGTCCAGTTCACCAGCCACTTGCCCACCAGCCATGTGCCCAGCTGACTTCTGCTGCTCATCTGAGCTTGAAACTGGGGGGTCATGAGACCCTAATGGCAGCCAGTTGTGTGCAATGCATATGATACAGTTCCTGGCAAGCCACAACAAAGGACACATTTGCTGACGTGCTCAAATCTGAATCCTGATTAGTAAATGATACAACCACTTAGTAACATGTGAAAATGCAGCACATGCAAAATTTTCAAACAGCTTTCCTGCAACTAACTCTTACCTAGAGCGGTATGAATTGGACTTCAGCATCAAGCATTGCTGGGAATAACCATGTAACGAATGTTTCTTCCTCTGTCAAGGACATTTCTTCCATTTCATGAACATGAAGGGACAAATACAAAGTTGCTTGGTGTTCGCAGAGTTTCATGAACACGGAGGAACACGTACAAGGTTGCTCAGTGTTCACAGAGAGTCACAAATCACATTTCATTTATCAGGCCTACGGATGACAGGATATCATCTAATCTCCAGAGAGTCGTATTCATTAAAAAGAAATCTTAAGTAATTACAACAATTAATTGACTTGAAACAGTTTCAGATGGCAAAGGTTTACATAATTCATTTTCCAGACAAAACAAGCCTGATGAAGTCAGAAAAGCATGTTACTTAGAGCATTACAGTAAACCATCCCAACCATAATCTT
Source organism: Podarcis gaigeae (assembly GCF_964106915.1). Classification (NCBI taxonomy): domain Eukaryota; kingdom Metazoa; phylum Chordata; class Lepidosauria; order Squamata; family Lacertidae; genus Podarcis; species Podarcis gaigeae. Next base: position 63,406,068 of record NC_139683.1, on the reverse strand, counting down.
GGTAGTGGATTTGCAATAATTACATTCAAGTAGGTAGGACTGGAAATAGGTTTCATTGTACTGTGATCACAGCAAAAAATATGCTAGATAATACATGTTTTAATTGTTATAAAAAACACTACTGTGCAATCTTATGCCTTACTGTTTAGAAGTCCCACTGAGTTCAATGGGGTAAGTGGGCTTAAGACTACAGCCTCAAACACTTTCTTCAAAGCTATAACCAAACATGTCATTGCTTCAGGTGTTTCCCATGTGAAAGAGTATCATTCAAAAACATAATGCAATGTTTCATCATTTGATGGTGTGTATAACGTGTACATTGTCTTTGTCGAATAATAATATTTCCACATGACTAGGGTCAATAGCCATTATACCCATTTGTCACAAGAGCAAAGACTTCAGGCATGCTTAAACCTGTTGATTTCAGTACAGTCAATCACGCCTGATTCAGCGTTGGATTGTGACCAATGTGTCTAAAACCAGGGACATCAAACCTGGTTGAATGGTCAGCTAAACAGAAATACTGGGAAATGAGTAGGACATTCAACTATGTCCTACTCATGGTAAACGCGTTGAAATCAATAAACCTAAGTGAGTCATGTTTATTACCTTCAATGGGTCTACTCTGAGTAGGACTAACATTAAATACCAACCACAGTGCAGTAGTTTCAAAATATTTAAGGTGAAGTAATGTGAAAGTTCTGTCTGTGGCATATAATCTGTAATGGTTTCTCAGTAGATGTAAATTCTCACTTTTTCTCACAAGGGCAAATTCTCTGTGTGTATGACGTCTCAGGTCCAGAAACGGAGAGCTTGAAATCAGTTCTTTTTCTTGTCTTTTACATTGCATGCGACCCATTTTTTAATGTGTGTGGACTACAGCTCCTATCATCCTTGACCTTTGGATGAGGAGTTGATGAAAGTTGGAGTCTGGCAACATCTGGAGGGCTACAGGCTCCCCACCCCTGTTTCTCATATTGTGCTCCTGTGTGTTATTTGTCCATGTGGCTTTTCTATGCTATGTATAGATTCACTGTAGAACCTCAAGGACAATGTTCCTCAGCCTTGAAGTCCTCACATGCTACTGGATTACAGCTCTTAATATCTGTGGCCATTATCTAAGGTCAAAGAATATTCCTTTAGAATGAGGCGTTTGTGTGTAAATGATTATGAGAAAGCTCCTTGTTCACATTGCTCCATGGAATAATGGGGAAGCTGGGCCATGACATTTCTGAGTGTTGGCCCTGGCTATTATTTATTCATTAACATCATTTGTATACCACCAATTAACAATATCTTCTGGGCAGACAACAATAAAACATAACCATGAAAAAGCCAAACCCTCAAAATCAAACAGAACAAAGCTACTGTTCAGTTTGAAGCTAGCTAAATAAAATAATCAGCAGCAAGAACTAAACAAAAAGAACTTAAAACAGTACAGCTAATAAAAGAAGCAAAAACATGAAGAACTTAAAAGGATCTTGAAACACCTATGGAAATGAAAAGGCCTGCATCTGGTAATGAAAAGGTGATAGCATCAGTACAAGGGGAGCCTCTCTGTAGAGGGGCCACTCCCGAAAAGCCCCTTTCTCTGGTGGCTACCCAATATATAGTGGTACCTCGGGTTACTTACACTTCAGGTTACATACACTTCAGGTTACACACTCCACTAACCCAGAAATAGTACCTTGGGTTAAGAACTTTGCTTCAGGATAAGAACAGAAATCGTACTCTGGCAGCGCGGCGGCAGCAGGAGGCCCCATTAGCTAAAGTGGTGCTTCAAGTTAAGAACAGTTTCAGGTTAAGAACGGACCTCCGGGACGAATTACGTACTTAACCTGAGGTACCACTGTACCTCATTTGGTGGGGGACCTTGAGAAGGGTCTCTGAAGCAGATCTTAGTGTGGCAACCTAATTGTTTGGGGCTTCAAAGGTTAAAAGCACTTTGAGTATGTTCACACTAGGGGTTCTGTTTATGGTAGTGGAAAATGTCGAATTACGTACTTAACCTGAGGTACCACTGTACATCATTTGGTGGGGGACCTTGAGAAGGGTCTCTGAAGCAGATCTTAGTTTGGCAACCTAACTGGGGCTTCAAAGGTTAAAAGCATTTTGAGTATGTTAACACTGGGGGTTCTGTTTATGGTAGTGGAAAATGGGCAACCTCTCAGCCATGGTATGGAAAGGTAGTTAGATGGACATGCCAGGTCCTAGCCACAGAACTGACACCTTGAGGGGGGGGGGGTTTCCATTTCTGTGGGGAAGGACCCATGTGACCAGTTCCCTACTTGCACTGCTAAGCAATTTAAACATTGCCAGTTGCTCGAGGATAAGCAGATCCCACCACACAGCTGAAGTGATGTTTAGAAGAACTTGTTTGGGAGACCCTTAACCACAGCTGGGTTAACAGCCACCCCTGTGATGTAGTAAATAAGGTGAATGGGTTCTTCTTATCTCATTTCACAGCTGAGCAGCATACGGCAAGATAAATCAAATCAGGGTAAATGGCTTCATCTAATAAACTGGGTCAACATATAATGTATTTGTTCAAGTTTACACATTCATTGATTCTCATTTGATTTAAGAAGTGATATTTCAGTTTATGTCTGCAACATTTTTAGTATCGTCTTGGAGAGAGGTGGAAGGAGGGAGGGAGAAGCTGCGTGAACTGGCGACATGAACTGGAGAGAGAAAGTTTTTCTGCCCTTAGTTCCTTTTCATCTTTATATGATGAGGAAGGAATTGGTAGGCTGGACTTGGGGGTGGGGAGAGGAATCAGAGAGTTACGGCTATCTCTTCATCTGCATTTTCCCAATAATGTTTTAGTGATGTTTGCTAATGTATCATTCATTAACCATCAGCCACTATAAAAAACATAATCTGTCTCACAAAGTGGACATTATTATCACATTAAATCATTTCACAATATACCTGAACGGTTCCACATGATGGGCCTGGCCTGACTGCGCTCGGCTGCCTTGGGGGCAAACTCTTCAACAGTAATGAGATATGAGGTCTGTCTGTGATGAATACGATATTACTCGTGTCAGTGGCTGTGGACTGCACCCAGAATATTTCTTCCTACAGGTCCCTCCTCCTCCCTCCACCCCCCGACTATCGCAAAGGAACTCAGGCAAAGCACTATTAACCCAGTAAATGAAGCTCTAAAGATCACAGAGTGTGTTCATTAGTTGACAAGATTGTGACTAATCCAATTTTTCTTGCAGGGAAAAATACGCATACATCTGCAGCATCTGGGTTATCGCAGGCTCGGCAATATTTCAGACATATACATGCAGAGGATGGTGTTTCATTTTTTTTAAAAAAAAAACCAAACAAACAATGTCTCTTTTCACCCTCTGTATAGGCCATTATTATTTTATTCTTCAGCTGTTATTAATATTTTATTCTTTGGAGGAGATTAAAATGTTTGTGGATGGCGGCAGAAATGTGAAGATAAAAGCCAAGGAAGGAATGATTTTTAAGCTTATTTTTGTTATTAACATTTACTTTTGTTATTAAATACATTGCATTGAATTCAGTACAGGTTCATAAGCCAAAGTCTAAAGGGCTTAGCAGTAGTTCTCCTGTACTGCCTTTTGGAGCCTACTTTCTAGAGACAATTGTAGCTACATTAATTTAGCAGAATGCTGGCTTCAAAAGGCGGTGGAGGAAAATGCCCAAAAGATCATTCTACTCCCTTATATGCCCAGACAATCACTGTTCTGTGCAGGTGAGGGCCTACTGTAAGTCCATGCCATACAACATAGGAGTCTTGCCTTTAGTGTGGTGGCACAAACCCCATACCCTTCAACTGTCCCGATAAAATTGGGGCAACCTGTTTTTTCATGTGAGAGCATGGTACCAAAAACCATGCATCTTTGGGGATCACGATCTCACATGAGTCATGTAGCTCACATAGGAATGCAGTCCCAGAAGACACATGTCCCAGTTTTTCGTCTTGACATGTAGGAGGGTATTCTACCCTATGGAAATTCTTCTGGGTACAACTCAGGCTCCATCTCTGTTTTGGTTTTTTTTTTTTGGCCTCTATTGAAGACCATCCTCTTCCAGCGAGCTGTGAAGTAGAGATCTTTATCCAAGTGTGCATTTGTATGAGAACTGTTTTTACTTTTTCACATATGGAGTTGTTTTTAAATATTTTATGCAAGAGGGAGGGCCGTAGCTCAGTGGTAGAGTATCAGCTTCACATGCAGAAGGCCCCAGGTTCAATATACTCCACATCTCCAGGTGGATGTTAGAGAGAACCCACTCTGAAATCTAGATCCTGAAGAGTGTCAGGGGGCTGTCAGGAATGCAGGTTCATCCACAGGTCAGGAAGAGGACTCGAGACACAACCAGTGCAACCAGCTTTTATTCACACAAATAAAAACACAACAGAGTTCATCTAGGCTAATCTGCCCTAGTAGAAGATGTTGCTGGGACTGGTGTCTGGCTCCTGCTTCCCTCTCTAGCGCTCTCCCTCTGGACTCCTCCCAAGCAGCCATAAACTGTGGCAAGCTCTGGGCCTTTCTGGCTCATTGCTCAGCAGCTCACAAGGCTCTTCGTGATCCAGGTATCAGTGGAGGAGGACAGCTAGCTGAAGTGGGACTGTCCATCTGGCTCTTCTCTGTCAGAGTCTGAGCTCACACTAAGACCCTCAGCACTGTGCCCTGTCCTTGCACAGCTTTCCTCTTTTGAAACCCCCCTCCCCATGTTCACTCAAATCTCCTGCCTCTATCACCCTCCCAGCTTGTCCCTTCCACAGGCCGGTCCTCAGTGTCCCACCACCACTGTCCTGGGTCTAGGTCTTCTCTCTCTTTGCCATCCCTGGGGGGGTTCTTGGGCTGGTGTCTCCCACCACTCTTTATCATCCAGCCAGTCCCTGACAAAGAACCACTGCCACGCATAATGGGCAGCTTCCTATGTTCCTATAATTATTATTTTTTACAGTTTTCTTATTTTACAGTTGTTGTTTTATAATTGTGTATTTCATGGTTGTTACCCACCATGGGACCTTATGGTAAAGGGTGGGGAAGGTGTTGAGTGAACAAACAAATGCTGACCAAAAAAACTCATTTCCACATGGAATCTCAGAAGTATGCATCCATGGTCGCTACATTATCAAATGCTGCTGAGAGGTCTGGGAGAATCAATAGGGTCACATTGCTGTTCATCCATTTTCAAGCATAAGTTGTCCCTTCCACAGGCTGGTCCTCAGTGCCCCACCACCACTGTCCTGGGTCTAAGTCTTCTCCCTCTGTGCCATCCCTGGGGGGGGGGGGTTCTTGGGCTGGTGTCTCCCACTACTCTTTATCATCCACTGCTCTAGGCCTAACCTGTTTTAGGTACTTTCTTTTCAGATGGACCCCAACACGTAAACATGGAAGCAAGAGATGATCAGTGGGACTTGTTTTGCGTTGGTACCAACTTTTCCTCACTTAACCATGTTAATATATTAAAATATCATGACAGCAACTCTGGAAGAAAGGTGAGGATTGCCCTCACACTGGATGTGAGAGACTAAGGCAGCAGCTAGCATGAAACCACATGGCTGAGAGAAAAGATTCATAGCAGGACTTCACAACTCATTCTCTGGGGATTAAATAAAACCATAAGAACTTTTTTAAAAAACCTGAGAGAAAGTGAAAGCTGCCCTTGCACATAGCAGGTATATAGGGAAGGAGGCGGGGAAAGCTTAAAACACTTAAAGTAGGGAGCTGAAATAAATAAATAAATAAATAAATAAATAAATAAATGCAATAGTGACAGTAAAAACCCCCAAACAAAACAAAACCACATCAGACTTCTTTTCTCCCTCTGAAACTAGAAATAAAGATCCCACTATTGTACTTCTCTGCCCTTCCTGGAATAGGAAGATATCTATACTGCTCCAAGAGATCTTGCTCCTATGAAAGATTTCTGAACTATATATAACTCTAGAAGCTGGACTCTATGAGGATGAGTGAAAAAATAGAAATGAAAAGGCGAAGTCTGTGCAAGGTATATTTCTTAATTATTATTTCCATTAGGTTTTTGTGAGACAAGTAAATATTATTGATAGCTGTTCATGTTGCATACAGGTCAATTTACAAATAAAAATGAAGAAGGGAAAATTATAATTCTGACCTTAGCGACTCTGATAAGATCAGTTCTTTACTGATTTAATATTGTTTCATAGTTTGTGCTGCTAAATCAAAAGGTTATCCATAATACATAATGTGAAGATCAGGGGTATTCAACAGACATTTATTCATTATTAATATAGATAATAAAGGATCATTTATGAGGCTACAGATGAGATTTTTATCCTCAAAAGCTTAAAAAGGGAAATTTATTTTTGCTCCAGGACAAAGATGAAAAGAGTCAGTAATGGGAAAATATAAGCACCAACACAAAACTCTCAGACTCATTTTGTTCCCAAAGATGACTCGCACTTTACTTCGACAGATTAAAACCAAAATAAAATGTCTGCAATGTAAGAAAATATGTTTAAAATCTTAATTGATGGGGAATTTGGGAGCTTGTTCTGATTTTGTCCTTTTGTCTCTCTTGGAGTAGAGATCTTGAGTGCCTTATGGAAAGACTTACCAGGCAGAAAATACATCACTGTCTGAAGAGCTTTGGGAAATTTTTGACAGATACCAGTACTTTCTGAGGCGCCAATGTCAGTCATTGGACCATTTAATACACAAATACCAGAATTTGAAAAAGTGTTGTGGTCGCACACACAATGTAGCTTTCTCATTAACCCGTTAGGACCAGCCTTCCCTGCTATTAGTATTCCTTCATAGTTTATGTTCTTAAATCAAATGGTTCCTATAAAAATAGACTGGAAGCTGGTTCAACATATTTTTAAGTTTGAAGTGCAATCACTACAAGTTTCTTTGGTTTTTCCATTCACAGGAGTGCCCCAGGATCCCTTGCAATTTATGCTGTGATTGTTGTTCTTTAGTCGTTTAGTCGTGTCCAACTCTTCGTGACCCCATGGACCAGAGCACACCAGGCACTTCTGTCTTCCACTGCCTCCTGCACGTTGGTCAAACTCATGCTGATAGCTTCGAGAACACTATCCAACCATCTTGTCCTCTGTCATCCCCTTCTCCTTGTGCCCTCCATCTTTCCTAACATCAGGGTCTTTTCCAGGGAGTCTTCTCTTCTCATGAAGTGGCCAAAGTATTGGAGCCTCAGCTTCATGATCTGTCCTTCCAGTGAGCACTCAGGGCTGATTTCCTTCAGAATGGAGAGGTTTGATATGCTGTGATACAACTCCCCAATTTAAACTGTTTCATTGATGCCCCCTGTCAAGCTATGAAGTGGTAGCTTGGGTGACTTAATATAGGTACCATTTGGGTACCAATTTTTGTCTTTTTTTATGCTCCATCATCTCCACCACCAGCCTCAAGCTTGTTGCTGAATGGTAGGCCTGTCTCCTCTCTTCTGCAGCACCAGAACTGCAATATTACTTAAGTTGAGACCTTGGAGAGTTGTTGGTGGTTAAGGAAATCTTCCCTCTGGGACTAGGGTGGTGATTTTTACATGTGATTGCCTTCTGTCTTTAGCCCTAATGTTGCTGTGATCATGGATTTCTCAAGTCACTGAGAAAGCGGTTCATACTCTATATACCATCTATTTCCTGAAGCAAGGAAAACCCTATCTTATAAATTGACCATATTTTTACATGTGTGTGTGTGTGTACTTGACAAGATGCAAAAAAATCCCTGCTATCACATCTGGCTCCACAGTAGTCCTTGTACGCCGAGAAGGTGAATTTAACATTTGATTAACCAGAACAGTTTATAATAAGAAAAGAGGCCTTTAAATTAGAAGTTAATTTAGATAATTTGTCATCGCCTACCAGTGTCCTCCTCTGCCTTTCCCTACCAGCAATATGCTAATGCATCACGTAAAGTAATTGTCAGTCACAATTGCATATCATTCTGCCACTGGAACAGTCCAAGATCTAATTAAAGCCACAGCGGCAGCAACATCTGGGGTTTCTCCTGGATACTGATTAGGGACACCTAGGAAGAGGCAGCAGCAACCTTGAAACTGCAGTGAACCTTGAGAAGGCATGGGGATGGCAGAAACCTGATAGCAACATTACACTACCTCCCCTGCCCCCAAGCATAATGGTTGTGATTTGTGATATACTTTGCCACTGTCGGCTCACTCCTTATTTTCCAGCCTGGTCAGATGAGCTTTTGACTACAGCCAAATCACCAGCTAATGTTTAACTTGGGCCACACTAGGAAGTGCTGAAGCACCAACCACTTTGGCTCTGCCAGACTTTGATTCATTCTCGTGAGAGCCAAGAGATGCAAAGGACACTCCTCTCTGGTGCAAATTCTCTGATGTACCTCAATAGTTTACTATTACTGCATTTATTTATGACATTCATGAGGGAACCGGGTGGCACTGTGGGTTAAACCACAGAGCCTAGGGCTTGCCAATCAGAAGGTCAGCGGTTCAAATCCCCACAACGGGGTAAGCTCCCGTTGCTCAGTCCCTGCTCCTGCCAACCTAGCAGTTCGAAAGCACGTTAAAGTGCAAGTAGATAAATAGGTACCTCTCCAGCGGGAAGGTAAATGGCATTTCTGTGCGCTGCTCTGGTTCGCCAGAAGCGGCTTAGTCATGCTGGCCACATGACCTGGAAGCTGTACGCTGGCTCCCTCGGCCAATAAAGCGAGATGAGCGCCGCAACCCCAGAGTCGGTCATGACTGGACCTAATGGTCAGGAGTCCCTTTACCTTTACCTATGACATTCATATCCTGCTTTTCCTCATAGCAACTCAGGGTCACATACAGAGGTTTCCCCTTCTCCATTTCTGTCCTCACCAAAACCCTGTGAGATGGGTTGCACTGACAGACAGTGACCAGCCCAAGGTCAACCTGTGGACTTCATTGCTGAGTAAGGATTCAATCAGGGTTTCCTCAAACTTATTCTGACACTTGAAACATCACTTTACAGTGGCTCCGCTGCCCTGTGTCTTTGCTTGTGTAGTCAGTCAAGCGGAGATGCTTCTGACAGAGCTTCTGTCCATGCTGGAGAGCGAAGGGGATTAATGAGTTCTTTGCCTAAGGCAAGCTGACTTGTGGGGTGCATAATATCAGATTCTTAGAGCTAGAATGGACCACAAATGTCTAGACCAGCCCCCTTGTCAATGTAGGAAACACACTGGGGAAGAGGGTCCATTAAGGGAAACAGGGCACTGCCCCACCAACCTCAGTTTGTCCTTAACCAGTCCAGGTAGCAGCACTAGCTGCTTGCTTCCTTTTCTGCCATCTCCGTGTTGCACTTGCAGAAGTCAGCAAGGAAGAGGATGGGGACAAAACTAGAATTATTTGCTTCCATTTATCATTGGCTCTGACTGCCACTGGTTCCAGCTGTGCATACTGGTGGCCTCCCTGCCTGCCAATGGACAACAGCCACCACTGAAACCCACTACTACAGCATCCTCGAAAGATGTATCAAATATCGCCAGTTTCTTCTTGAAAACCTCAAATGAATGAGAGTCTACCACTTTCCAAGGCAGACCATTCCATTATCAAACAGCTTATACAGTGAACAGGCTTTTTTCCTTATGTTCATTCCAAATCCTTTTTCTTGACGAATGTAGCCAAGAGCATTCCTCATAGCCTTTTTCTTATTAGTAACCCAATCAAGCAATGATTTTCCCAGGCCTAGGTTTCTTTCTTCCAGAGGGATCTTCATATTGAATATTGTCAGATATCAGGGTTTAGATAACAAAAGGGCAGTGCTAGTATATTTAATGCTAGCGACACCATATGTGGTCTTGCTCCAGGATAATAAAAATAAATAAATCTGTGCTGTTTTGAAAAGTTCAGTCCACCATCTTGATTCAAAATGGCATCCAACTGAATCCAAACAGTCAGTCCAGTGTCCTACTGCCTGCCTTTCTCATCTGGTTAGCATAACAGCTTCCTTCTGAGGGGTTGCTGAAGATATTACTTTAATCATACTTCCTATCCCTATTAACTTTTATTTCAGCTTTTCCCCTTCCTCCCTTACTGATAAGTATAGCATCCGATATACACATATTCTATGATACAGTGGTACCTCTGGTTACGGACTTAATTCATTCTGGAGGTCCGTTCTTAACCTGAAACTGTTCTTAACCTGAAGCACCGCTTTAGCTAATGGGGTCTCCTGTTGCTGCCGTGTCGCCACCGCATGATTTCGGTTCTCATCCTGAAGCAAAGTTCTTAACCCAAGATACTATTTCTGGGTTAGCAGAGTCTGTAACCTGAAGCGCCTGTAACCTGAAGCATATGTAACCCGAGGTACCACTGTGTATGATTATATTTGGTATCATGAAGCTAAAAAATGTAGGGGGGGGGGAAAGATTTTCTTCAGAAACTAGTTAACTTGTTTTGATGTCAATGGAATTGGCAGTCCAATTCTGCGTAAGTCCTTCTGAGTTGAAAGGATTTGCTCTGAAGGAAGTGCTGACACCATTGTTTATTCTACCTTTATATTTCCAGGTGATGTCTGAATCTTCAACTATAGACACATCTGAATCTCTGTATGTGCACCTCTCCAAATTCCTGGACTAGATGACCCTGTAGGTCCCTTCCAGCTCTAGGATTCTTTGAATTCAGTTTGGGTGACTGCCTAGGAATGGGAGCACACAACTCAACCCCTAAATTGTGTTTAATTGCCTGTTTCTTTCCACTGAATCATCATAACCATTGAAGAGCCTCCAGGCAACCTAATTACTATGTCACACGGGACTGCATACATTAATGTTGCTCTTATTTCTTCACTGCACTGGAAACCTATGGCGATTTTGGGAGATGGTTACTGCGGATGTCAAAGGGGTCAGGGGTTTGCATCAAGTGCAAAGTGTCTGATATTCACAAAGCTTGGCTGGCTGGCTGCTTTGCTCTCCAGAACCAGTAAAAGGAGACCAAATCACAATTATTTGGCAGTGTAATTGTTGCAACCAGGGCTTTCAAATGATTTGGGATGAAGGATGCTGAAAGGTTCTCTGGCTCCCACCCCACACCTCATGATAACCTTCTGGTTCCAATTGTAGATCTGCAACTTCTATACATGTGATACAAAACAAAGGAACAAACAGCAGAATTGGCCATGATCGAAGAATGTGCAATGGCTGAATACAGATGAGCTCTCAACCACATGGAGAGCTGGTATTCTCAGTGGGGTCATTGGTGCAAACCTTTGGGGCAAACAGCCAGGTCCTCACTTTGCAGAATGTGCAGGAGGGTTCCTAGATACCCATGTTTTGAAGTAACTGAAGCAATAAAGACACATTGCCATCTAAATCCATCGGCTTAAAACTTTCTTTTTTGCCACACACCCATATTGAATGAAAACTGGCAATCATGAGTGTGGTGATAAGATTCTGCTCAGCTCACTGTGGATTCTACTTGGCCATTGCAAAAAAGGCTGCCCATTGGGAAATGGCTATATTCACCCAGTTTTAAGACAGCTTCATTCATACAACAGGACCAGTTCCACAGCTCCCATTAGCATTCCACAAGTGACAGTAGTTTCTCCATTTCATTGCTCTGCTGTCCCTGATCTAAATCATGCCGGATGCTTTTCTGCTACAAATCAAACTCAATAAAAATCTAATCCTCAAAGGCAGTGACGGGGAGGATAAAAATTCCACAATATGTATTTATGAAGTTGATTGAGCATGGCAATCTCAGTTTAATAACCTTATATGAATTGGTTTTGAGCTGTAGGGTATTATTTCAGCAGTTAAGCGCGAGTATCCAAGGCTATATACTAGTTAGGGAGATCAAAGTCCATTTTTGCAGATGGTCCTCAATGCTGATCACAAGATATTAGTGGCACTAATTAAGGTTGGAGGAGGGGCAAAGAGAGAGAAATGCCGTAATAGGAAGTGCTATTTTCCAGGGAAACAGAGGCACTCACAATTAGAATAATAGCATTTCCTTTGTCTGCTATTAACGTATTGTTGCAGAAGTAACTTTTTGTTTGCTACTGAAAACTGACCCATGGCAGTAGGAAATGTCACTTATTAGTAGGGATAGATATACCTGCCAACTTTTCTTTCTTTATTTTCTCGTTTTCCCAGTCTGTTTGCCCCAAATCTCCATGAAAAATCATATGAATGTCTTTGATTGCACCTTTGCCTAATACATGCTCCCTCACAAGTCAGTTTCTCCTAATATAACACATTTAGTATGTTATTTTAATTCATGTACACCTGTACACATTCAAACAAATGTGGATTTCAGAAGATCACAGTATTTCCGTTTGTATATTGGTTCAGAAAATGCAATTAGGCGGGTTTTCATTAAAATGTGTACTGTATGCATTTCTCCTTCATCCCTACTTATAATTTTTAAAAAAGTTTGAAGTTCTTTTACAAGGTCTGGTCTAGAGCAGAATGATGAAGCAGTAGAATCCTGAGGTTGTGGAGTGGACTGTGCCATTTTGGGTTGTAAGTGACCATTGTCTTTCAAATATTTCCCCATATTAATGTTCTTTTAAATGTTCCTCTAGCAGAGAGAGATATTATAGTCCCGTCTGTTGCTTGTTGTCCTGGTTTCTATCAAGAGGGAACTTTTAATCCTATGGGATGTGGTGTGCATTGATTACCTCGCTTATTTATAGATCATCTTTTTTCCAATAGGCATTCAAGGTGAGTCAGCTGATTTTCATTGCTGAAGTCCATGTAACCGTCTCCTTCTTCCCACCGACAATCCTGTCTATCTGGAATTTCATGTGCTATTGCTGGGGATGGAGGAGACAGGGAATGGGGGTAGAGCCATAATGAAGATGGAGGAATGTGTGTTTTCGACAGGGTGGGTGAGTTCCAATTTCAAGGGCTTCTCCTCCTTTCTGGGGTGATCCCAGCTAATCAGAGAACACATAGTGAGCATGACACCATGCAAGTATGGCTGTGTGATGGTGTCACTAAGGGCCAACAAAGGCAAACCTCACCCTGAAACCTCATCCTAGCTGTTGTCTACTCTGTTATCAAGAGAACCAGGTCAGGGATTCTCTGCCTGCTGCACCCGTTTCTAAATAACCTTGCTTTTTCTACAGGGGACTGAAGGCACCCTTGGAAAAATTACTGGAAGGGAAGTACTATTTTTAACCTCTGTTTAATATGCTAATACCCCCATCCTATTTTTGGTATCTTACCAGTAGCACAATAGAGGGTGAGGGTTTGACCCTCCAAGCTTGCCTTAATCATGTTGTGCACAGGACCACACAGCAATCGGTCTTGAATCAAAAAGGTATACTTTTGATATTTTTAATGCATATAAATGCAGGGCAGCTCCAATTTTGGCAGCCCCAATAGGCCCGTGAGTACATATTTCAGGGCTTACTGGAAAGCTACCAAATTAAGGGTGCACCATGGCCTTTGGAGGGCGGCCTTTTCAACTACATTATTAGCCTTTTGCTGGTGCCTAGTGTATAGGACACACTGCCCACCCTAATAGCTATTTAAAAGGTCTGTGCATCCCAGCACAGTTGCATTGCAGCTTTATTATGACTCTTTGCTAGCAGGGCTACATGGCGTTGGAACATTATAGCAGGGGTGTCCATTAATCTTTAACTAATGAGAGCAGACTAGTTAAGATGTTAAGATTCACAGGAGTAACAACACCAGAAACCTCTCCAGGTGATTTATCAGAGCCTGCAAGGTACTATAAGAAGAGGTAGAAACCCTGATGAACGGAATCAGGATTTGCATCTTAACAACGTCACGTAAGAGCGTTACATGACATGACATTCTGCCCGTAGCCACTTCAACATTACTCATGTTGACACCGCTCCATGTTATGACAAAGGGAACAAACCAAATCACAGCTGCACTTACTGTTTGCAATTGGGCTGAGGGGGGAAGGAGAGAATCAAACACCTGTCGTTATTTATTGGCTGTCTACTTGATAACAGCCGCTGCAGTTCCGGCCAATTGTGACTAGAATCAGAATATTGGAATTCCATCCTACAGTGTTTGAAACTAAAAGCCAATTTGCTACGCCATGCAGAATGGTAAGCATAAATGTAGCGGTAAACATAAACAATATTGATAGCAGGAAACATACAGCAATTAGGTAATTAACAGAATAAATGTTAATAATTTCCAATAATGCAAAACAGTTTTCTAAGTCTGGTCTACAACTTACATATGAGACTTACATGCCTGAAACATCCTGTTACCCTCTCTTGAGGGATGAAGCCCTGCAGATGTTGTTGGATTGCAAATCCCATAATACCTGGACATTGGCTGTTCTGGATGGAGTTGTTGGGAGTCCAACAAAAGCTGGAGTGCCACAGCTTCCCAACTGCAACTGCTACCTCAATCCTACAGACTTTTTGAAATGAGTAAACCAAATCATGGTATGGGGTGCTTCTACCAAATGGAGGTAGGGTGGGTTGGATTTTCACCTTTTTGGCGGTGGCGCCCTGGTTGTGGAGTGCCCTCCTCAGAAAGGCTCATCCGGTTAGTGCAACTGGGCATCAGTGGTCGCCTTAACTCCTTAGATTAAAGAAAAAGAAAAGAAAAGAGTAACAGTGGATTGTCTGCAAATGGACATTGCATGAGTGTTCTCTAGTCAGTACATATTAGAAGAGGATGTTCAGAGCAGTCCTCGGACTTGCAGTTAACCAGATTTCTGTCCCTGTCAAGAATGGCAGTGCTTCATTATTACCATTATTTATTTTTCATTCTGTTTCTATACCACTTTATATTTTTAAGAAAAAATAATAGTCTCCAAGCAGTTTACAGCCTACATTAAAATATCAAATAAAACAATTGAGAATAAAACATTACAGAAGAAAGTCAAGGATACATTCAAAGCAACATAATTGACAGAAAACTAAAATATTAAAGATTCTTTTTTAAAAAAAACATTGCTAAAGGAAGTCAAATATAAAATGCCAGTGGTGGTCATGGCAGATGGTGGTTGTGGAAGCACAGGCTCAGTGACCTGGGTCTGCACTTAGAGATAGCTAAGAGATAGCTAGGGTCTCCTCAGCTGCCCCAGCTTCTGTAGTTGGAGTCAGTCAGGGCCCCACCCTTCCAGGCCAGGTGGAAATAAGGCCTACAAGGCAGGGAGCAGGTCTTCCAGGACCAAGATGCTTAGGTCTTGAGGACCTTTTTATTTTATTGAGGTGGGGGCGAAACTCCCTCGGCCCCTAGGAGTTGGCTCCTATGGGAGTCTGCAACATTAGGCAGGTACCATGAACCTATTGAACCTGATACAAATATTGCCAGGAGGGCTACCCTTTAGCAGTTGCCTGGACTTCAGGCTCAAAGCTTTTGATCTTCATGGTCAAAGCTTCAGCTACTGACGTCAAGTTTCCTGAGATGGGGAGCACACACTCAAGGTCTGTGCCTCCAGCCCCTAGTGTCACCCAGACAGGACCTGTAGGAATGTAAAATGCACAACTACACACATATATACTAGGAGGCAGTATTTTACAGGCCTATATTCCACAACCCCCCAAAGCTAGCAAATGTAAGAATAACATCATAGCAAAGTCTGTGATAACAGTAGCAACATCCATTAGTCGAGTCTATGGTGACGACGATGCCACCAATAATGTTCCATCTCAGGCAAGGCAACAGGAGGGTTAAAGCTGTTTGTACCAATTATTGACTCCAAGATCTACAAACGATTGCATAAAATTTTCCAAAATATGCCTGCAAGCTTTTATTATTGATGTTGTGCCTTAAGATGTGCACATATGGGTTTAATTGTCTAAATGGTTTTATTAATTAAATTGCCATGATTTACCTCTCCCATGCTAGCATTTACGGTGTATGAAATAGCCCTGTAATTAGAAAATGACTACATGGATGTTGCTTGTTTACTTTGCAAGCAATACATAATAGCACTATCTCCTGCGTTTGAAGCCGCCCTCCTAGACTCCTGTCCCCCCCCCTTTCCTGAATAATAGGCAAATGCTGCTGGTGCGTTAAATTGCTTTTTGGGTGACGAGGAGAAGATAACTGTGCAGGGTATTTCTCCCCCTGTTGAAATGCATCCATTTGTTCAGGCAGAGTTTGATCCAGAACATACATACTTTTAGTATTTTCTGCTAAAGTAAAACTGAGTCCATAAAGGAGGGATTACACAAATTTCTTTCATGAAGACAAGCTAGCCTTAGGCTGAAACTACAGATGACAGCAATAGACTCACGTCTTTAAACCTGAACGCGTACCAATCACTGCGCCTGTGTGTCCAATTTTAAAAGCAAAAGGGCACATAAGCAGTATGCGCTGAATCTCCCCCACTTGCACCTTATCCTCCCATGGACTATGTACACATTAGCGGCTTTCGATGCATGGAGGCGATTTCCTTGCAGCTGCGTTCAAGTCACATGTGCATGTTGCTGTACACACCAGAGAGGGAATGGGATTGTCTTCCCCTGAATTGGTTTCTCCACATCTGTACCCCCGTCTGCCCCAACTCCTCTCATCTGAGAATGTGCAATGGCTGTCTCAAATGTACGCCCCTCTGATTAGCTGCAAAGTGAATGCAGCCTACATTTTCAAATGTGGTGGAAGCAGGGTTTTTTTTTGGGGGGGGGACCCACCAAATAGCTGCATTTCTCAAGGGTTAAAAAAGCAGAGAGATCACCTTGCCAACAAAGGTCCATATAGTTAAAGCCATGGTTTTCCCACTAGTGATGTATGGAAGTGAGAGCTGGACCATAAAGAAGGCTGATCGCTGAAGAATTGATGCTTTTGAATTATGGTGCTGGAGGAGACTCTTGAGAGTCCCATGGACTGCAAGAAGACCAAACCTATCCATTCTGAAGGAAATCAGCCCTGAGTGCTCACTGGAAGGACAGATTGTGAAGCTGAGGCTCCAGTACTTTGGCCACCTCATGAGAAGAGAAGACTCCCTGGAAAAGACCCAGATGCTGGGAAAGATGGAGGGCACAAGGAGAAGGGGATAACAGAGGATGAGATGGTTGGGCAGTGTTCTCGAAGATACAAACATGAGTTTGACCAAACTGTGGGAGGCAGTGGAAGACAGGAGGGCCTGGCGTGCTCTAGTCCATGGGGTCACGAAGAGTCGGACACGACTAAACAACAACAACAAAGGTAAAGGTAAAGGGACCCCTGGCCATTAGGTCCATTTGTGACTGACTCTGGGGTTGCGGTGCTCATCTCGCTTTATTGGCCGAGGGAGCCGGCGTACAGCTTCCGGGTCATGTGGCCAGCATGACTAAGCCGCTTCTGGCGAACCAGAGCAGCGCACGGAAACACTGTTTACCTTCCCACCGGAGTGGTACCTATTTATCTACTTGCACTTTGATGTGCTTTCTAACTGCTAGGTTGGCAGGAGCAGGGACTGAGCAATGGGAGTTTACCCCGTTGCAGGGATTCGAACCACCGACCTTCTGATCGGCAAGTCCTAGGCTCTGTGGTTTAACCCACATCGCCACCCGTGTCCCATAATCATGGTTGCAAACACCAATGGTGCGCATGCACTGCAGCCAAAGTAAAGGGTAATGTGTACGCTGCTATAGTCTACACAATGAAACCACTATTCTCTCAGCTGGGCTTTAATATAAATGGTTAGATTGGCCGGGACAATGGTGCCTGGGCAGTTTAGGGGTCTTGTTGGGGGTAGAGGATCTGGATGGGTGTGCAAGCCTGAACACTCCTCAGTGGAGCACCTTTTTTTGCTCTTTAAATTAGAACCTAATCCTTGCTTCAGACATGACTGTAATAGATCTTTAAGCATATGGCTCTGCCACTACGACACGTAGTTTGAGCCTAATAGCGTGAAGTCAAAATTCTGCTCAAAGAACCTTTTTATGTTACAGCTAATGGTGTTTTGATTTTTCTTTCTTTAATGAGTCATTTCATCATTTGTTTAAAAAACGTTACAGATGTCTGCCTCGAAGTCATGCACATCTGGATTTACTGGATTTCTAAACAAGTGCAGAGCTTTCGGTATATGTGAAAATCATCTGACTGGACCTTGTGATTTATAAGTAGATGTCTTACTGGCATAGGCTGTTAATGCTCTTGTTCAAATAGCCACCCCCCCCTTCTTGATTGTTATTTCTAGCGAGCTTCTAATTAGGTTTAGATTGGTACATTTTTCCTCTGTTGTAGCACTTGTGCATTATTATTTTATTAAATCCCTCATTAAGATTATAAGGAGAGGCATTTTTTTTTTAAAATGATCAACCATAATCCTATGCTTTTCAAACCAGATAGTTTGTAATGTTTTAGTTTGCATGTTAGGACAATGACTGAAGACAAAAACCAGCTCCTCCCCAGAGTCTGCAAAGCTGCTCGACACCCAATCAGGCGAGCTTCTTCTGCCTACCCATGAAACAGCAGTGGCGGCAGTGGCGGCAGCCTCTGGGAAGGTCAGCACAGTGGCTGGGGCTGGGGTTGGCGGTGGGTGAGGAGGAGGACTACTTGTCCCCCTCACCTCTTCTTCCAGCTCCCCCCCGTGCTGTTTCTCCGGCCCGCCACAAGGTCTGAGGGGCAGTGGACCGGCCTGCGGCTAAATTTTTTTGCTGACCCCTGGACTAGGAGGAGTTAACAAGGGAAGCAGTGGAAGTGAAGGAAGCTAGCACGGGGCTGTCTGAGGTGACATTTCCTGGAGTTTTGTGGTGAGGAGGAGGAGGGAGCCAGCAGCGGACATTTTGCCAAAGCCTAGACATTTTGACAAATTTTTAAAATCCACCCGGACAGACATTTTAGCCCTGAAAAAGAGAGCATGCCCAGGAAAATCCAGACACATAGCAACCCTAGCCTATCTAGGAAACATGCGTTGTTGGTTTGATTGCATTGTAAATATTCCACAGTTGCATGCAGTGGCAGAGCTTCTTGTAGGCAGGGGCGGGGCTGGCGCATGTCCTGGGGGTGGGGCTCCCAGCGCAGGCGGGGGGCAGCTGCAATGGCACCCTGCTGTGATCACGCTGCCGGGGGCAGTGTGCTCCCCCCGCACGCCTCTTTCTCTGCCAGTGGTTGCATGGTATTGATATGTCTTCCCTTTGCTCAAAGATTGTGAATATATTTCTACGAGGGGAAAAACCGGGCACCTATGGTGCTTTTACCAAGTTGTTTTCCTTTCATATTTAATTTTGCTCCATTTATATTATGCATGGACACTGCTTTTTGAGTGGCCTATATTTGGTTATTATACATGAGTGTATAAGAGTGAAAAATTGGAAAAAAAAATCAGGCTCCCAACTATGGTGCAAATAGTTAACCTTTATTAATTGCCACCAATGAAAAGGTGAGTCCATGTACATTGTCTCTTTGATACTATCCCTTGTGCCAATATTAATCTTACATTTCAATCTATGACTTTTGTGTCACCACTTTCCTTCTCATTAAGTGCTATCCAAATCCTATATTACTTCTGAGAACAAAAAGAGTCACTGGTGTGAATTCGTCATTAACATGCTAAAGAGTTCTGCTCTAATAACAGTGTGACCTGCTCCTTTGTATGTTAATACAGATTGTGTCTAGGAATCTGGAATGCAGCCCTTTGCTAAACACAGGGAGACCACTTGAAGACACAAAGGGAAAAAGGGGGGGGATTTATGTGAACCAATAATAATGGTAAATGGTTTACTTTTCACCAACACACACTCGACTGAATGCTTCTGCAAATTAATTATACATTCCATTAAGGAAGTTGTTTGCAACAAGAAGGTTAAGGGGTGGGTGGGAGAGAATTTTGCCTGCTGGAAACAGAAACCACTCTCCCCGGAGACATGACTTTTCATAACTAAGCAGCACCATTTTGCAGGAGCTTGTGCTTTAGCTGGTGCAGCAACCTTGGAATTTCCAGCCCCAATTCCTTGCATAGGTTTCAAGGATCCTCTTTGCAGGGCGACAAGGGGCAAAGGATAAGGTACCTTGGGTTACAAACACTTCGGGTTACAGACTCCGCTAACCCGGAAGTAGTACCTCGGGTTAAGAACTTTAACTCAGGATGAGAACAGAAATCACGCGGTAGTGGCGGCAGCGGGAGGCTCCATCAGCTAAAGTGGTAACTCAGGTTAAGAAGAGTTTCAGGTTAAGAACGGACCCCCGGAATGAATTAAGTTCGTATCCAGAGGTACCACTGTACATAAATGCTGACATGGGAGTAAACATGCATGCTTGGCCTTAAGAGAGAGGCAAATGATCTCCCGTGTGGGCATTTCCAGTGGCAGCCCATGGGGTGGGGCAGGGCTGCCCTTCCAACACCGTTGCTGCTAGCCTAGAAGGGGTGGGGAGCAGGGTGGTGGGGTCAATGTGAAGGTGCACCACTGGGACTGCCCGACCGGCCAGTGGTGGCCCCTCTGGTGGCCCCAACCTCATTGCCACCACAGACCAACCTCATCCAGGGAAGCTGCACCAATGCTGTGTTGGGAGGGCAGTTCTGCCCCACCACCCACACCAGTTCTGCGTCAGGTCCTGCTTGAGGGCTTGCTGTAGGCATCCAGTTGGCCAATGAACAAACAGGATGTTGGCCTAGGTGGGCCTTTGGCCTCATCCAGCAGGGCTCAGCTTGTGTTGTTAAGAGAAGGAGGAGGAGCTCCACTCATTCAAACGAAAACTAGCTATTTATAAATTATTATTATTCTAGAAGACACCTGAAGGCAGGGAAGTTTTATTGTATTTTTATATGGGTTGGAGGAGGCCGCCCAGTGTGGCTATCAAGAAATAGTTGAGAACTTTCTGCCCTTAAAATCCTACAGAGGAGCCTTCCTCCTGGTTGTGCCTGTTTGTGTTTGGCAGGAACTCCAGAAAGTCCCAGATTTTGGCACTCCCTACTAAGGGAGACTTGTTTCACTGCTGGATTTCCACTAGGAGGCAAAAAACTCAGTTTTTCTCTACCACTCTGTGCTTTAATCTGCATTTGTAAAATTCTGTTTTTAAGTGGCTGGCATTTGCAGTAAAGCATATTAACCAACTCATACCTCATTTTTATACAGGTTGATTGTGGAAACGCCTTATTATTTCACTGGATTGGCTTAATGCTGAGGATTTTATTGTTGTTAGCCATCTAGAGCTTTATTAATAGAAAGGTGAGGTAGAAATATCATAAAGAAATGAGAGAGCACTGGACATTTACCAAACACTCCCCTGCCTGCCCAATTAGAGGCACAACAGTGTGAAAATTTAGGGAGGCCCCCGCACAGATGTGGAAGACCCAGTTTAAAGCTCCATTCAGTAATGGAGCTACTGGGTGGTGTGGGGCAAATCACTACAAGGAAGCCTAACTTACCCTGCAGATGTAATTCGAATAAAAAATAGCATAACTTCATTAGAGTCTGAGCTGCTTTGAGGAAAGACAGGTTACAAATGTGACAAATACTTTGAATTGGGAATGAAAGGATCTGTCAATTTCCAGGTTTTTTCAGTTTCTCATCTTTCCAGTCTTAAATTCAGTTCCCCACCTTTCTGTAGCAATTTGCCATTATTATTATTAAGAAAAATCCTCATTAAAATCATTCAGCATTTTAGTGTAGTTGTTTTCCTGATAAACACGTTTTTGTATGCAGCTTTGACAAACGTACACATTTTTGCAAGAAATTTCTTTTAATATAATTCATTTTGGTATGTTATTTTCACTAACATCTTCATTTCTTATGTCCACTTTTGCCTAGCACATATATTATTGAAAACACTGGCTGGAAAACTGCATTGCAAAATTCAGATAACTACGAATTTTGAAGGATGCCTGTGTTTCAATTCTCATTGTTTTTGGAAGATAATAAATTTGCCTTTAAAGGAGAACTGAATCGAATCCTTCTTCTTTTTTTTTTTTTTGCCCCATCCCTATTCTCGGTTATAATCTGTCATAATTTTATATTCTGATTCCATAGAAAAGTCACACCTGAGGGGAGCAGGATGTCTGTATTACAGCCAAGCATAGAAGCTATGAGATGTGAGAACAAAGCAACACGAAGCATCCGTTGCGTGCCAGTAATCCACAGTAAATAATTGTGAGAAGAAACCCAGGATGTGTGAAGCGTATGAGAAAAGAAGGGAGACTTCACTCACCCCCTCCCCTTTTGCCCTGGGAGAAGCTGCTGAGGTAAATATACAACAAGATTCCCCACCTTCCCCCTGTCAGCAGGAAGCTAGGAGTCTATGACAACAGCAAGAAGAACAGCAGGATGAAGGGAGGGAGAGGGAAAAAAAAGAGACTACCTGCAGCTAAGTTCAAAAAAAGGTAAATCTTGTTCCTGGACTTTCAAATTGTTACTGTATGTATTTATTTTTACAGAAATACAAATGCCCTTTTACATTATTTAAATGGCATGTAATTAAGTCGCAAGGTTCTTGGCTGCTGGAGAGGGAAATCCAGCTTGTGCTATGATTCCAAGCCCAGAGGGCTACAGCGAAGCACGAGAGGAAGAGAAAGAAAAAAGAGGCAGGAAGGGGGGAGGGAGGAGGGAGGAGAGAGAGAGAGAGAGAGAGAGAGAGAGAGAGAGAGAGAGAGAACAGAGTGTTTAACATTCAGAATTTGTCCACCGCCGATAATTTATTGGAACTCATCTGTAACAAGGCCTGGCACTGATTTATAAGTTGATTTGAAAAATAAATAAAAGTGATAGAAACCTGCATTCGGTTTTAATGATAGACTGTTGCAGCGTGAAAAGTAAGGATATGAGACATTGCAAGGAAATTAGATATTATGCCCTCAAGACAACTGCAGCTACCAGCCCATTAATTGTTAGATATTTATTATTAAAAATTTCTTTTCATGACTGACTGCAGAATATTTGCGCTGTTAAAGTTGTTGAGTTCTGACATGAATGAAGTGCATGGAGAAACTCATTCTCTCTTCCTCTCTTCCTCTCTCTCTCTCTCTCCCCACCCCCACCCCCGCCTCGCCTTCAGCCCTTTTTGTCTGTGGGCTTGTATTGTGCGCACCTGACAAGGCAACTGACCTGAAAGAGAGAAAGGGTGGATATTTATTTATTTATTTATTTATTTATTTTTACTGCGCAAACATGAAAAAGAACATATACAGCTTCCAAACCTCTTGGTAAATCTTCAAGGGCAGGAAGTTATCCTGAGAAAGTCCCATTCATTTCAGTGGGGCTTGTGCAGAAGGACATAACAGGTGGATTGGGCCCTCGTTGTGTGTGGTATGTTTAAATTTGAAGTCATATTTCCGCTAACACTCAAGTCTAAGATGCTGGCTCTGGCGTAGTCAATAGCAAAATATTACACCTGCTATTCTGACAGAAGTGTGTTTCTAGTCCCAACAGAAAGTCCACAAACTAAACAGATGGGCAGCATTTGAAGCTACTCAAAACTACATTATACTTTTTGATAGCGCCCTTTCTGAATTTTCTTGGACCACAGCTTTCATCATCCCTTTCCATTGGACATGCTGGCTGGGGCTGAGGCAAGTTGGGGGTCCAATAATGTCTGAAAGGTCACAGGTTCCTCACTCCTGACTTATCAGAATAAGGAGACCCGGTGCTCTAGAATCACGTCCTTAAAAAATGTCCCGTTTCTGCAACCAACACAACTTTGTGACTGAAATGCAGTTCACAGACTCAGTAAAGTTACATAAACAGCTTTTATTTAGTCAGCCTGTTCTACTGCACAGTTCTATTTTCCAAAACCAAAATAACCGGCTGTCTTTAGTGCAAGAACTGCACCAGCGTTACAGTGGGCATTTTGTGGACAAAAGTCATCTGGAGCTAATGGTCTGTAAGGACCCCTTGTCCTTACAGACCACCAGAGGTGAAGGATCTGAGGCATTCCAGATCCTGCCGAACTCCACTTCTATCAGCCTCAGCCAGCATGGTCAATTGTAAAGGATGATGGGGCCTGGAGACTAGCAACAAAGTCTTCTAGGTGGAACACGACACATCAATGGACAAACTTTAGCACACTCTCTCAGTGCAATTGATGGAAATCAGCCCTGAGTGCTCACTGGAAGGAGAGATCGTAAAGCTGAGGCTCCAATACTTTGGCCACCTCATGAAAAGAGAAGACTCCCTGGAAAAGACCCTGATGTTGGGAAAGATGGAGGGCACAAGGAGAAGGGGACGACAGAGGACGAGATGGTTGGACAGAGTTATAGACGCTACTAGCATAAGTCTGACCAAACTGCAGGAGACAGTGGAAGACAGGAGTGCATGGCATGCTCTGGTCCATGGGGTCACGAAGGGTTGGACACGACTAAACAACAACAACAACTTGTGGTGACACGGAGGCAGTCCTTTTCACTTCTGGCACCAGTGTTATGGGATACACTGCCTGAGGAAGTAAGAGATGCCTCATCTGCATTGGCATCCCACCGGGTTTTGAAGATGCTCCTGTTTACATTCCCTTGACTCTTGATCTGACTCTCTTAATTGCTATGCCCCCCCTTACAGGGCTTGTTTTATTATGTGTTTTAATTAGTGATGAATATACTTTCATGCTTGCATCATTGGATTTCACACATGTAAACCACTTAAAAGCCTGTTTTGGTAGTACTCAGTATATTAATTAGTTATTAAGTAACAGTAAAGATAAAGGGACCCCTGACCATTAGGTCCAGTCGCGGACGACTCTGGGGTTGTGGTGCTCATCTTGCTTTATTGGCCGAAGGAGCTGGCGTACAGCTTCTGGGTCATGTGGCCAGCATGACTGAGCCGCTTCTGGAGAACCAGAGCAGCGCATGGAAAGGCCCTTTACCTTCCCGCTGGAGCGGTACCTATTTATCTACTTGCACGTCGATGTGCTTTCAAACTGCTAGGTTGGCAGGAGCAGGGACCGAGCAATGGGAGCTCACCCCGTCGCGGTGATTCGAACCACCGACCTTCTGATTGGCAAGTCCTAGGCTCAGTGGTTTAACCCACAGCACCACCTGTGTCTCTATTAAGTAACAGTAGGATAGGCTATATATATTTATCGAGAAAACATAAATCATTTGCAAGTCTTACCACAGTTTCTGCTTCAACACTCAAAACTTTGAGCCTCTTTAGATTTGGATGCTAAACATTTTTTCACAAATTTGTCAGATGCTAAGAGTACTTTGCTGTGTTTTTAGTTGCAATACGACTCCTTTGCCACCACGGAGGCCACCTTTGGATTTCTTGATACCCAGCCTCATTGTGGATCCAAAGTTATTAGTGGAAATGAAAAATGGTGTTTGTGTCTCCAACTGTGAATATTCATATTCATTCATCTTTCGTGCATGAAAGCCTCCACTTAAAGCAAGAGGAACATAACATTTCTCATCAGTTCTGATCTGTTTAAACTTCATGGTATGTATAGTCAAACTGCTGACAGGGAGAAGGTACTGTTCTTCCCCCTGCCAATAAATTGTCTCTTAATGGCATGAGCTGCCAAATGCTAAGTGTTATCTTTTGGCTTAGCAAAATATAAAAGCTTTCTCTCTTTCGATGAAGCAGTAGAATACCCAACCCTCAGGACCACCAGCACCATAGCCAAGAATCAACACAGGAAAAATCAAGATATCTATAGAAACTGGATTTCTAACATTTGGAAAACTGTCTCCCCTCACAGATGAGTGTGATATTTTTATTTCATTTCAAACATCATAAAAACAATGAGGGGGCTGAATTCAATGCTCAACAGCTGCTCCTTTGCACAGTATGGGCTCAGTTGTCACAGAAAAGGGGTGGCCAATGCTGTACTCTCCTAAAATTATGGACCGTATCTGCCATCATCCAAGATAGGAGGCCATGCTGGCTGGAGCTGATGATAACTCTGGTCCACAAATACATGTTGGCTACCCTTGCCACAGAACTACCACAAGGAATCCAGCCCACCATGGAATGGCCAAAGGGTCTAGTAATCAGTGTAACAAGTAGTTGAGCCCACTGCAGAAGGCTCTCTTACTTCAATTGCTGCAGGTAAAAGGTAAAGGTAAAGGTACCCCTGCCCGTACGGGCCAGTCTTGACAGACTCTGGGGTTGTGCGCCCATCTCACTCAAGAGGCCAGGGGCCAGCGCTGTCCGGAGACACTTCCGGGTCACGTGGCCAGCGTGACATCGCTGCTCTGGCGAGCCAGAGCCGCACACGGAAACGCCGTTTACCTTCCCGCTGTTAAGCGGTCCCTATTTATCTACTTGCACCCGGAGGTGCTTTCGAACTGCTAGGTTGGCAGGCGCTGGGACCGAGCAGCGGGAGCGCACCCCGCCGCAGGGATTCGAACCGCCGACCTTTCGATCGGCAAGTCCTAGGCGCTGAGGCTTTAACCCACAGCGCCACCTGCGTCCCTCAATTGCTGCAGACCCAAAACTAATTCACAGCTGAACAATTCACAAGGTATGAGTGACTTGTGATAGGTGGGGGGGGGGGAGTGAGGAAGAATCCAGTGGCAAACACTTAGCAATTCGAGCTATACTTGTATATATATTTATTCCAGGAGTTAAATTCCATCTATAGCAAGATTAACTGGGCTGTTTCTCTGCATGTGTGTACATCACTTGTGGGTTTTTTTGAGACTTCTTAACTGTACACACTCTGTTTGGCTGCTATTTGAGATGGTTACAGTAAAAAGCATCATTAGGAAAGGTCTGTGATAATAGATGAACAATAGAACAATAGATGATAATAGATGAACAATGAACAATAGATTTACAGTGGACCACTCACACTTGTAAGACATCAGCCCAGACTATGTTGCCGAGCTGGACCTGGATACAGGTAAATAAACTGTCAGAGAACGATGGACTTCATACAATCTACTCCATATAAAAACTCCCCCTGTCTCCCCCACCAGCAAACAGTCTATTTCCTTACTCTTTATTTTAAAAAGTTACATTGAGAGCCAGTGTGGTGTAGTGGTTAAGAGCGGTAGTCTCGTAATCTGGTGAACCGGGTTCGCGTCTCCGCTCCTCCACATGCAGCTGCTGGGTGACCTTGGGCCAGTCACACTTCTTTGAAGTCTCTCAGCCCCACTCACCTCACAGAGTGTTTGTTGTGGGGGAGGAAGCGAAAGGAGACTGTTAGCCGCTTTGAGACTCCTGAAGGGGAGTGAAAGGCGGGATATCAAATCCAAACTCTTCTTCTTCTACATTGATTGGGTTCAAACTTCCGTTTCACCAGTTCCTCTGTTCAAAATTCTAAAGAGCACACCTTGGCAGGTGGGCAGGGTATCTGCTGCAGGAAAGATAATTAAAGATCCTTCTCATCTTAAAAAGAACTTTTAAGAGAAAGTGGTGCAATGTTATGATTGTAATCTATTACCATTTCTTTCCCCTCGCTTTTTAGCCCATTATTGAAAATACCTGATATTCTTTGTCTCCCTCTCCTCCCATTTGCCCCTTCATCTGATTTGGGTGACCTCTACTATTTCCTCTGTCTTGTGCAATAAATAATGGGAGACGTCTAAAGCTCATCACAACAGCAAATAAGGTGCTGTATAACACATCATCCTCTCAAAATTGCCACAGCAGGAAGGACTGGCAGCCCATCCATTACCTACATTATTTCAGGGACAAGCTTTCCCTATTTGTCCTTGGACACGGTAAGGCAGCAACTAAGGGATGGAATAAAGAGAGTGTTTTAATGTAGCAGTCTGAATCTTCTTCACAAGGACCTAGTCTTATTTGCCATTTTAAAGGTGATTCCCACCCCCCTTTTTCTATGTAAAGAAAATAGTGATGGTTATATCACACATTCAATATTCAGCATGTATTGTCCACTGTATGTAGGCATCCCAGTGAACTGCAGTCATTCCTGGCTCTCTGCTACTACAAGTCTACGTGTGTTGGGAATTACAATTCTGGAATGAATATGTTACATTTTTATATGTAAAAAAGTAGGCCATTCAGTGACAGCTGAGGCTAAAGGTCTAAGCCCTACATAATGAGAAGTACTGTAGAGAATGCACAGTGGCGAGTAGTTCTTATCTGTGTATATTTAGAGATTTCTGGCTGTTTCACTTTGCAAATGCATACATATCACTCCCTTTTGAAGGCAGGAGACAGATCAATAAAAGGTTACAATATATGTGCTTGTTTTGGTACATCATACTTCAAATGTCTACCTTTTCTAGGGTCTGCTCTGAATACATCTGTTTCTAATTTGTTCCTCTTTTGAGGTCATGTTGGGGGTGCCTTGTAAAACCTTTTGTTAGTTTGCACACACCTCCAGTTGAGTTCTTCAGGTTTCAGAGTCTCCCACTTCTCTCTAAGAGTTTTAAAAAAACTCTCAAGATGGTTAATGGTTAACCTCGATGGTTAACCCCGATACGAATGCACATCTATGTAAATAGCTTCACGTGGCTTCATGCAGACACAAAATGTCATCTTCTCCTTTTGGAGTTGGAGAATCTGTGGCTTTCCAGTTTTTCTGGCCTCCATATCCCATCAGCCCCTACCAGCATGGCTAATGGTGAGGGTTTATGTGATCTGTAGTTGAACAACTGGAAAGCCATAGGTTCCTCATCTCTGGCATAAGCTAAGAAGAAAAGAATCTGGTAAAAGACAAAACCATACCTGTTTTGAATATCTGTATACAGTATAGAAGTGACTGTAACAGCTCATGAGATTATAAACCAATGTCAGGATTGCCTTTATTTTTCAGTTGCAACCCAAGGAAGTGAAAACCGGGATTATGTGCAGCATTCAGCACCCCGAGAATTTTCATATTTGTTTAAAAGAAACTTCTAGCTCTATATAGTTCCCCATGATTTGCATAAGCAAAAGGAAGAATGTAAAACAAGCAAATACACACATGTGCAGAATTTATTCATGTTGCGGAATTCAGCTTTTCATGGCACAGAATTTGTTAAAGTGCACAGTATAGAAAGCGCTCCACTGAACGAGCCCATTTCTAAGCTAATTACAATATGCAATAATCAAAGTAATCCATCCTCCACTCTTTTAGCTACTTTCCTAGGTCCCACTCATTTCATTACAATATGGAGAGGTAGCAAGGAAATGAGTTGTCCGGTGCATTAAGACCTTCTTGATACTTTAATGTGAAGGATCATTCCTTACGAATCAACGAGAGAGAGAAAATGCATAGACAGGGGGCTGGTTCCTTTAAACGTGTCTCAAAGCCATCCACTTGAAGAGAATTTCATTTTGCTTTTTCCTTCAGAAGAAAACCTTCAATACCAAAAACAATGGGAATAGAAGCTTTAAGACTTTTTTCTTTTAAAAAATCAAAAATAAAAAAGTTATGGCATAATAATTAAAACCTCGTCGGCTTAACCTTTCAGTTTAGTCAATCAGGTTCTGATTAGTTTCTATCTTGTTTCAAAACAGCGTTACATTTAAATAAACTGATCCCAACAATAAAACACAAAGACCCACTTGATTTCAAGAGCAGCAGCAATTAAAATGCCCAAATTAATCACACACGCCCTCTCCTATGTGCCCTATTTGGAGTGAAGATTTCAACAGCTCACACAAGAACCACTGTCCCTCAGAGCCCATTATCCAGACCAGGCCCCCACACAGGATGAGACCCGAGAGCTTCCAAGAGAGGGTTTTCACAGAGACGCTGATGTTCGCCATCTGCAAGTCGACGAAATGCCTTTGACTCCTTTGGTTTTAGTGTCATTCCCTTTGGAAAACGAGTCAGCTGGAGACTATTGCAATGGAGTAACAGCAACAAACAGTCCAGCGCAACACACGGCGCAAGCCACTGTCTACACCGTTTGGGACAACGTCCTTGTCTGTTTTTCTTCGGTACATTTATTCCAAAGACTGCGCACTGAAGGGAGTCTGAGTTTATCCATGTTCTTGCTGTAAACATTGAGGAATATACCAAGGACAACCAGCAAGCCTGACCACACGTACCTAAAATGGAGAAAGAAGGGTGGAACAACACATTAGCAACTGTATTTATGTATGGCAAGGGTCTTGTAGGAAGTAAAGCGGTAGTCCCAGAATTTAAAATTGAATTTGTAAAGGGGTGGAGGAATATGGTAGACCGAAAAAAATAGCTTCCATAAGTATTCATCTGCCTCGGTAGAGCTGAGACTCTTAATGTCAGGGCTGTGGGTCAAGCCACATGTTGGGCAAAAGATTCATGCATTGCAGGGGGCTGGACCAGATGGCCCTTGCGGTCCCTTCCAACTCTATGATTCTAGGATTTATAATGCATCTTCTAATTTCCATATAGCAAGACGGGTTTGTATTGCCTCCGAAACCAAGGTTTCCATTTATTTCACAAGTCAGTTCACTGCTATTACAAAATGTGCGTTTTCCAAATTTCGTGAGTGCTAGGACATGTTTTTGCTCTAAAAATTGGGTGAACACTTTGCTGTTATACCTATAAAGGTTTATTCTTAGTGACAATAAGCACTGCCTGCCTTCTGAGCATCCCAACTTCTGTGTATGGGTCCTGGAAGGAAGGATGCCACACACAAAAAAAGAGGCAGCTCCCTATGGGGGGGCGGCCTCTTCAGCTACATCTCTGTATGGAGAGTGATTGAGCGCCCCCCCCTCCCAATCATACTTGGTGGAGAGGTGGGACAACATTATCAACCCTGGTGAAGACTGATTAGGGGATAAGAAGAAGAAGATACCCTGCCTTTCACTCCCCTTAAGGAGTCTCAAAGCGGCTAACAAACTCCTTTCCCTTCCTCCCCCACAACAAACACTCTGTGAGGTGAGTGGGGCTGAGAGACTTCAGAGAAGTGTGACTAGCCCAAGGTCACCCAGCAGCTGCATGTGGAAGAGCCGAGATGCGAACCCAGTTCACCAGATTACTAGTCCACCGCTCTTAACCACTACACCATGCTGGCTCCCGAACACATAACAAAGCACACATCTTCTTTGGGTGGGGCCTTAATTCATTTTAAAAGTCTGTTTATGTTTGTGATGGCATATCATTTTGGGGTTTCTGCCAAACAATGTAACAACCTCCCATTTATAGTCATGTAAAATTAAGTTATCCAAGTGCCCCTTAGTTCTGTTCTTGCTTCTGTTCTTCATGTCTTAAGCTCATGCACCCCACAAGAGTCAAGGACGCAACAAAAACAGAAATCCCACTGTGGGTGTAGCAAAGCATAGGCTTGCTTATGGGGTGTAGTGGCTAGAATACAGGATTAGGACTTGGGAGACCAGAGTTCAAATCCCCACTTGACCAGGAAGTTCAGTGATCTTGGGCCAGTCACTAACCCTCAACATCATTGTGAGGACAATATGGAGAATGGGAGAGCCATCTATGCTGCCTTGGGCTCCATGGAGGAAAGGTGGGATACAAGTGGAAAATAATTAATAAATAAAAAATCCCTGCAGGTGCGCCATAAATTATCAAAAAATTTTATAGGATGCGTTCGGTGATTACATTTAAATCACAACATTATATACATTAGGTGTATTAATTAAAGTCAATACGTGTAGATGGATACTTACTGGAATGTAAATGGCTTTGCAAAAAACAGAAAAGAAAGTACAATTGTCATTGCTTTTCTTCCTGTTGTGACTGAAGGAAAACAAGTCTGTTAAAACATTAGTTCCATCCCAACTAAAATACAGCTTCAATGCACCAGAACAGAAGCATCATGCAAAGGATGGCAAACGCGGTAATCACAACCTCACGCCTTACTGCAGCTTGCATTTACTTGCAATAGACTGACATCATGGCCCCCAATACAGAGAAAGTTAGCTGCACTTCAGCTCCATCAAAATGAATGGCACTTAAGTTAGGTATTACCAACTTATTCTACTGTTTTCACATCTGATTTTTTACTAATCTTCTCTGGATTTAGAGGGCTGGTGGCCACATGGGTGCTGCTTTACATCTGCCACAGTGTGCGGTCTATGTAACGGCAAAGCATCAAGGTAAAGCTATTCCAATAATAACTTTATCAACATTCACCAGGCTGCAGTCACAATATAAAAACCATAACCCTTTTCTTAAAAAAGAGACACACAAAAAATCTGCTTGATCTAGAGCTCTGATCCAATGCTGGAAGAAAGCTCTCATTGCAGGCTCTCTCAGCTAGCATGATGATGTGCAATGCTTGAAGGTGCTTCTAAAGGGGTCTCAAATTTTTGGGATACATGGTCGCCCAGAGGTGGTGAAGAAAAGGAACCAGAGAGAACAAAATCATTGCATGGGATCTCTTGTGTCTAACTACATAACACGGGTTTTAAATTTGTGGATCAGTCAGCAAAAGGTTTAGTTGCTTAATCAATGGGGAACCAATTTTAATTGACAAGAGTACATTGTCATTGGTGAGGTTTCCAGTTATGCTTTATGCTTGTTTTGATCATGATTTATAACTGCAATAGGGATTTTTTTTTAAAAAAAATGCATTAAAGGTAGTTTGCCTAACTGTGTGTGGTAAGGTTTGGTTCTATAATACAGTGGTACCTCGGGTTACATATGCTTCAGGTTACATACGCTTCAGGTTACAGACTCCACTAACCCAGAAATAGTGCTTCAGGTTAAGAACTTTGCTTCAGGATGAGAACAGAAATCGTGCTCTGGCAGCGCGGCGGCAGTAGGAGGCCCCATTAGCTAAAGTGGTGCTTCAGGTTAAGAACAGTTTCAGGTTAAGTATGGACCTCTGGAATGAATTAAGTACTTAACCCGAGGTACCACTGTAAACTGCAAGTCTCTTCCTTCCTTCAGTATCTCAAAATGGCACCTACTGTCTAACCAATTCAACTGATTAACTGGGAAAAAGGCAGATGATCAATCTATCAACTGGATCAGTTGCTCTAATAAATCTTGCAGCATTGCTGGCTGGTTACTACAGCTCCAGCCCACGGTAAGCTCCTCGTCCACAGCACCTTTAGGCATCTATACACCCAAGCAGACTTCACAGGGTCTATGACTGTGCATGCTGGAATTCCCCTGCAGGCACAACAAGGTCAGCAAATTATGTTGCTCAGGCTGCCTGTCAGTCTTCGGCTTGAGCAGAAGATTTTGTAGTTATGAAGCCTTTTTTATAGGGCGTCTTATCAGCCTTTCACCATACCGTATATCTGTCTCATTCTGCCACAATCCCCTGCAATGAAATAATATGCAGCAGTAACACAGAACTTTCCCCCCCTTCTTCTTCAATGGATAGCCAAAGCACTTCTTTATGGATGTGTTAAATATTTTATTCCCATTTTATAAAAAATGAAAAATGGAGGCACGAGAAGGTGAAGTGATTTGTCCAAGGTTATTCGGGTGTTTGCTGCTAGAATGAAAAGGGGAGCCTGACTTTAATTGGGGAGGAGGAGACTGTTCCTCCTATTTATGCAATTTTTTAAAATAAAAAAGCATCGTTTTTCCACGTCTCTTAACTGCATTTACCTAATGGCAGGACTCAATGAAGGCCGACAATTGAGCAGCCTAAGCTCACACTTTAGCTGCTGTGGTATAAAAGTGGAGACTTGTATAGCTGCCAAAACTGCATCCTCTGCTGGACAAATGGAAAAGTAATATGCAGCACTGGCCTGTGTGCCATTTAAACAACTATACTGCAGCATGCTTGGCGCTGGCACCAGTCAAAGTGACCACAACAGCCTTCAGAAACCACCAGGCAGATGGCAACCCTTTCTATCCTTGCTGACACACTCCTCTCTAAATGGGTTTGCATATACAGCTGCTTCCAGGGAAGGCTTAGGACCAAGACCCTAGTGCAGAAATTAGAGATCCTGTGGCTCTTCTAGATGTGTCTGGACCTCACCTCCCATGAGCCCTGACCATTGGCCATGCCAGCGGGGGCTGATGGAGGCTTGGAGCCCAACCACTTGGAGGTGGGGGGTAAATGATCCTTTTCACCTTCTCTGTCCTAGTGCAGACACAGACTCCTTGCCTGGTGGACCTAAAGATGCCTGGAAATGTTTCCAGGGGAGTGGAAACATGCCCCCCCCCGCTGGACTATAGGGTACAAGGCCGAACGACCCATCTCCTCATCAGTGCAACAGTAGGCTATCTGTCCAATGTGGATCATTTGATCATTCTCCCCAAGTCTACTATGCTGTCAGGGAAAATTCTTGGATGTGGATTTAAAGTAAGGCAACATATGCTTCTAAGATTAGCCCCAGAAGTCAGTTTGATGTATTTTTCTAAAATAAATTTTATTAAGGTTTATAGAGAAAAAGATAAAGCTTAATATCTTATTCCCCCCCTTTTTTTTAACCAAACCAAGACTTTTATCTGCTTGATAGATGGGTCTAGGATCCTTCTAGAGCTTCCCACCCCACCCTCTTTCTAAGGTTAATATTTGGTCCCGCCCACCACCAAATTATTTCCAGTATTGATTTTGAGAACGTATTTGTCATGCCTGTATAACTGAGTAGTGAATGTAATGCTTTAATGCTACTGAATTGACAGAATTCTTATTCGTATATAATTGGAATCCTGTTGAAGTAAGGAAAAATGAAAGACACTCCCCCCCTCCCCAATTTACAGTCAAGGAGCTTAGAGATGTTATAATTTAATCATTTCTTTTTCTCTACCTCATTTGCTTTTATACACATTTCTTTTCCATTTAATACATATCTGCCGTGCATTTTTGAATTGCAAATGTGTGGAAGGTGACATTTACCTCTGCTGCAATGATCTATGTATTTGCGCAAGCAGTCTGGTCGGTGGAAGCATTGGATCAAAACAAAAAAAGCGGTACGTATCTAAGACACGCTAGCCCTCACCACATGAACCCATTAAACCATTCACAGAACAAAAGAACAGGAGACGGAGCAGAAATAATGTACAAGCTTTATCCCAAATCAGGATTTTTTATTCAATTCTTCTATTAAAAAATGAACTAAAAAAATGAACTGTACCTGTCACAGCTAAAAGTGCTCCAAAGATTTTAATCAGGGCTAGGACAAAAGAGATTCCAAAATAGCCAGTCAAGGAGAACAAGAATGCGTAGCCGTATGTTTGAACTGGGTGCTGCAGGAACAAGACAAAATATTAAACGGAGGAAGATGCAAAACAAACCCCGAGGTACTGCAAAATGAAATAAATGCCTTTAATCAACTGCCCGAACCAAAATAACAAAATCTTAAATCATTCACGATTTTATTTATTCTTATTGGAAAATTGAGGAAAGTCATAATGAAATGATAAAAAAATTACTCCTGGACTTTTTGAAGAATAAAAGTAATTTACCCAAGTCAATGGATCAAAGAATCAACTTTAATGCACATTTGTTTGTTTGTTTGTTTATTGCAGTATAATAAACAACCAACTCATAAGAAAAGTATCAAGTGCAGTGAAAATCATCAATGCATCATAAAAAAAAGTTCAAGCAGGAATGCAAAGCCTCGTAATGTGATTTGGTCAAAAATAATCTAAAAGCACATGAATGGGGGGGGGGGGGGGGGGAAATCACACTTTTTTAATGGAAAAAAAATATTTACCTTTGAGCAAAATGTTACTGCAGGGGTTAAGCCACTAGTGCATGTCAGTCCCAATAAAATATACAGGAAACCTATTGAATAGGAATACAAAACCTGGAATAGTTACAAAAACAAATTATTTTAATCTTGTGGTATTTTTAAAATGCCATATATATTGTGCGCTCTATTAGCACATCTCTTTGCTGGAAGAATGTAATCTCTTTTGAAAGTTACGTTTTTCAAGTATAATACAGGCAATAACCTCAGATATTAGCTTCTGAGTGACTTGCTTGATAAACACGCCTCAAATGGCAATTGATATACACTTACAAGGTGATTCTCTGGTTAACAGATCTGCCGTTTTATACAGCCTTGTTCTGAGTGATAGTTACAGTTATCATGAATTAAATGGCAATTGCGTGCATTGGCCTTACCCAAGTTGTACAGCAGTAGTTGTTGGTTGTGAAGACAAATCTTTTAATTTTTAATAAAACTCTGTCTGAAGTTGCACTCCGGTCTCTTATTTTTAAATTCACAATTTCTCTTGCCATTAACTTAGGCCAGAGCAACAAATGTTTACTATTGGCAACAACCAGACAGGACTATTCCTGTACAGGCAACCCTCCATTTACGTGGGGGTTATGTTTCGAGGTACCGTACACTAAAGTGAAATCGCGTATATTTGAAACACCATTGACAAAGCCTAAAAACACTCTGTTCTGCCTCTGCCTCACCCCATTCCTCAATGTTTTTGTGATGTTTTCAAGTCACTTCTGGGTTCAGTGCAATGCACATTTTTTAATCGTGGCTGACCGACTTAAAATAGTAGACAGAAATAGAACAGAACTCCACCCCACAGCTCCCATAACTGAATGAAATTATAGAAGGGGAACATTTACCATTTCAGAGTTGGAGCCATTGTGCAACTTCATAGCCTTTTCCTGCACGTTTCCTATAATGGCGTCTGCACAGAGGGCAAGGGATATAAGGACCACACCTTCAAGGAATCAGAAAAGGACATAACATAAAATAAAGCAATAGACGCATACTCTAGCATCATGGATAAAATTCACTGTTGCACTAAGGCAATTGTTCTGTCAGTGCAAACGTTTTTGCTCGCCAGATCAAACTCTCTCTCCTCCTCACCAAAACTGGAATTGTCTCATTTGTGCAAGTGGGATGCCACAAATAAATATTGCCCATGGTTCTCCTGGTGTAGACCTATTGGAGTCATAGGTGCGAACTTCCTGGGGCCCTGAGTGCCTGAGCGCCCACAAAGTTCCCCATGAAGGGGCCGAGCACCCACAAAATTCTGTGCCAGGGCCATGGGGCCAATTTGGCACTCCTGATTGGAGTTTAGCAAACAGGGGTTATACATTCTCTTATTCTCTGCACTATTAAAATCTGTGTAAGACCTGCTTTTTACATATGATGCAAAGAACAACACAAAAGCAACCATATTCTCCATTTTGAGGGTGGGGGGAAGGAGAAGGGAAGACAAACATTTAGAGGAATATACTTTGCAATATATATTCTTTCCAGATAGCAAAGAAAGCAACAACTGCTTGACATACAACAACATTTAAACATTTTAAATCAATCAAATCAATTAATTAATAAATAAAATTAACAGAATCTGTATTGCTGCATATTTAGGCTTATTGTATTTCCCCATTTTTACACAACATCGCCTACCATGTTCTTCAATACTATTAAAAGAGCCTTAAATCTAATTTTCCAGTCTTTGATGGACACAATATGGGTGATACTGTTCACACAGCTGATACTTTAAATTCACTCAGTTTTTATGTTTCTAACATTTGTATCAGCAAAAATTACAAGTTCCGTTTAACCTCAAAGCTCAGTTTTGTCTCCTTGGGCAAAAGCTGTCACATGTAAATAGATTTGCCCTTGACAATGTGAATGTTTAAAGAATTTTGATTAAATTATGCAACTCAAGAAATGCTTCAGCTAAGAATAATACAAGCTTGAGTGTAAATGCTTCCACAACAATTTGATTATAAACTAGTGAAAGGAAATCTAATATTATTTAGTGACCAGGAATAGGGCTGCATGCACTGCAAGGCAAGTTAAGAACTTGACATTGTGACTGACTTATGAAAACTTTATTTCAGCACAATGACAGCAAAACATTTTGCTCGAGACACATAATTTTTTAGCAGGACCCAAGGCAAATTTGAACACAACGGCCGTACTGGGATGTCAACAAAACCATAGCTTAGTGATGAGATCAAGCTGCCTTCTGTGCTCCTTGCTCACACAATTACAAAGAAGAGTTTTGAAGCGTTTGCTTAGGTTTGATATTGACTTGTGATGTTAACATTAGCCACCGTTGACAACGCCATAAGCCACAGTTAAGCAGAAACAAAATTGAACAGTTCTGAATTCCTTGTGGAGGAGGGACAAAGGGCAGAGTTTAACCTCAAGGCTTGTTTTGATTTGTTCATATCATGCTAAACTATAAGTCGGTACAAGGGTGGATAACCTTTAGGTTCTTCATATTCCCCCACTTTTGACAAGTGGGCATCTCCATCCACCATCAGGTGAGTTATCCCACACACCTGTTAAAGGTGGTCCACAGGGTTGCGGGAAAATAGTGACTTCACGGCACTACACAAGGTTTGCACAGTGTTTCAAAGTGCTGCCGACCAGCAGGCTTAAACTCCATCGCCCATCAGCTGAGAGGGAGGGAATTCAAGGCTGCTTTCTGTGGGGATAAGTTGCATGCACAGGTTCCCAGTGGATAACTTCTGCAGCCAAACCAAGCAGGCTTGAACTCGCCACCTATCAGCCGAGGAACTTGGTCAAGTAGCTGAATCAGCTGCCACTCTACCTGCCCCACACATGACACTGGGGGCCAGGTAGGTGCCATTTAAGGGGAATGATCTGGTGGGTCGTATTTGGCCCACAGACTGGTGGTTGCCCAACCCTGGCTTTACTGTGACATCTGAACTGGCAGACTGAATTTCCTGCTGTAGTGTAAACGTTATTTGTCCTACACCAGGGGTCAGCAAACTTTCTCAGCAGGGGACCAGACCACTGTCCCTCAGACCTTGTGGGGGGGCGGCCTATATTTTGAAAAAAAATGAGCAAATTCCTATGCCCCACAAATAACCCAGAGATGCATTTTAAATAAAAGCAAACATTCTACTCATGTACTAACACGCTGATTCCCAGACCATCCACAGGCCAGATTTAGAAGGCGATTGGGCCAGATCCAGCCTCCGGGACTTAGTATACCTACCCATGATCTACACCCTACCATCCATGTACACAATACTTTAAAGCACAAGCGAAGAAAGAAAACCAACTCCCTATCTCAAGGGAATTTAAATTTGGACAGTGGCAAAACAGATGAAGGGGGAAGGCAAGGTCAACATAAGAAATATGAGCAAATGCAGTTTACATAAACTTCATTGCAGCTGTGCATAAAGACTGGGGGTTAAAGCAAAAACCTCAGAGAAAAGGGAGGACAGCTGGCACCATCCCTACACGTTCAGGCTACTTTATTGTACGGATCCACGAGTTATATGTTCCTCCTTCCATCTCCTAATGGGTTGACAATTCATTTCTCTTAAGAAAATAATAATACTGATAAAAGTAGAAATATACAAGCCTGTTGCATTACATGCCCAAATTCTGGCAGTAAAGTAAAACCCTGGTTATAATTACTCAGAGTCCTAAACAACATCTCTTTTTTTGTACAGCAAATACACACATGTAGAAACCAGCGGTAATATTAAGCACTGAAGGAAAGTGATGGCTTTACATAGATTTTTTTTTTGAAACAGACATATGGGATCAGCTTTGCCCTCAAAGTGCATAGTCTCCTGCTTCATTAAGTATGCATCTTGTAAAGGTCGTGGAGTTCGACTGCTATTCAGCAAAGGGTTCTGCTTTGCAGAACTCATTTTCCTGTCTTTTTAGTTTTTATTTTCCACATTGAAAATTGCATGCGAAAGTATATTCCCAGGCTGACTGCAAGTGAAGTATTGAATAATCAGGAAAAGTCTAATTTAAAATTGAAATTTTAATTAAAAAATAAAGCTAGGATGCAATATGGAAAAGTACAGCATTCTGTTATATTGCGAGCAGAATGCAAAGGGGTATATGGCTGGCTGGCATTCCTTCAGGGGAATGGGTTCCAAACCTTACCTCTTCAACCATTATGAAAACAGCTTTTTCTTTTTCTTTGGTAAAATCAACAAGGAGGTTCTCCTTCACAATAATAAATAATAATCATAATTTATTATTTATAACCCTCCCATCTGGCTGGGCTTCCCCAGCCACTCTGGGTGGCTTCCAACCAAATATTAAAATACAGTAATGCTCAACCATTAAAAGCTTCCCTAAACAAGGCTGCCTTCAGATGTCGTCTAAAAGTCTGGTAGTTGTTGTTCTCTTTGACATCTGGTGGGAGGGCGTTCCACAGGGAGGGCGCAACCACCGAGAAGGCCCTCTGCCTGGTTCCCTGTAACTAGGCTTCTCGCAGCGAGGGAACCGCCAGAAGGCCCTCGGCGCTGGACCTCAGTGTCTGGGTAGAACGATGGGGGTGGAGACACTCCTTCAGATATACTGGACCGAGAAGCTCTACAGAAATTTTCTCGGTGGCTCTTAGGGCACAGTCCTAATCCTAGATCCACTGGGATGAGAGAGTTAGGACATGGCAGATCTCCAGCTCAGCCAAGCAGGTTCCCAGCTCAGCTATGCCACTGTATGTCCCCCAGCCTGGCTCCGCTGGAGATATGCCAGTTTTCTTCTCCAAAAACACATCAATTCCTATCAGAGTACGATTTTCCATTAAAGATTTTACCTGTTAAGTCAAAATTCGGTGCAATGGTGCTGTCAGCTAGAGTAAACCATATTAAGCCCAAGCTCATACACACTGCAGCAGAAACGTCCGCAATATTGTAACGTTTTCCTGTGCAGGAAAAAAGGGAGAAGTTGACACCATGCAATGATGGAAGATTTAATTCTTCAGTTCATTTGGTACTGAGTACACAGCAAGTAAATAAATATTCAATTCACCGCCTAACTCAAGTTCTTGGGGCCAAATCCTAAATCTCATTATCAACCTTGTTGCTGTTTGAGCATGGTCTTTTTCCACACTGGTGCAGTAACATATATAATAAAAAGAACCAATGGAAAACATGGATGGAGTTACACTCTGGCGTTTGGGAGCCCAGAGTGTACAGTCACACCTTGGATCCTGAACGCCCTGGAACACAGACGTTTTGGCTCCCAAACGCCGCAGACCCGGAAGTGATTGCTCTGGTTTTCGAACCTTCTTTTGGAATCTGAACGTCCAACAGGGCTTCCGATTGGCTGCAGGAACTTCCTGCAGCCAATGAGATGCCGCGCTTTGGTTTCCAAATGTTTTGAAAGTTGAACAGGCTTCCGGAACAGATTTCATTCGACTTCCAAGGTACAACTTTACTGGCATGAGAAGCATCCTTTGTCTCCATGGTACGTACATTTGCTGGACTGTTGTGTGACGTAGCAATGCAGAGGCAGCAACCATGCCACTGGAGGAGCATATGAACCAGCCCTCGGTGGCAATATCCTGACACCTAGTATCCAAATAGGTGGCCTACAGATACATTTTCTGCCAGTTGAAACTTTTTAACATATAGTTTTGTAACAACGTCTAAAATCTTGGGGCATGTGGATACTGAAATTTTGCAGGTGGTATGTTTCACCTCCCATTCTAGATGCTTCAAAGGTATTAAGAAGTGTTGAGCCTAGACTGTTCAGTTTAACCGGTAAAGAGGATTTCAAGTCTGAAATCAATCTCTGAAATCTAACTTCATTATCATTAAGTAAACCAACAATTATTACTACTGTTCTCAGCTGTTTCACTTCATAACCAAATTCAAAAAAACTAGCCAGCTGCACTCACTAAAAGCAACAAGAATGCCAATTCCAAGGGCGGTTTTCCTAGGTTTCCCATAGAGTAAAAATAACCCGTATAAGTGAGCCTCTCTCCATCAAATGAAAGCAGTAGCTCCTTGGGGATTTCATGAACGGAGTTAGTAGATAAATTATTCTAGGCTCAGGCAAGAATGTCAAACTTTTTCAAAGTGAAGCCACCACCACGAACCTCCCCAAAAGCATTAACAAGACTGAACCATGCAGTGTTAACTTTTATTCAGTGGCTGAGTTGTAGCATGATCAGCACAAAAAATGAAGGCTCTGTTCATATCCTTAAAGAAACACAAAGACTGACTTACTTGCCTCTCCTCCCCAAAAATAATTCAACACAATAGAATTACACCCACTTTCACCAAACGGGGTGTGTGGGTGTGGGTGTGTGTGGGTGAGAGAGAGAGAGAGAGAGAGAGAGAGTGTATTGGAGGACTATAGGTTCTCAAGAGACACTCAATGCAAGTTCAGATAATAATTCTGCCTCAATTACCAGCTATTTACATTTTGGACAGTCTAAATCAGGAATGCATCAAAAATACTTTCCCAATCACATTCTAAGATTCTCCATCCTACAAGCTGCAAGTTTTGTTTTGATTCATTTTGGTTATTGACTCAAATTTAAAATCAATCCAGGATTTCAAAGTAACTTAAGACCTCTATAGGGAGGCAATGGATAGAGAGGGTTTAGGGAATAAACCACTGCTGGGTCTTTACAAGTTTATTTTCTGAAATGAATAGCATTCAATAGCAAGAATAAGGCATACCTTGTATAAAGACTCCTCCTATCATAACTGGGATCAGTTTACAGCACTTGAAGATTACTTGTGTAGGATAATTCAGATATCCCAAGGAGGTGTTTGATAAACCCATTGTACCCACTGTTAGAAAAGCTATTATCATGTAGGTTTTGCCTGGGATCCTGGAAAATATAAATGAAGCTCTTTATTGGGGAGCAAATGTCAACACTAAAAGAGAGGCTTTAATATTGTGGCAAGTAAAGATTAATAACCAAACTGGTGACTTTTCATGGAATTCAAATTAGTGCTGAAATCTGAATTCATTTTTTATTTAATTAGATATAATAAACCAGAAAACTTAACTACTGTATTATCATTTACTGCCACTATGTTGGCGATTTATTCTATTTTACAACAGAAGATATAAAAGCATATTTCATGCCTTTCATTCATTGCCCTACACAGACATGCAGAATACAACATATTCTGTACCAATCAGTGGGATTAATCCAAAATAACTATATCCTGAGAATACTGACTTTCCTGTAGGTTCAGATAATATAAAACCTCAAACCCCTGAGCTCTACTTACTATACAGCCCTAGAAAAAAATACCCAAAGAAGAGTTGGGATATGAACAGCCCACATTATTTTATGAGCGGCCTTTGGATTGAACTGGAAGGCTCCTCTTTCAGGTCTTCCAGATTTCAGGAGTAACTTCTCAGGAGTTACTGGATGGGAGATCTGTGATCAGAATGGTCTGCTTCATGCATGGAAGTCCCCATACAGTCCGTTGGATCCTAGCCTTTTTGCAGGAGTTTCCATTGTAACACGACTCAAATATTTCAGAAACTCGGGAATCAGCTGACATCTAGCATGTGATGTGAACAGATTATAAAAGCCACAAAGAAAAATGATTCTCTTTTTCAGTATAAAATAAACGAGAAATGTATGCATCTGTTGCTATGTTTTTATTAATTTTAAAATTTGTGCCAATTAAGTGATCTTAAAGTACCTCCCCACATTAAGAGGGGAGGGAGAGAAATTCAATGCTCATTTTTCATTGGGCTGACAGCTCCACAAGTCAACACCATGGGCATTGTCATGGAATCTCACTAAATCAGACAAAATGTTTAGAAATAATATTTGACTGATTCCTGCCCCAATTCAACTTCACAAATTTCTGGTTAAATAGTTAATCAAATTTAACCCACATAATAATCTAAAAAAGTAAGACTATATAGATAATATCATACCGTCTCCTTTTGTCCTGAATAAGCTGTAGTTCTATGAGTCCAAAAATGGAATAAAACCCAAATTGCACTAATGTAAGATACCACCCAAAGGGTTTAAAACCTTCCACTGAAAATATCAGTTCCTGGAAGAGGGAAAACAGAGAAACATATTTAAAACATTGCCTATGTGACCATGTTGTATATTTTTAACTTTTAAAATTAGACTTACTCAGAAATTTGCTTTAACATTTTTTTTGCCTCCCAACTTAAAAATATTGAACAGAATTATCATTAGCTTAATGAATCTGGCTAACCATCCTGTCAAGTTAAGAC
The DNA here is from genome assembly GCF_964106915.1 of Podarcis gaigeae. NCBI lineage: Eukaryota > Metazoa > Chordata > Lepidosauria > Squamata > Lacertidae > Podarcis > Podarcis gaigeae. Next base: position 63,362,573 of record NC_139683.1, on the reverse strand, counting down.
TTGGTATTAATTTGAATACTCTTTCTGACTTGTTTTTAATTCATGTACTTTGTTTTTGAACATCAGTGTGAAAAGCAAGCACCAGCATTAGATATCCTATTTTGTTGGCACATTGGGTGGGCTTTAAATTCAGAGAAACGTCCCCTTCATCTACTCACCTCTTGTGCAAGACTCCAGCATCACATAAGTACATAAGGAAAACCCTACTTGATGAGTCCATCTAGGCCTGCCTTCCATTTCCAAGACTGATGAGACAAATAAGGCCCACTTTCAACACTTTGCTCCTCAGCATCTAGATTCAGACCGCTTCCTAACATGGAGCTTCCATTTGGCTATCATGTAGCCATTTATGTCTCTGGACTTCTAAGTTATTGGCCATTGCTATCATTGCTGTAGAGAATTTCCTGTATGATTTATGCATTGTGTTCTTTGTTTAGTCCATCCTGACTCTTATCAACCTGTTTCCTTGGGTGATCCCAATTTCTAGTGTTATAAGAGAATTTTCTTTGTCCTTCCTCTACACCATTCATAACATTATAAACTCCTATCATGCCCTCCATCCCCTAGTCATATTTCCCCCCTCAACTACAAAGCATTAAATCATTTTAAACTTTACTAAGATGGTAAGGCCATCTGAGGGCCTTCTTAGTAGTGGCACCCGCCCTGTGGAATGCCCTCCCATCAGATATCAAAAACCAATTATATGACCTTTGAAGGCAGGAAGCTTTTAATGTCTTAGGTCTCGTGTGTTCTTTTATATTCTGTTGGAAGCTACCCTGAGTGGTGGCAGGGGTAACCCAGTTAAATGGGTGGGGTAAAAGTAATAAATTATTATTATTATTATTTTCATTACCCTTTGCTGCACCTTTTCCCAGCCGATGGTATATTTTTTAGAGATGTGGCAACCAGAACAGTACACATTATTGAGTGTGTTATTCATATCAATCTGTTATGGGCACATTTTACTGGTGTTTTCTTTTAAGTCTCTTTCCCTAATAATCTCAGACATGGCTCTGGGAGATTTTACTGAAGCTGCATACCCATTTGATGTTTCCATTCCATACACCAAGATTCCCAAATCTAATTCTTGTTATTCACGGCTGGTTCAGACCCCATCACTGTGTATGTGAAGACAGGACAACAGGTCCCAAGTTGTGTCTTGCCAGCTGAAGCTAAGATCTGGGTCCGGCTAGATGGAAGACACCTCGTGGTTCTACTGCCCTCAAGACATTCAGGATGATGGTAGTCTGGGAGAGGACATTCTCACCAACAGCGCTTAAATTGTGGAACTGCCTCCCCGAAGAGGTGTTGTGTGTGGCATCTCCACTATATTGTTTATATGCTTTCTGTTGTATGATGAAGACACACCTTTTCACCCTGGACTTTGACAACTGACACTTCGACATTTTTAGGACCCATCCTATTCTTGTGGCTGTAATTTGTTTTAAGCTTTTTTCGATAATTGCATTTTCAGGCTGCTGTGGCCTTTCATGACAACTTTGGGTGACGGACAGGTAATAAATTAAGTAACAGTAGAAAATAAGCCCTCATATCTGCATCAAGCCACTACAGATTACAATAGAATTTTATTGAGTAATACATTATTCTGAAGAAGAAAACACAAACATTACCATAAGAAGTGAATTACAACACTTACCTGCAGATATCCATAAATAAGATAAAACAGAAAGACTCCAGAAATGCAAATGAAAAACTGGGTAGCCTTGTTAAATTTGCTGAGATTAATGCCAAGGACAACTACATCATCTACTGATTTGATGTGTGGCGACATAGCTTGGGACTTTGAAGGTACGCTGATAGAAACATACTTCCGAGAGGAATTGAATTTCAGATCCATGATTCCTAGCTTGCTGCATTCGGTGGCGATGAAATCTTTGATGTTTGTTTGAAAGCTGGAAGAAACAAGTTTAGACTGAATCATGACAGCATTCAAATGAAAACCACACAGTCCCACATTCCAAGCACAATTTTAATTTCCATTGAATCAATCTTCTTAGATTGATATCCTTGTGGAAGGATTTTTTAAAATTCCATTATTATGGAAACCACCATGCCAACCAAGTAAACAAGCATGCACCATTCTTTCTATATGACTAAAATCTCTGATCCGGATTCTACAGAGGCAAAAGAATTAACATAAGACTGACTATAGATAGGGAATTTGACAATTCCCAATTTTGTTGGCTAAACTCGACACAGTTGCTTAAAAATCAAGCTTCAACAAATGTGAAACCAGCACACTTCTTTTTGAAATTGAAGCACACCCACCTTGGATTCGCTAAAAAAGTGGGGGTAGATTTAAGATCAGTTATACTTTTTGCTGCATCAGCCATCTTTCTGTTAAAATACACTTGCAGCAGGAGCATCCCATGTCCCTCCATAGATGCTGGATAGAGAGAGTTCCCTGCTCTGCTACTATAAAATGGTAATCTTAATTTGTGAAACCAAAACGATGTGTGCATTCTCATCTCTGAGTACAGGATAAACAATGAGAATTTAAACATTGTTGTATGCTACCTTTCTTGCAAGGTGTCTTGAGTAAAAGAAACAGGTTAGAAAGTAAGGAACTATATATGCAATAAAAAATGTATTTATTAAACAGAATGCCTAGCTGGATTTGTCAGTCATACACTGCTTCAAAACACTTAATACAGTAATTGCTAACTGTGTTACACGACAGGTTTTTTTCTGTTTTGCACCTTCAGGCTAAACATACTGTTCAGTCAATGCTCTCTAAAAGTTCCTATCAGCAGCTTAGCTAGAAGTTAGTAATTAATTTTCATTTGCCTGGATATACTAGTAAAATGCAACTTTATGCATTTGGGGATTACCTATGGAAGTATCCCCTTTATAGTTGTTTGTGGTAAGTGTTTCTCCACCTGAGAGAGCCTTTCCCCAATAAAATGGATCCAAGTGGAGACTGTGTGTATTCAGCGTGTGTTGACATCACAATGCTTATAAACTGAATGCATTACCGCTCTACTTATTCCTCCCCATGCTTTTTCCTTTCTTTTTCCCAGAGTTAAGATCACAAGTTGCCAGAAAAATCCTCAGCTGTTCTTTCAAAAACAAGGAACACCAAGCTTTTCATTTGCGGATGTGTTAAACTGACAGCTGCCATTGATGATTAAATAATGGATCTCTTGAAATGAGCACACATCTTATTAGAACATGTATCAACACATTTACTCTCCCCCCTCCCCAAATCTTTCTTCACTTGTCTCCTTTGTCCTTGTCACAAGGATGCTTACTGAAGTCTGGCTAGCAGCTCTTCAAAAACAGATAAATTCTCTGTAAGTGCCAAACTGGGCATAGCTTCAGATTGAAAAAAATCAGAATACCTGTCATCTTGGATGGAGGGTTAAAAATCTTCCAAGTCTGATCACATAATTTTTATAAAAAGTAGAGAAAACATGTTTGGAGATGTGTGTGATAGGAACATACGAAGTTGCCTTAACTGAGTCAGACTGTTGGTACATCTAGCTTGGCATTGTCTACACTGGCAGCAGGTTTTCAGGGTTTCAGAAAGGGTTCTCTTCCAGTCCTATCTAGAAATGTAATCTGGGCCCTTTTGCAAGCAAAGCAGGTGTTCTACCACTGACCCTTGCCCGAGAAGGGTCAACTAATTTATTATGGAAAAGGTGTCCGGCATAGGAATGAACACTTTTCCCTGTGAGAGTTGACCACAAATCACTTCTGTGGCAGGGACTCTGCACAAACTCTGCACCACCTGTTGACAACACGTCTCGGTCACCCTCCTTGGTTACACACATCCCAACTTGTCAACGTCCTTCTTAAAATTGTGGTGTCCAGAATTGGACACAGTATTCCAGATGTGGTCTGACCATGGCAGAATAGAGTGGCGCTATTGCTTCCCTTTATCTGAATGGTATAGTTCTGTTGATGCAGCCTAGAATAGCATTAGCTTTTTTTGCTGCTGCTGCATCAGATATCTAAAGGGCCGTCATGGAAGGTGGGTCAAACTTGTTTTCTCCTGCTCCAGACGATAGGACACAAACCAATGGATTCAAGTTACAAAAAAGGAGATTCTGACTAAACATCAAGAAGAACCTTCTGACAGTAAGAGCTGTTTGACAGTGGAATGGACTTCTTCGGCAGTTGGTGTGTACTCTCTTTTGCTGGAGATTTTTAAGCAGAGGTTGCATGGCCATATGTCATGGGTGCTTTAACTGAGATTCCTGTGTTGAAGGGGGTCCCTTCCAACTTTACAATTTTAAGATTCTATGAAGAGGATGCTAGCTCTTTGTATACTCTGTGTTCTGTCTCTCAGCAACAGGTGAAACATGTTTAAACAGAGATACAATTTCAGCAGGTTTTTTTAAAAAATATTGTTTCTTTTTGTCTTTTGTTGCTTTTGTCGTAAGCTGTTTTGGATGGACATTTGCCCAGAAAAGTGGCAAGAAAATGTTTTGATTAAAAAAAAAACATTCTAAAGAAAACAGAGAGGCATGCAGCTCAGTGGCAACATAAAACTTATTGTCCCAGTGTTTTCCCATATACATATAACAGTCGTTGGTAAGAATGTAAATGTAAGTACAAATGGGTGGTGTAAAGTGCACAAGGGCAAAGAAATCAATACTGGGCTACAATTCTTACTTATTTGAAAGTAATTCTCATAGAACTCAATCTCGCAGGTCATTTCTTAGTGTCTAGGATTGGGCTGCAAGCAAATCTTGAATATGCATGTTCAATTAAAGGTAATTTGGAACGAATGTTTTCCCCAAAATATCCTCCACCATCAAATTAAGAGTTTTATACACACATAGTTCTTATTGGCCTTCCATTGTTACAGGAATGTCTCAATCTGGTGTGGCTATACTGTGGCGAGGCAGAAATGGCTCTAGGATTGCCAAACACATCAACCACGACACAATTCCTTGCTTTAACAGCCGAAAAGAATGTGCCTTTCCCCAACAATAATATGTAGCAGTGGGCATATTTCATTCTGTTACAGTGTTGTTAAAAGGCACAATGGACTGGTTCACAGGTCATGCAATGCCAAACCATGACTTCATGTGAATGCGGTGTGTGTGTGTGTGTCTCCCAGGGAGGAGATCAGAGGCATTTCATTCCTCCAACACTAATGGATCCTGGTGGGTCACACACACTTTGCAAAGGAGCAAACTGTTTTCCTCTTATCTCCGCATCCCCCCTCCCCCCCTTTTTTTGCTCCAATCTTGCTTTGGCACTGTGATTTCAGGTAGAAATTTCAGGGCAAATGTATGGGTGGAAGGAGGCAGGAAAATAACTGGAAGGAAATAGGTTGTTTTCCTCCCCACTTCTTCAACCCGCAAAATGTGTGTGGCCCATTCAGAATCAGCTGGCGGTGGTGCAAACCCAGTTACGCAACAACAGTGACTTGTAAGCGTATCTGCCACTGCTTTGCATCCCATCTTTTCAAAGAAAGAGAAGCTTATTGGTGCTACCTGCTGCTCTCCCGCCCACCGCACCTCCCCAATCCACTCTGACTAGCCCACTTCTCCTTTGACATCTGGCCTTGCCTCCTGCAGCTGCCATACAGCAAGGGTGAGGGAAAGAAAGTCCTATTTTCACCCAACCCTTTCAGAAATAAAAAAGGCACACCTGAATGAGTGGCTGAAGGATGGAGCCCAGGAACCCACCCCACTTTTGCAGAGAGGACATTGCTGCCATGTGGCAGACAGGTGGAGGATAGAGCCACCCAACGGTCTCTCCACCCCTCACAAAATTAAAAAAAAACTAGTTGGTTTGCCTTGCCGCTGCCATGCAGACAGGCAAGGGGTGGTGCTCTTGGTCTTCTCAATCCACAGGAGAAAAGCACCATCTTTTATGCGCTTTGCAGTTTCCTCTCCTTGCACCAGCTTTGGGAAGGGAATGAATTTCTGTCATGAAATTATGAAACAGGAAATGTTAAGTATTGCATAGAAGGCAATATGCACCCTGGTTTCAGAAGTGGCTGCAGAGCTGGCCCAAGACATTTTGCTGCCTGAGGCAAAGCGGCAAATGGTATCTCCGCGGCCAACCTTGCACAGCCAGCCAAGTTATTTTGGTGCCAAGGCAATAATAATAATAATAATAATAATAATAATAATAATAATGACCGTCACTTTCCCACTCAGACAGTAAGAACACAACAACAAATCACAAACCAATTTGCTACCTTTTCATTAAGGCAACTGAAAGCAGCTTCCTCAACTCTTCCCAATAGAAGGGGCAGCCCAAAGCCATTTTGCGCAAGTTACTCTGAGCGTAAGCTACTTATGGGTCAGTGCGCCTGTTTGCCAGGTTGTTAGCTTGAGCGCACCTGGGGGTTGGACTAGATGACCCTAGGGATCCCTTCCAACTCAACAAGTTTATGATTCTACTTTCCTAACCCCAACACTAAATCTAGAATTCCTGATCAGTCAACCTCCCTTTAAGCCCGAAAGGGAAGGTTCACAGAGGTAGCAGCTGGCGAAACCATCTCCAGACTGAAGCCCCCCACCCCTCCTGCCCTTCTCCCCCTTTCCAAATCCCTCCATGGGAAACAGGACTGCAGGGAGGGAGAAGAGCCGCGCCAAAGCAAGACCCGTTTTGTTTCCGTTTCCTTCGGAGCATAAGCCTGAAAATGCAATGCTAAATCCTTTTACACCTTCAAGCAAACAAAATTAACGCGATTCACACTTTTTAAATAAAGAGAGAAATCGCTTCTGTTTCTTTCAGAGCTGAAGCCTAAAAATGCAATGTTTTTAAATGGTTAAAAACAAATGTTGTTTGCAAATAAAAGGTGTGGAAAGGGGGGGGAAGCCTCTGGCTATTAAAGCAGAAGGTTGGTGGTTCGAGGCCACCCAGGGTCGGCGGTGGGAAGGATCGCAGGGGGTTGGACTAGATGACCCTTGGAGGTCCCTTCTGTGATTGTAGGGCAGCCGAGGGAGGAGGAAGCCGCAAGAAGAAACAGCCGCGGACCACCCGTCCCCCCCCCCCCCAGCCAGGCGTGGCTCAGCCTCTCCCTTCCCCGCCCAACTTCGGGAGATGCCCTCCCGGAAGCGGCCCTCCCTCCCTCCCACGCCGCCGCCTCCCCCCCCCCCCGCGCCCATGCCAGTACCTGAACCCGCAGAGGCGGGCTGGATGGGGCCGCGGCGGGGAAGAGGAGCGCAGGCAGCCGGACACCGTCGCTCCGGCCCCCGCCGCCGCCGCCGCTCCCCCTCAAGCGGCCAAAATGGCGGGGAGCGCCGAGCTCATCGAGCCGCCGCGCGTCGGCTTGGTTGCTCGGCGTTCTTGCGGCTCCGCCTGGCGCGGCTTGGAAGCGGCCTTTCAAAGCGGGAGCTGGCGGCGCTGGCGCTGCCTCTGCCTTGCGCGGGCGGGCAGGCGGGCGGGGCAGGTCCGAGCCACGTCGACCCTGCATCGAGCTAGAGATCTTTCCAGGGATCCAGGCGCTGCTCAGGGCATGCTTCCCCTCATCTTTCTCCACCACCTTGTTGTCTAGACTTCTTCAATTTTTTAATGCCTCATATTTTACTACACACACACACACACACACACACACATGCATTAAAATAATTTTTATTACATTTTCTGTTTTACATTTTTAAATACTCATTTTAACATCCTTAAATTATCAGTGATTTCCCTTCTCTTTCCATGGTTCTTTTTGCATATCCTAAATCCCTGCATACTATACAAAAACCAAACCATTCAATATTCCATTATTGTATCCATCAAAACTAATTTACACTTGGATTTAGCTTAATGCTGCCAACGTTTTCAGGTGTACACAATTATTTCTTCTCTGAATGTATGTTCTTATTGTTTTCTTATTCTATATGTTAAGTCTGCAAGCTTAAGTTGCATTTTCTGTCAGCTTAAGTTGCCGTTCTTTGGTTGGGACCTCACTTGTTTTCCATTTTGGGGGCTAACAAAAAAAAGAAAGTTTTTACGATTTTTTATGTGTTGTAAACTGCCCAGAGTGGCTAGGGAAACCCAGCCACATGGGTGAGGTATAAACAACAACAACAACAGCAACAACAACAACAACAATTCAGTCTAGCTCAGTTGGCAGAGTATGAGACTCATAATTTAAGCCCCAAATTGGGCAAAAGTTTCCTTCATTGCAGAGGATTGGACTAGATGGTCCTTGTGGTCCCTTCCAATTCTAGGATTCTATTATTATTATTATTATTATTCATGTCCCTGGGGCTAAATGGTTTGTGTTGGTTGCTGCTGGGACTGAAATGCATTGCACATCACAGAAGAAACTTTTCAGAATAGCTTTCCACCTATGCAGGTTGCCCAACCCTGGCTCCTGTGCCTCCTGACCTGGGAGTAAGTTGAACCCAGGCTCATTTCTTTCTCCTGGGATGCCTTTCAGGTCACTTGCCATTCTGGATAAAGTGAGGGGCAGTCGGTGGTTTTATATCATTCGTACTTTTGAACTTTTCATCCAGGTCACTTGTCATTCTAGACAAATCATTGTTTATTATTATTAGTTTTATTTATTAAATTTGCAGGCCACCCTTCATTGGTGGATCTCAGGGCAGTTTGCAGCATACAATTACACCGTAAAAAGCACAAAATACATAATAAAAACAAAGCCAAACCTATAGTCCCCTCCCTCCCACAGCATATTTAAAAGGGCAACAGATGTCAATTGGCCAAAGGCCTGGTTGAAGGTCACCTGGGACCTAAAGGTGTATAATGATGGCGCCAGGTAAACCTCCCTGTGGAGAGCATTGCACAAACGGAGCCAAATAAGTGAATTTATATGATTGCTCAACCCTAATTAACAACTGGAGCAACCCTAATTAACAACTGGAGAAACCATTGCACTGAATTTGAAGCGCCATCTTACAGGGCAAGCGTATGCATTAAGAAATAAGTCCCGTTGTACAATTATTCCATGCAGCCTTCTGTAATTCTGTGATTCTATGCTGCTTTGCTAGATAGCAGCAAAACGGTGAATTCACAGTTATGTGCAGCTTGAAAATGGCGTAGCATTGAATGGGCTGGCAGTTAATGGAATTGATGGCATACTTGCAAGGGAAAGAAGAAATAACTTTCTCTGGATTCAGACTCCACATTTGCCACATTACCCTTCCTTCAGCGAGCTTCAAGATGTATAGTTGAGATTCCTAGCAAGTCACCCATTTGTGTACAGTCATATTCCATGTTGGAAATGGAACTAAACTAAGCATTCAGTCCATTCTCTGGCTCTTCAGTAGAAGAACTAGATAAAGCTATTAGCAGTCGAGTCTTCGCTTTCTTGGGTGTCTATGTCTGCAGCCTCCAGGCAGAGTCTTGTTTGTTTTCAAACAATGAAGAATGGGATTCTCTGAATGTAAGCCAAAGTTTGCAATATGAGGTGTAACTGAAACCCTGCAAAAGTCTGATGTTTCTGGATCTAGCTATTTTGCAGAGACTGAACAGGAAGTAAACATTTCTAGGCCAGAAAACAAATATACAATGGGATTATGAGTGACTCTCTTGTCCTTGGATGCTCCAGAACAGGTGGGAAGTAGATAGTATAAAAAAGATGTTATGTGACAATATGAAAGTCAAGGTCTGGTTTGGTGGGTGATAAACATATTTGATGGTGCTGGAGGAGACTCTTGAGAGTCCCATGGACTGCAAGAAGATCAAACCTATCCATTCTTAAGGAAATCAGCCCTGAGTGCTCACTGGAAGGACAGATTTTGAAGCTGAGGCTCCAATACTTTAGCCACCTCATGAGAAGAGAAGACTCCCTGGAAAAGACCCCGATGTTGGGAAAGATGGAGGGCACAAGGAGAAGGGACGACAGAGGACGAGATGGTTGGATAGTGTTCTCGAAGCTACCAGCATGAGTTTGACCAAATTGCGGGGGCAGTGGAAGACAGGAGTGCCTGGCGTGCTCTGGTCCATGGGGTCACAAAGAGTCGGACACGACTAAACGACTAAACAACAACAACAAACATATTTGAAAGTGAATAAAGAACTTGGGAATGATGATGCTATATCGGTTCTGATTTGAGAGGACAGCTGATAATATTCATAATCTCCTTTGAAGAAATCATTATGTGCCATAGGCTCTTTCGCCCCACCATCAACCAAGTCTCTTTCCCCCATAATTCCAAAAGCAATCTATCAGGAAGAAAAGTAACTCCTCAGGTTTTCACCTCTCAAGAGTTATTCCATCAGCTAAGGGAGGTGTCATAGTGTATTTGTGTAGGAGGTGACCCAGTCAAATTCCTATTTCCTGCATGGCAGCCTCCCCCACCTTTCTGGAACTCCTGGCATAAAATAAATAGCTTTGAACATGCTTTTGCTTCCGTTCACCTTCACCTGATGTTGGTTTCAGAAATATATCCCAAGTTCCACATTTGTCAGTGGGGGCTCTGCTATGCAAATTTATTGACTAGCTAGGATCATCTGTTGACTATGGTCACCAAACCATCATACAGACCTTAGGAAAATCACTCATTTATTTTCTTTAATCGCTTTCACTTTACTCCATACTCTTGAACAGCTGGCATCCGTATGTCTTGGGAGACAATGGCGAAGTGTACCTTTGGAAGTGAAGTCAAACTGTTGGAAGGTTACAGCGCCTGCTGTGGCTGTAGAGACTGATAAAGGAGAGACATGTTTTGTTGCAACAGGGGCAGATGAAGGGGTCTGCTTGTGCTGTTGCATGTGTACCATGGCCTTTCTTTTCTCTTCGCTCCTCCCAGCGGTCATTTCTCCTCTGGACTTCACATTTGAACCACATTTTTTCTCTGAAAGTATTCTGGACACTAGTTCACCTAATTCCCAGCAGTGCCTAACTACCATGCCCAGAATTCTTTGAGGTGCAAAATGTGCTTTAAAGGTATCTCTCTGTGTACAGCCTGACTCATTTGTCCAACCAGCTGGGATCCATGCTATAAATGTGAAAGGCAGCATGCTTGGGAATAACAGTTAAGTCCAGCTGGCAGTAACCAGCCATTTGGGGTGTTATGATCTTGCACAGTTTTGCACCAAGATCTGGCCTCGCCCAAAAGCACATTTTTTCGGGGCAGCGATCTCACATGGTACCCCAAAATGTATGGCCCTGAAAAAAGTGTATCTTTTGGGCTACATGATCTCGCGTGGGTCACATGACCTCTACAGGAGCACGGCCGGGAATACTCGTACCCTGGTTTGGGGACTCAACCTGTTAGAGTTGTATGCACTCTGTGTGATATACTGTGCTCTGCAGGAGAGGGCCTCTTGCCGATACCATCTGATGAGGAGGACCATTCCATACGATACAGGAATAGGACTGCCAGTTAGATACCAAGCTAAGTTCAAGGTGCTGTCACCGGTGTACAAAGCGCTATACAGTTTGGGCACACCTAAAAGATTCTTTACCTAAAATATTGTGTCATCCTTTAGATATCCAACTGATCACTGTGCTCTGCAGAATAGGGCCTCCTGCAGATAGATAGCATGTTATCGGGAGGTCCGTTCCATATGGCATATGAATCGGGCCTTTTGCATGGTTGTACCTCCCCTTTGGGGATTCCCTCCCATTAGACAAGTCCTGTCTCTGTTGCCTTTTGGCAACTCAAGACCGTCCGTTTCCAACAAAGCTTTTAAGTGGAGATCTTTATCCCAACCTGCATCTGTATTGGACCTGTTTTAACTGTTTTTATATATGCAATTGATTTGAATTGTTTTATACATGGAACTGATTTCTTTATTGCTTTTACCTTGTTTTATGGTCAGAATTGTTTTCTAGTTGTGCATGTCATGGTTGTAACCTGCCTTGGGACATTACGGTAAAGGAAGAGCAAGAAATTCCATACATAAATAAGTATTAATGAGCTGACATCTGAATGCATCTCCTTATTTGTTTATCAAGCTTGGCTTCATCTTACTTGTTTTGCAGAAGCACCAAAACTGATTCCGTGTCACGGGGTTGAGTTGTGAACACTGTTCCTCCTGATACAGCTCTCAAATAAAGATTTATCAAATAAATCACAGTAATGGCCCTTTAGGATTTATTGCCAGGAGAGGTGGACATGGAGAGCAATGTTGCCTACAAACCTGGAAAAATCCTCTGGTATGATAGGCTAATGAATTCACATTTTTATTCTGTACATAATTCTTTCATTCATCATGGAGTATTAATTGTCCCCCATAGAATGCCTACTGCGGTCTTTTCAAGTTTTTTTTTCTTCTAAAAAAAGATAAACTGTTTGTTGAAATTAATGTGTTACGGGTGTACAACAGCAGGACCCCTTAAGAACTTAAAAAGCATGAATAAATGGATTCCAATTACCACCTAATGTAGGTAATAGGTTTATGGTACTTAGAGGATTGGATCTGTTCTCCGAGAGCCTGCAGACATTAGGAGCCCCTGATGGCCAGCTTGCAATGTCGACATTATGGAGTGATTTTTACTTTACTGCCTTTTCCATCAGATCATCCCCTTTCCTTCCACACACAAGGTTAATTCACTTCTTGATCACATTATTTCCTCGCTGCTCTTTGACAATATAAAAATTCTGAGTGGACAGCTCAATCCCTCTTCCATCTCAGATTTGATTGTTATGGTATTGCCTGGCATCCCTCTGAGGCCTCTAGCAGCCCTCGCTGCACTTTATGACACTTAAATGGCTGGGCTACAATTTCTCCATCTATTCACAAAATGCTGTTAATAACTCATTTCCAAAGAGGCCCTTCTTTATGTCGTGGCATTAAAGGATTTTTTATTAGGTGCCAGGATAGGTGACACACAGCCCCAGTAACCAAAGAGTTAATTAATCTGTTGAAATTTATAGCCTTTTATACTGCACTCAGTGTGACAGTCCCTAAGAGAAACAGATACTATATTTACAACCCAGCTGAAATATTCAGTAATATAGTCTGCATACTGACCCACTCCATCAGTGTATGCCTGTTGCTGGAGCAGCCATTAATCAACCGAGATGGATTTGTGTAATCTGTCTTCTTTCTTATTCTGGGATTCCAATAAATATTGAAATAATAATTTATTGATTACCCTGCAATATAAATGTGTAGTAAAGGGACCCAAGATATTTGCATGGTAATGCATTTTGAAAGCTCTTGGCATTCTGTAGGTATGAGAAAAGGAGAGCCGTAACACAAAGCAAGGGAATGTTTCTTCACAGGACACCAAATTTAATGTCAGTCAGCCACGGAGGCCTCCCCCCCCCCCCCAGAATCGTAGAACTGGAAGGGAGGACCTCTTGAATACGGCAAAGCATAAAGTCTTAACAGCAGCCTTGTTACCCTCAGCTAAAGCAGAATGTCAGCAATAAAGCAGAACTGTCCAATAATTTGTCTACTGTACAAATATAGAAGAGTTTGAATCACTCGCCACCCCTCCCGTAGTTCTCTGTGGGGGCATTTTAGTACCTCGCTGCTCGTATCAAAAAATGGCAAAGACTTAACTGAGTGCTCAGTGACTATGCTGCTCTGAAATCCTTCCCTTCATAACTCCACCTTCCTGTACTGTGCCCACCTCCCGCCTTCTCTCTCTCACACAGCCTAGTGGTCAGATAAATGTCTGTAAAAATTCAGCACGCCTTCGGGGAAGGGAAACGAATGCATCTTTTTACCATATCATCGCTTCACCAGATTCCGAGACTTGCTTCGCTTGCGGCAAAAGCTAGAGTTGTCCTTAGGGCTTGAGCACATTTCTTTAAGCAATGATGACAGATATTCATTGCACCTCCCAAGCACAGTGGCCCTTTGTTATTTGGCCAGCGGTGGCTCCTCATTTGGGTTTTGCATTGTGCCAATATCCAATATCTTTTGACAAAGGGGAACGAGGAAAAAGCCCTTGCCAAAAATAGTGTGCTCTTAAAAACAACGTGTGCGCACACAACTACCGCACAAAAGGAGGCACAGTGAACCTCTACTCTGAGACAGTGTTGGTACAAAAAAACAGGCATTGCAGGATTTGCCCCTGTTGGTGCCCACAGAAAAGAGATTAAGAGGTGCCTAATCTGAAGTGCATTCAACACACATTTAAAGCCTATGATTTACCCCCAATTAATCCTGGGAATTGTAGTTCCCTTCCCCACAGACCTACAGTTCATAATACCCTTAACTAACTGCAGTTCCCAGGGTTCTTTGGGAGAGGGTCCTGTGCTTCAAATGTGTGTTGGATGTGCTTTAAATGTTGGGATGTGCTGCCAGTGTACCTTAAAGGTAAAGGTAAAGGGACCCCTGACCATTAGGTCCAGTCGTGGCCAACTCTGGGGTTGTGGTGCTCATCTCGCTTTATTGGCTCAGGGAGGCCAGCATGTGGCCAGCATGACTAAGCCGCTTCTGGCGAACCAGAGCAGTGCATGAAAACGCCGTTTACCTTCCCGGCAGAGCGGTACCTATTTATCTACTTGCACTTTGACGTGCTTTTGAACTGCTAGGTTGGCGGGAGCAGGGACCGAGCAATGGAGCTCACCCCGTTGCGGGGATTTGAACCACTGACCTTCTGATCAGCAAGTCCTAGGCTCTGTGGTTTAACCCACAGCGCCACCCGCGTCCCTTCCAGTATACCTTAGGACAGAGCTAATTGAGTGGGCAGGCTGGGCAGTTTTGGAGCTCCTCACTTTTTAGATATTTTAATTTATTTATTTATTTATTAAATTTCTATACTAAACATCATCCAAATATCTCAGTTCCAAAGAAAAAAATACAGGATAAAAGCATAAATAAATAGTCAGAATAAAACAAAGCAGAACAAAAAAATAACACCCTCCCCAACACATTTAAAAGGTTTGTAGAAGATCAATCAGCCAAAGGTCTGGTTGAAGAGGAATGTTTTTGCCTGGTGCCTAAAGATGTTTAATGAAGGTGCCAGGCAAACCTCCCTGGGGAGAGCATTCCACAAATGGGGAGCTGCTGCAGAAAAGGTCTGTTCTCATGTTGCCACTCTCCAAAACCTCTCATGGAGGAGGCACACGAAGAAGGGCCTCTGATGATGCTCGCAGAGTCTGGGTTCATTTATATGGGGAGAAGCGGTCCTTGAGGAATTGTGGTCATGAGCCGTTTAACTGGAATAGCTCAGGTGGCTGTTAAAGGCTTAAAGTGTCACAAAAGGGGTCACCAGGCAGAACAGAAAGGAAAACAAATATATGTTCCACTTGGCTCCCAGTACTACTTGGACTACTGCAATGCACTCTATGCGGGGCTACCTTTGAAGGTGACTCGGAAATTACAACTAATACAGAATTGGCAGGGAGACTGGTGAACGGGAGCAGCCGTCAAGACCATATAACACTACTCCTGAAATACCTACATTGACTCCCAGTATTTCCCCGAGGACAATTCAAAGTGTTGTCGCTCACCTTCAAAGCCCTAAAAGGCCTCGGCCCAGTATACCTGAAGGAGCGTCTCCACCTCCCGTCATTCAGCCAGGACACTGAGGGCCAGCACTGAGGGCCTTCTTATGGTTTCCACACTGCAAGAAGGGAAGCTACAGGGAGCCAGGCACAGGGCCTTCTCGGTAGTGGTGCCTTCCCTGTGGAACGCCCTCCCATCAGATGTTAAGGAGATGAGTAATTATATAATGCTTAGGAAGGCAGCCCTGTATAGGGAAGGTCTTTAAGATTTAATGTTTTATTATGTTTTTATATATTCTGGAAGCCACTCGGAGTGGCTGGGGCAACCCAGTCAGATGGATGGGGTACAATTATTATTATTATTACTACTACTATTAGGGCTGAAAGCGTGTCTTCAGAAAATGCTTCTGACCAGCACATTGGCAGCTGCAGCAACCTTCTTCCAAAAACTTAAGGTGAAATATCCCTACAAGAAAACTCATAGTGCAGGACAACTCTCAACCAGAAACATATGCAAGGGACCACAGACAACTCCCCATTTCCCTGGGGGTTGCATTCTGAGTCAAGGCGTGCATCGGTGGGGCGTTCATAAGCCAATCCCCATCCTGCCCCCATTCCTCCCTCTTCCAGGTCAAAAAGGACCTGCACATTGGCACTCATGCATCAATCAGACGCATTTAAAATGGTTGCCACCTGTACCCGTTACCAGTATGAACCTGATGAAACTCAGAAAGTCTAATCAAACTGTAATGTTTTGTTTGTTTGTTTGGCATAATAACCTTACAGCTCCACCAGCCTTACAGCTCCTCTAAGATCTGTTATCTTAAAACATGCACACAGGATTTCTGTCAGCTACTATCTGTGTCTCTTGCATTACCACCAGTCCTACAAAAATGCACTTTGTTGCAAAGTGCAGCTACCGCTGTTCTGTCCAATCACAAATCATTGATGCAGTGTATTTTGAAGTTCCATAACAACACATCATAGTTTTCAGTAAATGCCTCTGATCTGGATAACTCTGAGGTATAGATATGGTGTACCGAGAAAATTGCCCTGCGCACATCTTTTCTTCTAGTGTCTTGCTGATAAGGTTAAAAAGATGGTGAAATGAAATCTCCCAAGGAACACAATAGATCATTTTAATATGACTTTGGAGGAGAGAGAGGGTGCTGGTGTTTCCTGCCCCATCCGCAAACAGAAAAGTCAAAACAGTTCATTTCCTTTAGGATGTGTACCTCCAAGTCTCCCACAGAAATGGTTATGAAAGGAAGCTGAGTGACTGCTTTAACATGCCTTAGAAATACACATAAGGGGTATGTATCATATGTTAATCCAATTCACGTTTTAAATCGTTTTGTACAAGTGAGACCTGCGGCACAATGTAGCAGTGCGGCATGCTTCTGTTTCTAGAATTCTTCATTTCGCTTTCTCCCCACTCTTAAACTCCAAATACTCAGCATTTAGTATATATGTAAACTACTTTGAGGATGTGTTGTTTTTTAAAGCAACCAAGTGACATATAGATTTTATGAAATAATAATAACAGTAATACAGTGGTACCTCGGGTTACAGAAACTTCAGGTTACAGACGCTTCAGGTTACAGACTCTGCTAACCCAGAAATGGTACCTCGGGTTAAGAACTTTGCTTCAGGATGAGAACAGAAATCATGTGGTGGTGCCATGGTGGCAGCGGGAGGCCCCATTAGTTAAAGTGGTACCTCAGGTTAAGAAAAGTTTCAGGTTAAGAACGGACCTACAGAATAAATTACGTTCTTAACCCGAGGTACTACTGTAAAGACAGTTTTCATGGTATCTTAATTTTTAATTCAGGTACCCAAACTGAATGATGATTTCTGTAACATAATTAATACTAATTGATATGAAAGCCTAATCAGATCTAGGCCTTATTTTGGTCCAATTTCCAATGTCAGCATATACGTTGCATACATCCTTTCTGTGCGGTTTTGCTAATCACCTTCTGTGCAATCTGGAATATAAAGGTAAAGGTAAAGGTACCCCTGCCCGTACGGGCCAGTCTTGCCAGACTCTGGGGTTGTGCGCCCATCTCACTTAAGAGGCCAGGGGCCAGCGCTGTCCGGAGACACTTCCGGGTCACGTGGCCAGCGTGACATCGCTGCTCTGGCGAGCCAGAGCCGCACACGGAAACGCCGTTTACCTTCCCGCTGGTAAGCGGTCCCTATTTATCTACTTGCACCCGGAGGTGCTTTCGAACTGCTAGGTTGGCAGGCGCTGGGACCGAGCAGCGGGAGTGCACCCCGCCACAGGGATTCGAACCGCCGACCTTTCGATCGGCAAGTCCTAGGCGCTGAGGCTTTAACCCACAGCGCCACCTGCGTCCCAATCTGGAATATAGTTAACCAGAAAAGGGCAGCTTTTTGCATGAGTTGTCCACAGCTATCCATGCTCACTCATACAGAGGAGAAAGAGCAGTTGTTCAAGGCCAGTATGAAGTAGTAAGTCATGAGCAGGACTTATTGTTTGGCTAGCAGCTGGTGGCTATTGTTCTCTTAGCCAGTGGATAGAGCTGGAATGTGCTTTCCCCTTGCTTCTGCAGTCCCAGGGCAACTAGAAGTTCAGGCAGGGAGAAAGAAGCTGCTCCTTCTTTGGCTGACGGCTGGAGCCAGGTTGATCTCCCCTTTGCTATCATAGGTGCCAACTACCTGGGGCCCTGGGTGCCTGAGCATCCACAAAATTCCCCACAAAGGGGCTGGGCACACACAATTTCAGTGCCAGGGCCATGCACGCTGCATGGCACGCACGGCCCCAGGCACTCACGGTCGTGGGATCAAGCTGTCACTCCTGCTTGCCATGCTGTTCTTTCTGGGAAATGGGGGGGGGGGGACAAACTTCCAGTGGTTCTTGGTCCTCTGTTCTTGTGCTAGAATGCTTCAGTCTCCTATCTTCTTTCCCCAAGCTTGTTTCAGGTAGAGCTGGAGTGCTGGTTAATACTGTGAATAGTGGCAGGAGCATAGGTGAATAGGCTGCTGCAGAAGTTGGGTGATGTTTCCCTCAATAAAATAAATAATTCCTGTCACAATGGGAAAATGGATTGGATTTCTGTTTATTCAGTTGACTTTATACAAACTAAGGCTGTGTCCTTTAGCTTTAAATTCATTCAAAGCACACACCTTCTGTCAAAAAATTCTGGGCACCATAGTTTACCCCTCACAGTTACAATTCCAAACAGCCTTTAACAAACTACAATGCCAACTACAAACTACAATATCTGACCTTTGTTATAAAGCACTAATTACTTTTCTTTTAGTAGCGACACACCTACGGATGGCATAAAATTAGAAAATATTGGAACGTCTGCATATCTCTCAATGGAAGCAATGTACTGTATGGTCTATTGCTCTATAAGAAAAAATTAACTAGGAGATTACATGCATTTAAAAATACAAATGATGCGGACAATTTTGTTGAAATATGGCATCCTCTTATAAAACACTTTACTGATAACCCTGAAGAATTGGCAACTACCGAAATCACAGATTGGACTTGGGCAAACTTAACTAGATAGATCCATCGTGGAGTGGAGAGCAGGGGAGTTGGGATTTTGATTTTGTATCTTTTCCTCTCTCTTTTTGTAATTGTTATATATTGGAAATCAATAAAACTTTATTTGTAAGCAAGCAAGCAAGCAAGCAAGCCAACTACGATGCCCAGGATTCCTTGAGGAAAATTATGTTCTTTGAAAGTGCTTTCAGATTTCCTCAGCTGTAGAGAAGATGGCAGCCTTTTCCAGCTTCGACCAGAAGAGGGAGGCACCTCCGCTACATCGACATCTACAGGTTTTTGCAACTTGCGCAGGTCTTTGAATTCCAGCTCATCAAACTCTTAGCTGGACGTACAACAAAGCAAAGAAATATAAGGCTTAAAAGATGGGCCGCTTTAATAGGTGATGTTTAAACTGGAATTTGTGTTTCCCAGGCTCGTATTAGCAAAGGACACACCTACACTGACAACAATTATAATGAATTAAAGGTTGTGTACACATCACTGTTTGCTATGGCTCCAGTGCTTGCATTTGAGGCCTAGTACACATGACATTAGCCATAATCCAGTTTCCAGTGATTGCAGGCGCAGGAAAACAACCAGACAATGTGCATCAAGCGAAGACTCTCTCTCTGGTGTGTACAGCAGTGTAATTATGCGACCTGAAATGTGGTGGGGGGAGTGAGCTTGCTGCATTTTAAGCCACTAATATGTACTTACCTACCCCCCAAATGTACATGCACCACAGCAAAGTGAGCAATGCCAACCAAAGGCGTTTTGCTTTTGCAAGGGATGTGCCCAGTGCTCCCCCCCAAAATGTTTAGGGGGTACTGTTATACCTTGGGTTGCAGACGGTTCAGGTTGCGTTTTTTTGGGTTGCGGACTGCCGAAACCTGGAAGTACTGAAATGGGTTACTTCTGGGTTTTGGCGGTCATGCATGCGCAGAAGCGCTAAATCGCACTTTGCGCATGTGCAGAAGTGCCGAATCACAACCCACATGTGCGCGGATGCGCCACTGCAGGTTGCGAACGTGCATCCCGCATGGATCACGTTTGCAACCCATGTGTCCACTGTACTCTCATTTTCCTACTCATATTGAAATACTGCCCCTCAATTAGGCTAAACCTAGTTTCACAAAATGTTTAGGGGTATGCGTCCCCACAGAAAAAAAGCACTGGATGCGCCAGGGAGTAGTGCCAGCTTTCAAAAAAGGATGCTCACATGTGATAGCCAACGGCTGTATGCTTTGCGTGCTTAGACAACTGAGCTGTACTGTGATACAGTTACACATGCAACGTTCAACAACTGTGTGGTCTATGGGCACACCCCAGCCAAGCCGTACAAAACAACTGTGTATGCTCCTTTGCACAAACACTTGTGCATGTGCAGAGAGACAACTTCTACCTGTGCTCAGAGTATGTGTGTACAAGCCTAAAGCCTTGCAACATCTTTACCAGATCAATCCTAACTTAAATCACAACAGCTTAAGTTACCTCAGGAGGAAATTGATTTACACTGCCCGTTCTGCAGGATTGCTAGATAATGTGACCGAGCTGAAAAGGGGTTTGGAATATGTGTCAGTTTCTTCCCTTGCCCTATTCCATCACCACCCCTGAAACATCCCTTTTGGGGTGCATAAGGTAAAGATAAAGGGACCCCTGACCATTAGGTCCAGTCGTGGCTGACTCTGGGGTTGCAGCACTCATCTCGCTTTATTGGCCAAGGGAGCCGGCGTACAGCTTCAGGGTCATGTGGCCAGCATGACTAAGCTACATCTGGCGAACCAGAGTAGTACACGGAACAGGAGGTCGTGGAAGGCAATGTTCCATTTATACTAAGAACTAAGCACCTCGTTTTCTCACCACTTGATTGCAGGCTGCTTTTGCATAACCAAGCAAAACAATGTGGCGTGCAGCTTTGGCCCTAGGGTGCAGAAAATATTATCTCACTGAAGACCATATCCAAAGTTTGCATCTGAGGGACAGAGAGGAGGCGGAGGAGGAGGAGGGTCTGTAGATAGACACAATGGAGAAAGGGTTCTTGGTTTGCATGCCGCACTTATTCCAGGTCAAAAGTGCCTAAGGACTGGATCCCCCAAATTACCACAATCACCATGTATTTATTTTTACAGGGATTTTTATCCTGCACTTCAAATGAGTTCCTGAGGCAGCTTACAAAAGTGGTATAAAATATAGTAAAACTCACATGATAAAAGAAGAATGAAAACCTTCAGCAGACAACTTTAATTGAAAGCCTGAGGTGCAGGGGGGAGGGGAGTTTTCACTTGGCACCAATATGACAGCAAAGTTGGTGCCAGGTGAGTTTCCCTGAGGGGAAGATCTCATAATGTCTTGGAGATGACACCAGGCAGGCAGAGAGATGTAAATAAAAGGGCCCCCAACAAGTACTGTGATTTCTTCTATTCTATCTCACTCAATCTAGGAAGGGAACCAACAGTTAAATGTGGTGTGCAGAGGATACAAATATTTTTTCAAGACAATGAGCTGAGATAAGCAGCTGTGCAATACAAGTTAAGCATCTCTCAAAGCGAGGAAAATGAACAGTAAGATGCCTGGTAAAACCCAATTATTATAGGTAAAAAGAAAATTCATTCCAAAAATCCCCATCCAAATTCTGTTTTAGGCTGCAATTCTATGGGAGTAAGTTTTGCTGAATTTAATGGGAGTTAATTCTGAGTAGGAATGCATAAGGAAATTAGGGTTGCCATATTTTGAAGAGCAAAGAAGAGGACACATTTCCCAACATTTCCCAACTCTCATTTTACATACCCATGAAGAAGATGGTGTGTCCTGGAAAAAGAGGACATATGGCAATCCATATTTGAGCTGTTGGTATGGAAATTAAAAGTTTACACAGTCAAAGTGCGATGAATTTCCAATTGCATTTAAACTAGATATAGATTATGCACACATTATTGGCTTAAAATGCAGTTACGGTAGGTCATTCTTTTTCATAATTTGGATATTTATCTATCTGATGTGTTTTATATATTCTGTGATTTTGTGAATGCTTGTTTAGTAAGCTGCTTTAAGTTTATAAAGAAAAGTGGGACATACATTTCTAATTTAGTAATAGAATAATAACCCTCTCTTTTGTATGCCATTCCCAAAGAATTACTGCTTTTGCATTTCTAGCATTCTTCCAAAACTATGAATTCTCCCTTGAGGACCAAAGGGCATTTATGATGGCATCCGTCTCTGTCGTGAGGCAATGAAGTGTGCCTCTGGGGGTAAAGTCAAACCACTGGAGAATCACAGCACCTGCTGTGGCTACAGAGACTGTGAACTCATACCTGCTACCTCCTGTGTTGTTTTTGCTGCGTTAGCAGCCCCAAAGTGACCTCCCTGGGGTAGAAACTTGGGCAGTGTCTATGGAGGTCCTGGTCTGCCCAGACGACAAGACCCCCTTCTTGGCCTCACTGATGTGGTCCAAAAGAAAGCACCAGCTTGGCTGCAGGAGTTGCCAGAGGGAGGCGTACAAGACACCATCCAACTGTCTTAAGGACTCCACTCCAGATTTGTGTCATGCTTACTCCTTAGCCTTTTCTTCCACCAAAGATGGCCCACAAGCCCTTTCCTTGGGGTTTACTCCTGAACGGAGCCTTTCTTACAAATGAGTATGGCTGCAAAGCAGCAGAGGCTTAGGACCAGAGTTTTCCTACTAGATGGGCTCCCTTCCCAGGTTGACAAGCCCAATTTGCCCCCTCTTCCCTCTACAGTACGTGTAGAAACCACCTTCTTGCCGTTGGACGCACTGTTGGCCTCATCACTCAATCTGCTGGAGACTGTTTTCACATACGGGGGAAGTCCCTAACTTGATGGGAAGACCCATTGGCTACCCTCACCTGGTTTAGCTGGCCAGCCGAAGCCGTTTCCTGGGGTGTGTCTGCTGTCACATGCTGACAGCTTCTAGAAGCCACAGGTGAGACCTTCCTGTTCATTCTCACTTTTCCATACTCTTCCCTTTACTGGATTTCTTCTAGAAATTGAGGAGTGAGCGAGGCCACATTCACTGCCTGTCACAATACTAGGAGTGTGGAAATAATAGTTAGTTCTCCTATTCCTCCTCATCTCTTTCAGTGTGGTGCCTGAACACCCCCTAGTAAGGAAAACAAGACACCAAGGATCAGATTGAAATAACAACAAGCATTTAAACAACACATTTCAAGTGTTGCAAGTGTGGTTTTTTACACCTTCTCTGGTTGCAAGCCTTATAACAGCCCTGCAAGGTAAATCAGCGTTCTTTTTTGCACGCTGTGAAGGAGGAAGTGAGTGAGGCAGAGAGAAAATGGCTTGCTTAAGGCCAGCTGTTGGGTTAATGGCAAGGGCAACATTCAAACCAAGCCTGATCACCACACAGTTTCCTTGAGCAACCATGGAGGCTCAACTCCGGGCCCTCATATAAACAAGTAGTTTCCTGGAGTTCCAATGCTTTGATGAACACCAGGCCCCAGTTGTGTTTTGATTTCCCACAATGCCCCAGAGCAGTGCTATGGGTAATTTGAAAGGTGACCCACTATCCAGTGTTGTTCAGGGCTCCCACTGTCACAAAAAAAGTCTAGCTTATGAGGCAGCCCACCAGATGGAAGTTGGTTGATGGTCTCTAAAAGTTGGATCACCCTTGTTTTAAACAAGAGACTTCTAGATACATAGCTTAATTCCTTAGCAAGTATAAATTACTACCAGGCATTCTTGAACACGGAGATTTTGGAACGTATTGTGCAATAATGGATTGCAATATTCCAACATATAATACCTTAAGAGGAACAGCCAAGAATATACTCTTCATCCTGTTCAGTGAAGATGTTCAGCGGATAGCAACTCTGGGAAATACAGAAGGTCTTTTATTCTGTCATGTCCATAGGAGGCGAAATGCTTGTTCTGATTTTGGTGGTATCTCAAAGTAACGTCAGAATATTTTTCTCTCTTTTGGGGGTTCTAGTCCAGGGTTTCCCAAACTTGGGTCTCTCTCCAGCTGTTTTTGGACAACAGTTATCATCCCTGCTAGCTGGGGACGATGGGTTTTGTAGTCCAAAAACAACTGGAGACCCAAGTTTGGGAAACCTTGTTCTAG
Source organism: Podarcis gaigeae (assembly GCF_964106915.1). Lineage (NCBI taxonomy): Eukaryota > Metazoa > Chordata > Lepidosauria > Squamata > Lacertidae > Podarcis > Podarcis gaigeae. The sequence goes on along the minus strand of NC_139683.1, from coordinate 63,338,653 downwards.
TCCATGGGCACTGTACAATTCATTCTTCCCGCGATGCATAACTAACCTGTGAAATACATTACCACAGGATGTTGTGATGACGACCAGCATTTAAACAGTATTGTAGATAATAGTTTTATTAATGGTGACTGGCTGTGAAATGTCAAAACAGAACCCCTGTGTTCATAAACGGAATACTTCTGTTTACCAGATGCTTCTGACAAACAATGCAGAATGGCCGTTGACATCTTGCTCTACTTATGGCTTTCCTCAGGGTATCCAGCCAGCTGCCATCAGAGGCTGGGTGCTGGGCTGGATGAATTATTTATCGGTCTGATCCAGCTCGGCAGGTCCCAGATTCTTAAAAATCACAGTATGTGCAGCTTTCACTTTGATTTTGAACCGAATCAAGCAGTGCTCTAAATTGGAGGTGGGCAGACTTCCTCTTTGTTTTCATTTTACTACAGCCCTATGATCTATCAACCAGAGCCAGGTGAACTGAAATTAGCTTTCACACAAAAGTCCAATTCCAGTTAGCTTTCTTCATTTCACGTGGGGAAAATAATTCTGATGCTATTGTTAAACCATTGCAGAAACCTTTGCCAATTGACTGTACATCACCCATAGATCTATTAGTTGATCCCAATCTAACTTCTACCCATTTGCGCTCTAAATACCTTCTTTAAATAATGTGTTTGATACCATGGCAGCCACACCTTGCCCCTGTGCTTGAGGGGGCCTGGGGCCGCGCGACATCAGCTTGCCCCACAAAAAATGGTAGAATGTAATCTTTAAAAGGGAGAAATAAAATATTGGGATGGGGGTGGGGAAACAATAGTTGCACTCAATATTATGATAATTTAAAAATGTCGTACTGAGCGTGTTTAATTATCTGCATGTTTTTCAGGCGAACAATGAATTGCAGTGCAAATGTTTAAATGCTCAATTGCTCGTAACTTTGCAAAATTCCCTTTGGGCTTCTGAAACTATACATTCATAGTCACACCCTAACAGAACATTTTCTCGGAAAGTTCAGCAGTTTTTTTTATTTATGTAAGAGGGAATAAAATCACTTTTTGGAAGGGTTAAGTAAACAACAACAACAGCACACCACTTCTTTCTCTGATCACTGTTAAAATCATGCAAGACAGACCAGGAAACACCAGGATTCTTTCTTTGGGCAAATCCAGTGATTTGAGCACCCAGGCTGGATCGTGTTGTACTCAACTGGGGGGGAAAGGGATCACAATCTGAATACAGCTCATTTATTTCATTTCATTTATTATTCTTTTCCTAGAAAACATTGACAGTAAAAATGCCTGTGTAACTATCTCATTCAGTGGTACCTTGGTTCTCAATAACCTTGGTACTCAGACGCCTTGGTTCCCAAACACCAAAAACCCGGAAGTATGTGTTCCGGTTTTTGAATGTTTTTCAGAAGCCGAACGTCCAATGCAGCTGTCAGCTATTGTTTCCGGGGCACCTGCACCAATCAGAAGCTGTGCCTTGGTTTTCAAAGATTTCGGAAGTCAAACGGACTTCTGGAGCAGATTAAGTTTGGCGCTTTTGTTCTTGCTATTTATTTTGCGTTGAGTTTTTTTTTGAGGCTTTTTCGGTTAATTTGTTTTTGTGACTGTGTGGAACCCAGTTCAGCTACTGACTGATTTATTGTGTGACTGCGGAAATGGATAAAAGCCCCCCATCCAAACAATGACTATCATCAGTGCAGGTAAGAAAAATAACAATTATTTTTATCTCCTACAGTATATGGGGGCGTCTTATAGACGGAAAAGTATGGCATTTAATTTTGCCACAGTGGACAGTGAGATGAGTAATGCCTTTTTTTGGCAGAAGACGTGCTGCAGCAGAACTGGAACAATGTTGCATGTCAGCAGAATCACAGAATTGTAGAATTAGAAGGGACCATGAGTCAAACATCAGACAGAGTGGAAAAATGATGCCTTCTTCCATTCCTTACCTGGGAGTGAAGGCAGCTCCAGTCTACCCAGAAGCCCGGCAGCTGCATGGATTTCACCAGCATGTGAACTGCATTAGCCTGCCAACAATTCATTCTGACTTTTGACACTCACCCTGCTGCTCAGCATAAAAGTCAGATTCTGATAGCTTTGCTTCTCTTGAGAACCATCAACTCCCAGATGTAGTCCCATTCATTTCAAGAAGAAACCTGAGGGGTACTGGAGGAAAGAAGATAGAATTTGACCCTGCAAGGAACAAGGCAGAAACAAAATTTGTTAAATTCAATCATAGCTTATGACAAAGAGCCTTTACGTGATCATATGGACAGCCATTAAGATGTTAGACAGGAGCAATCAAAAAGTTTGCAATCATAAAACAACTTTTTCCGGGTCTCCCCCCCCCCGTTTTTGTTTTGTTTTTACTCCTCAGACGCCGTTATGTTGGATAGCCAGCTCATTTTATTATTGCAAATGCCGTGGCAGTAATCTTTTACTGCTTCCAGTATAGGCCTACAGCATTAAGTTAGTATAAAATTACATATAGTTTAATATATCTGTACAACACCTTTAAACAAGCTTCTCTAGGCAGGAAGGTTATCCATCTTATAAATCTATTATTCCATTGTACATCTTGATAGCCTAGCATTGCTCCTAGCCATGTTTAAGCATTAAATAGTGCATTATTATTTCACATAAATCAACCAGAGATGTGTGAATTCATAAATTTTGCATTTGCACAGACAGTATTTTAAACGTTTTACAGCTTCGTGGGAACTTGGAGTGGGAGCTCATACACAAATCAGAGCCGGGGAAATTTCAATAAAATTTAATATCACGATTACTTCTTGCCAAAGTCATTGCTTGCACACTTTAGAAGTGTTATAACAGGGTCTAAAAATAAAAACAAAAATTTGCAGCAAGGACTGTACATTGGCAGAAGTTGGATACATACATGTGGAGAGTTCCAAGACTTTTATTTTCTTTTTTTAAGGTGATGGGTACAGTTGGTACCTGATAGCCTGGCCATTAAAAACACCAGACCATAGCTGTCAACTTCCCCCCTTTTTAAAGGGAAATTCCCTTATTCTGAATAGGATTCCTCGCAAGAAAAGGGAAAAGTTGACAGCTATGCGCCAGACTGGCATGGTTTTACCCTGTAATAGACATTTTCTTAAAGTATACACAAGCAGTAGTGATTTATTGGGAAGAAAGATGGCAGATAAGCACATTCAAATGGTTATCAGCCAACTTTCTGAGGCAGGGAAATGTGCTCTTTATATGCTCAGAGAAACTCTAATCTAACCCCATTAAATCACAGTTAACTTCTGAGTAGACGTGATTTTAGGATTCCACTGTTCCTTTGTATTACTTTCTGAGTTCCTGGTTAGATTCCAAAGCTGAGTTCCTCGGTTTTGGAACGGAGTGCTTGCTCAGATTAAACCCTCCAGAATTGAGCATCAGATTATTACAGAGGCTCCTTACAGAGCTGTGCCCTCATAAAAGCGCTGGGCTTATGGACTTCGTTCATTTTATAGTAGCTTGAATTAGGTTGTTAAAATGATTAGACCACTGACATCTCTTTAAAGTAGATTTGCTACTTTACGGAGTAAAATGAAGAGTGATTGCTGCACTTCTCCATATTCTTTAAGCCACATGTGATGAAGCACACACTGATATTTGCCCATATGAGTCAAAGAGGCACAAAAAACTGAGGCACAAGTAGCCTGCAGATGCAGGACAATACTGGACCATTCATTGTCATTATCAGTGATGTGCATGGACTTCCAGTTCTAGATAAGGACTGGAATGGTGCAGCACCTGTAGAAGCGGCAAATGGCTGTTGGGGAACGGAGAATTCAGGTGAATGGGTGTTCTGAAATGTGTTCATTAGCACAACTTGGAGTTTTGAACAATTTTTTTAAAAAGTTGGTTGGGATGCAAAACAAAGGAAAAGCAAAGAAACAACGAATGCTGTCTTATAGTAGGCCTGATGGCAATTCTCATTCAAGAGCCTGTGCAGGTTTTAACTGTAAGATGCAAGCATCCTTGAGTATCTCCAGTAAATGGGACAGAGCAATAAACACTTCTACCGTTTAATCAGATAGAGCTCACTGCAGTCAAACAGGTTTACAAACAAGTAGTTCCTGGACTGAACAGGATTTGCATTCCGTCTTCCAGCTACATTTTCCTATCTAGCCATACAGTTACATTTAAGGACACATTTTTTATGGTCGAGGTCCCAATCTAGTTCCCTCCTAATGCCTGTTAGCATTGTATGGAAATTGCACTGGAGAGTGGGAGTGGGGGATAAATTGGGTTCAGTTAGCATTGAAGTCAAATTCTTCAAAACAATCTGAGACCTGAAACACCATTAACCTTTGCAATGCAGACTTATCTGAATTTTGTGATGCAGTTCTCCAGACAACCAATGATATAAAAATATATTACGTAACCAACAACAACAAAAAAGATATATTACGCAAAAGTGTGCATAAAAATGAATATCTTAGTAAAAATAATCTTAAAGCATTATATTAGGAGAAATGTGTTTATTAGGAGAAATTTGCACTAAAATGCGGAAGAGTTTTCATGTGATTTTTTTTAAAAAAAGGAAATTCTCAACTTGCTGCAGAAACGAGAAGTGAATGTAAGGCTGGAAAAACGAGAACTTGAGAGAATTGAAATGGACAGATCCTTTCATGCCTACTGGAGAGTGCATTCACTCTCATTTAAAGAAAAAGAAGTTCTGTGAAACTTAAAATATTGCTGTGTTGTTTCCCTCTCAGCATGTTTAAAATTATAACCATGGATTTATCCCATAAAGGAAATCCTTCAACAGTGCAATTCTGTGCATATCTACTCAGATTCAAGTCCCATTACTCACAGGTAAATGTGCATAGGATTGCAGCCTAATCAGATTAAATTAGACAGTATGATAAGCAAAGGACAGCAATCCACTCAGATTGGAGCCTTCATAGTTTTCATATTTGAGATTTTAAAAAATAAATAAATCCAAATGAAGGCCTTTTAAGCCCCACCCATGCCTTCCGCGATTCATTATGAAAGTAAAGCCCTAGGCTGTACATATTTAATATACTTGATCTGTTTTTAATTATGGGATGTTTGCAATTGGTTTTTATTGTAGTTAGTTGTTTGTTTGTTTGTTTTAAATGAATCTCGTCCTGTGTGTGCGTCATTGTGTGCTTCTTGTCAAGGCAGAAAGTCTAAATAAATATATAAATAATTGGTTTTTTAAAAAAATCACAGCAGCATCTAGGAACTCTTGTGTGCGAAGGCATGAGGAAGTACCTCCCCCCCTCACCCAGGAGGATTATAAAAGGAAGAACATGGCTAAGGACCCTTGCTTCAAAACATCGTATGAATACGGAACTCATGCCCAAATGTGTAACACTGGATCTACAACATGGTGAGCAAATGGCCAGTTATGACAGGGTTAGTTCGTCCGCCACTAGTTGTAAAGGAAAGAGCTGCTCCGAAAGGCTAGGAAGTGTGGCTCCTTTCAACACAGGGCTGGAAAATGTCCCTGGAAATGGGTGTTTCCAGGGGCTGTGTGAAGAACAAGAGGATTCCCCCTCCACACATCTTCACATGGGGGTAGCCGCCTTCTCCCCCTCCCACAATCAGCTCTGGAAATAGTTCACTAAATGAACCCCCTTTCCAAGGACATTGTCCGTCTCCTTTTTGAAGCATGTGACAGGAGCTGCTCATTTGAGCCTTTCAGAGAGGCCTTAACCGTTTTAAAGAAGTCAAGAGAAAGAAGGAAAGGGTATCGAAAAGCCCTAGACTCCCTCATAACGCTAGGCTTGCAAGCATCTTCCCCTTTCACCCACACAAGCTGCACATACAGGTGCAGAAAACACAGGAGATCTCTTAGACTTAGTCAACCTCGGCTTGAATTATGGAAACATTGAAGTTTCTTGGATCAAAGCCATTAGAGAATTACAAACATACTAGTTTCGACTCACAAACTTATTGTACTTCCATTGAGAACCTATCAAGAGCACTAGATTGTGTCTGTAATAGCTGGCAGGGCAGAGCAGGGTGTTGCTGTTTGCCTGGCATCCCAATTGTGGAGGTTGCTGCTGGTAATGGAGGGGGAAGGCAGAAGCAGTGAGGAGGCTGGTTCAGGCATCCCAGCAGGAATGTCTGATTGGTTCTGCTGCTGCTGCTGTGTCTGTACTGCACAGATCTCCCCACTGCTTTACCTCCTTCATCTGGAATACGGCAGCAACCTTTGTGCTGGGGAGTCAGGTGTGCAATGACATCACCCTGCACCCTGCCAACCGTTACTCTAGTGCTTAAGGAATGAGGCAGGCATATTTAATGTACATGCACTGTAAAACACTGGTATACAGTGGTACCTCTGGTTGTGAATGGGATCCGTTCTGGAGGCCCGTCCGCAACATGAAAAGAGCGCAACCTGCAGCAACAAGTTAATTTTATTAGAAAGTGGATATTGGAAAATTGCTAAAATGAGATTTAATGAAAATCAGTTAGGAAGCATCTGAGGAAGTCACCCAATAATGGAACGCAATTTGGATTTTTAACTGTAAGAAGTTTTGAATATATGTTTGTTTTTCTTTTTTATATGTTTGTTTGTTATTCTGTGTTGTGTTAAATTTGGAAAATTAATTAAAAATATTAAGGGGGGGGGGGAAGAGCGCAACCGGCAGCAGCGTGTCTGCGCATGCATGGGTTGTAATTCGGCGCTTCTGCCCATGCGCGTGACATCATTTTGTGCTTCTGCACATGCATGAGTGGCGAAACCCAGAAGTAACCCTTTCTGGTACTTCCGGTTCGCCGCAGGACGTAACCTGAAAGAACGTAGCATGAAGCAAACGTAACATGAGGTTTTACTGTACATCCAGCTCAGGACTGCAGTACTTCAAGGACCACCTCTTTCCATAGGAACCTACCTAGACCCTGAGGTCACCTTTTGAGGCCCTTCTTGGTGTGCCTCCTCCAGGAGAGGTCCAGAGGATGGCAACATGAGAACGAGCCTTTTCTGCAGGAACCCCTCATTTGTGGAAAGCTCTCCTGAGGGAGGTTTGGCGGGCGCCTTCATTATACACCTTTAGGTGCCAGGTAAAAATGTTCCTCTTCAGTCAGGCCTTTGGCTGATTGACATCCGATGCCCTTTTGAAATTTGTTTGTGTCTGTGTGTGGGGGGGTTTATTGGGTTGTTTTTGTTCTCATTTTTTGTGTTTTTATATTGTGGTTTTACGTTGAAACCGTCCTGAGGCCTGCGGATATAGAGCGGTATACAAATTTAATATATAATAATATTAACATCCATGTGCCACAATCGGGTCTGCTTCACGATGTGGAACCAGCTTCTGCAAAGCAGAGAGTTCACATTTCAAGCTGCCTCTAGAGATAACTTTCCAACCCATTGAGTGGGTGCTGTGATCCTTGATTTCCATACCCTCCAACATTACTCCAATGAAAACAGAGACATTCTACTGAATATTTATCTGATGAAAATAGGGGTGTCCTAAGGAAAAGCCGTACATTCCGGGATTAGATCAGAAACCGGGATGGCTTCTGTAAACCTGGGACTGTCGTTCAAAAATAGGGACACGTGGAGACATGATTTTCTACCCACTTTGCCTCGGTCTCCCAGATACCAAGTTTGAAGTCAGTCAGCACTGAAAGTGGCCCTTTGTCTCCATCTCCTGTGGGGCAGCCTCCCCCCACCCCAAACACTCTTGTGATTACTGTGCAAGAACAACAAACAAGTCCGAGACCAAGATTAATGGTATTTGGAGATCATTGTCTAAAGATTAATCTTTTTAAAATGATGATATAAGGGCTAAGACATACGAGGCTTTCAGCAGCCTAAAGCTACAAAGTGTAATAATAAACATTAGCATTGCAGGGCAAGCTTAGGATTACTAACGGAAGCATATCTCGTTATCATCAATAAAAACTAATGGCTGTTTTGTTGTGGTTCTTTTCTTCTTCTTTTTTGGGCTACTGATGAGCATTGAAAATGGTGTGGTGCGTTGTTGTTTTTTAAAGCAACAATTGTGTGCCTTCATTGTATGCTGGACTATATAACACTCATTTGTTTGGGGGTCTGCATTCCCTTGCTAATGATATGACCACTGTCCCAGTTTCTTTTACAAAACTTCTGCATAACTGCTTTGGTCTAAGGTATTAAGGATACAAACCATTCATTATAGAAATTACTTTTTCCCAGTTAAGCCAGAAGGCACTGTCTTCCCCTTAGTTCTCATATAACTAAGACTTACTGCCTATATATATATATATATATATATATATATATATATATATATATATTTGTGCATGTGTGCTGCTGTATATTTAACAGTATGTATATTTATACCACACAAGTGGCCCAGGCTGCCATGACAATAAATCCATTTCTTTTTCAAAGGCTGTATATCACTCACTGATGGCGCACAAATGGTATGCTTAAACAATGGGACATAAATAGTCTTTCTTTCTAGTTAGCTCTATTTATACATCTCCTTTCTGTGCAGGAAACAATGTTATTTGAAAGGTAAACAGGTGCTCACACAGAGAGGCAGGTTCTAGTATAAAACCTGAGGGGGTTGGTTGGCATGTGGGACGATTAGCGCAATGCGAATAAGCTTTCACCTCCTCTTCAGAATTGTATTTTTCTAGATAGGTTTAAATCAGAATCCTAGAAGCATCAGGTTGGTCATTCTGTTGAAATTAGATGCTGGAACTTTGGCCTAAACTGGCAGGATTCATCTTGTGTTCCTAAGAGATTGGGGAATCAAAATGACCCAGACATAATGCAGACACCCATTTCACAACGCAGCAGCGATTTTTGAAGCAGGAATGGGAGACTTGTGGGCTCAACTTAATTTCAGGATTCCTCAGCAAGCAATCAGCTCAAACCATTGGCAAGAGTGTTCTGTCTCCCAGCCACCACAGTTCCCTTGTCTTGTCAGGTGATCATTGGGCATATGTGCAAAGGTTTAGCCATCCTAGATCTTCTTGTGGATCCACAGGTTAATTAAAAGAGCTACTTCCACTTATGTGATCAACTCTGGACTTTTGATGAAGCAGAATTATTTCACGCTTTGCAAAAACTCAGTGGAATAGAAGTGAACATTCGTGTTGAACCCTAACCGATATGTTCTTCATTTTTAAAGCAGACAATTTATAAGCTACAAATTAATTGGTGTCTACTTGACCCCCAGCAAAATGTTTACGCAAGTGTTGGAAGGTTAAAGCTAGGAAACAACAATGTTTTGAAACCATCCATCACTGGTAACGTGGGTATTTTCGCAGATTGTGCCTTCCTCTTTCTTTAAAATACCAACTGAAACAACTGAGAGGCATGCTTGTCAAAAGAAAGTCTTAAGCACTTATTTAAGAAAGTGCTGTTAAATAATTGAAACGACTGTGATAAAGTTGTCTTAGTTTAAACAGACCAGTTTTATCAGACTGCTTAATGAATTGTGCTTTTATAGGATGAGATAAATCTAATGTGAATTCAAGTGGTTGCACCAGAAATACAGCTCTTTGTGGGATCGCTTTATGGGACATGGCAGTAAAAGCTAGGAGGCAGAAATTGGGAGTGCTGGCATATTTCATTCTGATATAATTAACCCAGAAATCATTGGGTTGCTCTAAATAGAGACATTTCAAATGATAATTGACCCCAGCATATACATTTTTGTGCACATTACTTGTTCCGAGAACTACATTGCAAAATTCAGGGAAGTGCAAATTTCAAAGGATGGCTGTGTCTGGGTTTGCATATTGCTTCTCTGTCTGTGAAAACATGAAGTGGCTTAAAAGGTTAAAAGCAATTAGGCTAGAAAGAAAAAAAGAGAACAGGGTCATCGCGCTCCAGAGAGTTGTGCAAAAGAGCAAGCTGTACCACTGAAGTTCTCTTTTCTACACATCTATTTAAGCTGCAGAAACTTCATTCTTTACAATAACTTCAGTAAAACAACAGATGAGATTTGCAATCTTCTGCAGCTCCCATCATCCCTGACCATACTGGCTGGGGCATGGAGTCCCTCTCTCTCCTCTAACTGTGCTTATTTATTGCTACCTGCCCCTGGTTAGACCAAATTTTCTTCTTCTTTTTGGAGAGATCATGAAGGTGACCTTTTTAAAAAAAATGTCTTATTGCATAAACATGTGGCACAGATTTAAAAAGACATTGCTGCCAAAGTAGCTACGACTCCCAAAGCATTTTATAGAAACTCTTTAGCAAATTTTTAATCTGTTCGGGACAAGTTTTCTGCTGCAACAAACCGGTAGTTGTAATCAATCCTGTGTGTGTATTCATATACATACGTATGCACAAAATTCCCCATTCATCATTGCCCTCCACAGTTTCTATGACTGCCAGTCTGTAAATGCAAATGTCCCAGTAAAAATTCCTGTATGTGCTTGAGTTTCAGGTATTCATAACATAGATGAGTGGAAGGTAGATGGGAACCTATAGATTTGCTCAGTGATTTGCAGTGTATTGGCAGGGGTTTCTGCCTCCCAGTTTTAATAATAGCAACAACAAAAACCCCTCACTTTCACTTAAATTAAGCTTTTCAAATTCCTGATTTATAGTAAGACAGAGATGTAGATTTGTCTTTGCATGGGAAGCTCATCACACTATTTAAATAATGGAGAACATTAGGCAATTGCTTGGGCTGCCTAAGGACCCTATGTTAATAATAATAATAATAATAATAATAATAATAATAATAACAATAAATTTAGATCCTGCCCATCTGGCTGGGTTTCCCCAGCCACTCTGGGCGGCTTCCAACAAAATATTAAAATACAATAATCTGTTAAACATTAAAAGCTTCCCTAAACAGCGCTGCCTTCAGATGTCTTCTAAAAGTCTGGTAGTTGTTTTTCTCTTTGACATCTGGTGGGAGGATGTTCCACAGGGTGGGTGCCACTACTGAAAAGGCCTTCTGCCTGGAACCTGGCTCTGGTGGGCTGTCCTTGGTGTTCTAGTGAAAAACAAACAGATCCTGCAAACCTGAAGCCTGCTCATTCCTGCTCCACAATCCTGTAGGAAGCTCGCAAGGCCTGATCATGTCGACATGATTCAGTGTTGCCAGCAGCTCACCTGAGTTTAGCAGAGGTCTTCCTATCACGTGCAGTGCGTAGCAATTGGTAGAAGTGGGCACACTGCAGGAGACAAAATGGGCTGTGCTCAGGTGAGGAGCAGATGGAAAAAGGTGCGCGGCGGTAGAGGTCACTCACCGAAATATCACCCTACATGTGTTAAATGGCTCTCACACAAAAAGGTGCTGGTGATCTTCCACACCATTGCTGACCAGGTCATTCTTGCTTAACAGCTTTTCCATGGAAAGAGGAAATCCAACTTGAATGTTAAAAAAGCACATGCTGGCATCTTCATTAGGGCTGCCATATATCTGGAATTGGGGACGCGGGTGGCACTGTGGGTTAAACCACAGAGCCTAGGACTTGCGATCAGAAGGTCAGCGGTTCGAATCCCCACAACGGGGTGAGCTCCTGTTGCTCAGTCCCTGCTCCTGCCAACCTAGCAGCTCGAAAGCACATCAAAGTGCAATTAAATAGGTACCGCTCTGGCGGGAAGGTAAACGGCATTTCCGTGCGCTGTTCTGGTGGCTTAGTCATGCTGGCCACATGACCCGGAAGCTGTACGCCGGCTCCCTTGGCCAATAAAGCGAGATGAGCACCACAACCCCAGAGTCGTCCGCGACTGGACCTAATGGCCAGGGGTCCCTTTTGTTGTTGTTTAGTCATTTAGTCGTGTTCGACTCTTCATGACCCCATGGACCAGAGCACGCCAGGCCCTCCTTTCTTCCGCTGCCTCCCACAGTTTGGTCAAACTCATGCTGGTAGCTTCAAGAACACTGTCCAACCGTCTCATCCTCTGTCATCCTCTTCTCCTTGTGCCCTCTATCTTTCCCAACATCAGGGTCTTTTCCAGGGAGTCTTCTCTTCTCATGAGGTGGCCAAAGTATTGGAGTCTCAGCTTCAGGATCTGTCCTTACCTTTATATCTGGAATTTCCTGTACATAGCCGGGATTCAGGGCTGGGGGAGGAATTTCTCATTTTTTTACCCTCCCCCCTCAGAAAAGAGAAGCTCAACAGCTTTGCCCAAAAAAGCTCTTCAACCTTTTTGTCCGAATTTTCACCTTTGTGTATGACCAGCAATGATTCCACCATAAGCCCCTGTCTGAAAGTCTCCTGAATGAGGAGGAGGAGACTGGATTTTACTGAAATATACTCTAAAAAGACACAAGTGATTCTACTATTTCCCCCCCTTAGCTCTTTTCATTTTTCTGTCCAGGATCTTCAGTAGCAGAGAGATATTAAATATGATGGGAAATTGTTTTTAAAAGCTATTTTAAAAAATTAATTTAAACTTACATAGCCATAGCATTTTAGCGCTAAGGTGCCCCGGGGTTTTTTTATTGCTCCATTAATACTCACCTCGAGTAGCTGAACACACCTGAGGCAAGGTTTAATGAAGCAATGTAAAATATGCCTCTTATTGTTATACCGCTAACCATTTCTATTACACAAATGTTCCCTTTGCCTATTGCATTCATACATTTGAGAAAATCTTCAATTATTTAAATCACAATATTGATTTTTATTGAGATTTTTTTGTGTGTGTGTGAGGGAGAAAACTAGTGAAACTATGAAAATTACTTAATTGTTATCATTTTTTGAATGTTCTTGTGCTTGGGACTGTTTCAAAAGAAAAGAGGGGGAGGGCATAAAAAACATAATAACCAAGAGGGATCTCCCAAAGGTTTAGAGAGAAGTCTATATCCTAACAAGGTAACTCATTTTCTAAGCAGTTTCACACCACTTTAAATAGTCACTCGTGGCTTCCATCAAATAATCCTAGGAACTGTAGTTTGCTAAGGGTGCTGAGATTTGTTAGGAGACCTCTATTCCCCTTATAGCACTGCAATTCCCAGAGTTACCTGGAAAGAGAGATTGACTGCTAAACTGCTCTGGAAATTGTAATAGCCTTTGAAAGCCATTTCCCCAACATGGAACACAGAATAATAATAATAATAATCATAATAAATTTTATTTATATCCCACCCTCCCCAGCCAAAGCCGGGCTCAGGGCGGCTAACAACAATAAAACAGTACAACACAACACAACACTCTAAAATCATTCATTATAAAACTGATTCAACTCAAACCAGTGGCAACCATTGGGCCAGAGCTCCGCGAAGATTGCCGAAGGAGGGAGTCAGGCTGTGCCCTGGCCAAAGGCCTGGTGGAACAGCTCTGTCTTGCAGGCCCTGCAGAAAGATGTCAAGTCCCCAGGGCCCTAGTCTCTTGTGACAGAGTGTTCTACCAGATCGGAGCCACAGCCGAAAAAGCCCTGGCTCTAGTTGAGGCCAGCCTAACCTCTCTGTGGCCTGGGACCTTATGTTTTTATTTGAAGACCGTAAGTTTCTCTGTGGGACATACCAGGAGAGGCAGTCCCGTAAGTACGAGGGTCCTAGGCCATATAGGGCTTTAAAGGTTAAAACCAGCACCTTAAACCTGATCCTGTACTCCACCGGGAGCCAGTGCAGCTGGTATAGCACTGGGTGAATGTGATCTCGCAGCGAGGACCCTGTAAGGAGTCTCGCCGTGGCATTCTGCACCCACTGGAGTTTCTGGGTCAGTCTCAAGGGCAGCCCCACGTAGAGCGAGTTACAATAATCCAGCCTGGAGGTGACCGTCGCGTGGATCACAGTGGCTAGGTCAGGGCGAGAGAGGTAAGGAGCCAACTGCTTAGCTTGGTGGAGATGAAAAAATGCCGCCTTTGTTATAGCTGCAATCTGCGCCTCCATGGAAAGGGAGATGTCAAAGATTACACCCAAACTCTTAACGGACGGTGCTGGCACTAATTGCGCCCCCGCAAGAGATGGGAGTTGCCCCCCCCCCAATCCCATATCATCCCAGCCAAAGGATCTCTGCCTTCGAAGGATTTAGCTTCAACCGGCTCCCACGTAACCATCCAGCCACAGCTTCCAAACATCTGATCAGTGTGTCTGGGGCCGAGTCAGGATGGCCATCCTTCGACAGATAGAGTTGGGTGTCATCAGCATACTGATGGCAACCCAGCCCAAAACTCCAGACAAGCTGGGCGAGGGGGCGCATAAAGATGTTGAAAAGCATTGGGGAGAGTATCGCACCCTGAGGCACTCCACACACCAAGGAGTGGCGTGATGATAATTCCCCCCCAAGCTCCACCCTCTGTCCCCGACCAGGGTACAGAGAATTCATCCTGGATCCAATCATTATTGAGCTTAAAAGGTTGCTGATTTTTCAGTGGCAGTGGGCTTTGACAAGGTAGCCATCTTCTCTGGTGCCCCAGCATTTAAACAATAACACCAATGGTTTCAAAGATGGAATGTATCAAAAACATGCCTAGAGTGGTCATCAACTGGAGGAGCATCCACGGTGGCAGAAACCATAATTACAGCCACAGTAAATGACAGTATCTTACCAAGTTCCCTATTTTCTGACAATTATGTACAAGGGATCACACTGACTGACTTCTTGGCTCTACTTTGATCCCAGCAACTTAATTAACTGTAGCATTGTTGCTTAACCAAGCTGTAGATTTGTCCTCCATTTTCTTCTATCTCTTTTTTTGTACATTCGTTTCCATATTTGGAGCATAGATTTCAGACAGGATCAGATGCTTGTTTCATTTTTTCATAGAGCAGTAAACACTTTAAAAAAACCCATCTGCTCATCCTCCGGCTCATCATCATCATTTTGCATCCTTAGAGCTTAATTCAAAAACTTGTTAAGCTACAATAGCATGATTTAAACCAGTTGAGGACCCTCGAAGCCTGTTGTAACAATCAATCCAAGTTATCAGTTTTTAGCGAATTATGGACTGGACTGGACTGTTAACAATTTATCCACAGCTATCTCTAATTCTTTTTCAGCTGTATTTTTCAAATAACCTACATGGTTTATATAGGTGACTTGCCTCTTCTGGGGTTATTTAGGAGCAGCCATACAAAAATGGCAATGGATCACAAATGCTAGGGCTCAGTAGGTTGTGTGTGTGTGTATTGAGCAGCCTGACCTATTATAAGAGGAGATGGAATTCACTGAAGGCAAATGCACCATACAGTCTTTTAAGTGGAGTTCAGCTGTAATTCCTGTGACTTTTGTGCGGTATTTCGGAAACATGAGTAACCCAAACACTGAAATGCAAACCAGAATCGCCCCATTTCCCCTGTAATGCTTCTCCTTAAACTTGGCCAAGAAAGAGATCACCACAAACCATTTGCAGTTGTTCGTGATCTAACATTGCTTAAGGACATTGTGCACCTGGCAGCAAGCAGTGCAGTCCCTCTAAATACGTTTGGGGAGGAGAGAGACCACCGCGAAAATGCAGACCAGGGAACGGCAGAGTAACCCTTTCGGTGCTTTAGGCTGAATGAGAGAAGATTGGCAAGATGCACAAAGCGGGCCATGGATAATCTGGTACATTGTTCCTGGTTGTACACTGCTTTAGCAATAATTTTGGGGGGATGGGAGCTTCAGTCACTTTTTTTCTAGGTTTAAAACAGGGGTGGGGAATCTTTCTTAGGCTTTCTTCATAGGCAACCTTCCAGGAGCTGCATGCCAGGGGTGGAAGTGGCCAGAGGCAAAAATAGTAGAACAATTAATGTGACTTTTACCATTCCACAGCAGGCCACACAGCAATACCTGAGGTTCCCCACCCTTGGGTTTAGAAGCTGCTAAGACCTGTGTGAGCAGACCAAGTGAATATTCTTTGTTTACCTGAACAGAAATAGGGAAGGAGCAGTAGCGTGTGGTCAGTGGACTAGGTCCACTGTAAATTAGAGTATTAAGGTATTTAAGTGTAGCACCTCCTTCCTAAGACCAAGGATGCTTCTGCCCAGCTTAGGGAGGGAGGTGGGATGCTCACACACGTGACGTCAGGATGTCCCACACATGACGTCGCCCCCCCCCATTGCCCTTACAAGCTGGCGCCTCTGCCCCTAAGAAGAGTAGAAGAGTTTGGATTTGATATCCCACTTTATCACTACCCAAAGGAGTCTCAAAGTGGCTAACATTCTCCTTTCCCTTCCTCCCCCACAACAAACACTCTGTGAGGTGAGTGGGGCTGAGAGACTTCAGAGAATGCTGTGCATTACATCATTCTGTTTTACCCTCACAGTAACTCTACAGAGTCTGGTTAGGTCAACCGAGAGTGACTTTCCCAAGGCCACCCAGGGAACTTGACAACTAAATGAAGAAGATTTGAACTTGGATCTTCCCTAGTGTTGTCTAATTCTCTGCCCACTATCCACCCAGCATCAGTCAGGACCCACAACAGGGTGACAGCCTGACCTAAGGTGGGTTTCTACAGCAGCTCTACCAACACACAAATATACCTTTTCTAAAAATGTTGATCCACAAAAGCATGTTTGGGCTGAAGAAGCACGTTTGCACTTCTTGAGAATGGGAACTTTTTATTAGAAGAAAAGCTTATAGCGGCTTCACCTTGCACCTATATTTAGCCCACATCAGTCCATCATGTGCCATTCTGTGCTTTCTTCCACTTCTGCAGATACCAAAATAGGAACCTTGAAAAACAGAGCAGCCATCTTTAACAGCGACTCTGTATTAGGAAGATACAGTGGGACCTTGGTTTTCGAACGCCTCCGTTGATGAGTGTTTCGGAACTCAGACGCCGAAAACCCTGAAGTAAATGCTCCCATTTTCGATGTGCCTCGGAAATTGAATGGCTTCCGCTGAGGTACCACTGTATTTTTCTCAATTTCCCCTGTAAATTTGCAGACCGCCCTTTGTGCTTCGGTTTTCGAACGTTTCAGAAGTCGAACAGTCTTCCAGAACGGATTACATTTGAAAACTAAGGTTCCACTGTACTGCAATCAGGATTTTTCCTTTCCTTGTTCCTTTTTGTACAAGCTCAGTATACATCAGCAGGACTTAAACCTGTTTTAAATCACAGCCTGGCTTTTCTGGCTCATGGATTTGACTGATTAGCCTTTTCTAATAACTATGGCCAACATTTGTATTCTCCCCTCTATATTTAAAATGAAGCCCAAACCCTGTCTAATATCTTGTAGGGTTCCCTCCCTGCTCCATCCAGCTCTTTTGCCTGTGATGCTAGAAATGTTTTGCATGTTTGAGTCTTTTGTTTTCTCAGGACTTAAATTTTTAACAAGGAATTGCTCTCAGCATGTTTTTGACACTTTAGAGATGGCCTTTCCCTTGTCTGATTTCCTGGGATACAAATAATATTTCATTTATGTGTGTGTGTGAGAGAGAGAGAGAGAGAAAGTGAGAAAAACCCATTAACTCTTAAAATGATGTGTACATTTGCAGGAGCCCTAGGAATCAGACACTCATTCCTTTTCTTCTATTTTAAAATGGTAACCATTCAGCTTTTTCAATTCAAAGAAACAGAGAACTTGGAGGGATATTAACAGCATGAATTTAATCTCTTTTGGCAGGCAATGTGGTCAAGAGTTTAGTGGTTGGTCAACTGCAGGCATTCCTGGATAAAGCAGATTATCAAGACCCATTTCACTCTGAATTGATATGTTGGTTATTTTTTGGTTTAGCTGAGGAGTCCATTGAGCTTGGCAGTAGTTTCTTCCAGCTGGCATTATAATCTGACATGCCACCTGGGGACAGCACTGGAACAGCTTGGGTTGCCCTTGTTGATGACCTTCATGAGGAAAGGCCTTGGGAATGCTATCCTGTTGATTCTGCTCAACCTCCTGACATCATTGGATACTACTGATCATGGTGTCCTCCTGGAGTTGGGTTGGAAGCACTTGCCTACAGAACAACTACAAGAGAGCATCATTGTGGCCTTCTGTCTGACCTCATGGCATTTAGGTTGCACATTTTAACAGTTTATTCTTCACTGTATTTTTTGGGGGGGGGAAGAGTGCTATTCATCTGTTGAGAATTTTAATTACTGATTTATGATACATGTATAGTGTTTTAATATTGTATAACTGCCCTGGCAGGAGCAAGAGCAGGGTATATGAACAATTAATAATTATGGGTTCCCCCCAAAAACCGACTAATAATAATAATAATAATAATAATAATAATAATAATAATAATTTATTGTTATTATTTATATCCCACCCAATCTGGCTAGGTTTCCCCAGCCACTCTGGGCGGCTCCAAACAGAATATTAAAAACACATCAAACATTAAAAACTTCCCTAAACAGGGCTGCCTTCAGATGTCTTCTAAAAGTCAGATAGTTGTTTATTTCCCTGACATCTGATGGGAGAGTGTTCCACAGGTCGGGCGCCACTACCAAGAAGGCCCTCTGCCTGGTTCCCTGTAACCTCACTTCTTGCAGGGAGGGAACTGCCAGAAGGCCCTTGGATCTGGACCTCAGTGAACGATGGAGGTGGAAACGCTCCTTCAGGTATTACTTCCCTCCTCTTTCTGTATAGTTTCAGAACAACTGAAAGGTGGAAGTTTTTATTTTATAAAAAATAAATTGATGTTGTTTTCTACTTTTTCCTGGTAGGATTTGGCGGGATGGGGTTGGACTCCCCACCCTACTGTTTGAGAACAGATTGGTTGGCTTATTCCTTGTGTTTTACAACTATTTACATTTTTCCAAATCCATAACAGTTCTTTCAGGAAGGGTCTGGCAGATTTGCAGACTTGCTAATTTAACATTTTGCTAATAACTGCTTGACCCAATGAAAGGAATCGGCAACAGTGTCTAAACTAGCTCATCACATTTCACAGTGACTGACAGATAGATGTCTGTGTCAGAGCCAGTTACAAATCATCTGATGGTCTTGACAATAGGTTAGGGATAGCTTCTATCACATTAGTTTGTTTCTATGGCAATGCTATGGCAATAATAAAGGTATTTGTTGGTACTTGAATAGATTGCCAGAATCAATCCACTTCTTAGAGGTGTCACCTCCTCCACTGTAATGTGAATACTCAAATCCTTCCGTATAAGAAACTCATATATTTGAGCCCATCACACCCCTTCCTAATAAGGTTGTATAGGCCTTATTGACAGTCTCATTTATCATTAAGGCATTGAAAAAGGAGCATTTCTGTCCCAAACCACCTCTCAAAGCATCTACGATGAAGTGATTTTATGGCATTACTTTTCCCAGGATACAGCTTGTATCACCTGAGCCCATCAATTTTTTTTTAAAAAAATAATTAAATAAATGATTGTCCAGGTAGTCTTGAGAGAGCGTTCTTGTTCTTGAAGTTTTCTGTGATAAAAAACTCTCTCTCTCTCTCTCTCTCTCTCTCTCTCTCACACACACACACACACACAGACAGAGAGAGACACACAGAGACACATCTAAAAGTTTAATCTCATAAGTAATCTTGTAACTGAAATTTCCAAATGTGACCATTTTGCAAGCATGGCAAACCTTCAAGCTTTATGGCATTTCTTTCTCACTCTCTCCATGTTGTGACAGCTAAATAATGAATTAATGTCTTGATGTCTGCAGCAGCCCCAGATTTTCCAAAATACAAATTTAGTCAAAACAATGGTTGTTCTAACCATCCTTTTGTGCACCAATTATATTCTTTAGTTTTCCAGGAGGAGTGGCAAGCGGAATATAGATCCCTGTATGTTAGGGAGTGGGGGAGAAATTCTACTAAGTTCATGTTCAAAGGTGAACCTGCCAAAACTTGTGCTTTCTGAAGCAATAAGTGAACTGAAACATAAACATTTCAAATTTGCATTTCCCTGAATTTTGCAATGCAGCTCTTCAGCCAAGTAAAGTGTGCAAAAGTTCACATAGTAGTGTGAAATGTGCATGTACTAGTGAAGAAAGCATGTGAAAATGTGCTATATTGAGACTAACAGCTTTGCAAAAATGTGTGTATTAGGTAAAATTAATTTGCACTAAATGCTCACAAGGATTTTTTTAAAAAATGCAATTTGCTGAAGAAATGTGGATAACCGAAGTTAAGAAAATGGAGAATCAGAGAACTGGAAGAGCCACCCAGCCTTACTGCCTGGATCTGCATGGCTTTGTGCACCTTCAAACTTCTTACATTGGGAAGCTGGACTTCATTATGACACTATCCCCTTCTTAAGAAAGCCTTCTCTGGTATGTTGTAAAAGCTCCTTGTGTCCCTATGCACTTTGGGATCTTGGAGAGAGAGGGACCCTAGGGACCAATTCACACCCATTACACAACAACAAAGTTGGGCTTGCTACTGTGCAGATCAAGTGTGCAGATCTTTAAAGTGTGTGCAGATCCTTACAAGTTACCCTGCATGATGAATTCCCCCTCCCCTAGTTCTGTCTATCACATTCACATTTTTACTTCTCAGTGTTTGTTTAAAAATCTTAGGCACAGTCAATATAGCATTAGACTGCCAGGGCGGTCATCGTCTTATATACCTGCTGGGTATATTGACAAGGCATCTGACCCTCACCTGAATCTCATAACTCTCCTGACAGGTGATTTGGTCTGAAGCCACAGTGTGGATATAAAGGATGAGATTGCCCACCAGATACCAGACACTCTACTATTCAAATTAGGCCCCAGTGTTTTTCTTACAATCCCCTTCTCAATGAAGAAATCAATTTTAATCTAGCATGTAGATTCTCAAAACTTTCTTATTTGTTTATTCGAGCAAGTAAACTACTGCTCTCACTTCATTACAAACAGTAAAATTACCTGCAACGCACTTCAGCAAACCTGCTCCTCTTCCTTTCACAGATATTTTGTTGCCATTTGCAACTGTAAAAAGGTAAAGGTTTAAAGACCTCTGGCAGTTAAGTCCAGTCGTGAACGACTCTGGAGTTGCGGCGCTCATCTTGCTTTACTGGCTGAGGGAGTCAATGTTTGTCCGCAGTTTTTCCAGGTCATGTGGCTGGCATGATTAAACTGCTTCTGGCAAAACCAGAGCAGTGCACAGAAACGCTGTTTATCTTCCTGCCAGAGTGGTACCTATTTATCTACTTGCACTTTGATGTGCTCTCAAACTGCTAGGTTGGCAGGAGCTGGGACCAAGCAACAGGAGCTCACCCCATTGTGGGGATTCGAACCGCTGACCTTCCAATTGGCAAGCCCTAAGCATCACACATTATGTGCATGGAAGTTGCCGAACCATAGATAGATAGATAATTTATTATGGTCAAAGACCAGCTCACATAACATAACACAATAAAAACAGCATTCATAAAGATAAAATATACAATCGGAGCAGATTGCAGCAATAGCTCATGAATTAAAATTGAGATATATACATACACCCATATAACTGAGATTTGGGCTACCATAAAAAATTGACCCTGAGGTGACTCAAAGGGCGACTTCAGCATTTCCCTAGTAAGCTATTTTATTCTAGAGGATGATCTGTGCCTACAAATCTGGACGCAGAATTTGGCTACCAGCCAGGTCGTCTTGTGATCTTTGCCTAAGAGGAGAGAATTAAGTTTAGACTTGTCTGAAAGATTGGCGAGCTTCTCCAGCAAAGGATCAATGGTGTCTCTACAAGTCTCAACTTAAAAAGGACATCTAAAAAATATGTTCGGGGCTTCCTATTTCCCAAAGTCTCTGTGTGTACGGGACTCTTCCATAGGAGCCTTCCAGAACCGGTGAGGGCAAGGCCGAGCTTCTAGCAAGAGTGAAAGCCCTTCATGCATTTCTGGATGTGAGGAAATAGAGATATGTTGCTGGAGCGGCTACGTATCTCCCGTTTTCTATTATTTTATAATCGGGGACCCTTGTACAGTCCTGTTGTCTCTCTATGTCCATGATTCTTTGCCTAACCACAGATCTAGCTTGACCCAGGCCCATAGTTATGAGGGTTTGGGGAGCAAGGCCCAGTTTCTGAAGAGTGTTTAAGACTGCTGTCTGCCAGCCAGACTGAAACTGGTCGCTCTGAATCAATGGGGCTATTCCTCAGGGAATCAGTTTCAGAGTTAGCCACTTATATATTGAAGTTGCCAAACCAATTAAACAACTAGAAGGATTAGTGTTAATGGCACCAGTTTCCCTATAACTTGATCTTGCTGGATAGTTTTGATTAACTGCAAAAGCACTTTTAGTTTGCTTTCTGTTGCCACCTGTCATAGACGTTCCCTCACTGACAAGGGTAGATTAAGCAGGCAGAAAGGCAGTCATAGAGGAGGGAGCAGTGAGCAGTAGCAGGAATGTGACCTTCGTGCCAACAGAGTCCCACTGGCTAGCCCTGAGTCTCATAGTTGCTGGGCCTGAGTTGCCCTGCCCTTGCATGAAGTCTTGGGTTTGAAATTTTGGGAGAGGGGAGACTGCAGCACTGGGGAGCGGGCAGGCTGGCAAGGCCCCCTAGATTTAGAGGCCCTAGGCTTCAGCCTACTTAGCCTATACATAAATCTGGCACTGAGCCCAACTCATCTCTACCTCCTCTCTGGCCTTCGCTTCTGCCTCTGATTCTGAACTGCTCCCTGCCACAGCTTCCTTCCTGCTCATTAAACCCTGTTACCTCTTCAGCTTCTGACATCTCCTCCTCCCAGTCTTCTCCCTCTGACTACTCATGGTTGTCCCAGCACCAGTCCCCAGGCTCTGAACCTTCACCAAGGGAAGAAGGATGCCAATTTGTCATTCTAACCCCTACACATCACTTTCTCCACCTGCTTTCTTCCAGTATGTTTTCTCCTATGCACAGGGAGAGGGGGAAGCTGAAGGCAGCAATTCTGCATGGGAAAATGGCCAGATTGGGGAGTGTTAAGCAACCTCCTCTGCCTAAGAGCACAGTTTCCCAAGGCTGCTTTCAATGGGAGCTTTACATGTCTTCTTCACTCTCTTCCATTGAAATAAGCAGGAATTAGAAGTGTTTAACTTCATCTGAATCCTTGATAAGGCTTACCTCTACACCCAGGGATCCCCTAGTTTTATGGAACTTACTTCAATAGGAATCTCAAGATAGGATTTCCCTTCCTGGTTTGCTCTGCAAATTGCCCATTTACAATGGCATGAAAGAACAAAAACCCTCAGGTAGGATGGGGGTGGGGTTTCTGAACATTTCCCATGGAAATCGACTTTCCACGCCATTGTTTGGACATATTTTTTAAAAAGTCAAATCTCCCAAACCAAGAGGGGGAACACACACACACACACACACACACACACGCACGCACACACACACAAACACACACCAGTGGGAATGGCTTCAAAATGTAATTAATTTCTTGGGACTAGGGGGAAAATGCATAATGTGTAGCAGACTTCTTCCTATTTGGATAGCGTGACCGTAGCCAATTAAAAAGGAACCCTTTGCAGAAGTTTCACATCCTGCTTTGGAGTGGGGGCTCCGAGTTGTATTTCCACCCCCTCTTTGTGTCTGAGAACCAGGGAAACATGGCAATAATGCTAGATACACACATATCAGTCTGCAACGATGACAAGGGAAGCAAAGTTGTTTCCAAAGGGTCAGATGAAAACAGAGCTTAACTAGCTGGTTCAAGTAAAACTTATTTTTTTCAAACTACTGGTCAAAATTACCTCAGTATTTCTTTGAAGCTTTTCTTGTACTTAATACAGTGGTACCTCGGGTTACAGACGCTTCAGGTTACATACGCTTCAGGTTACAGACTCTGCTAACCCAAAAATAGTACCTTGGGTTAAGAACTTTGCTTCAGGATGAGAAAAGAAATTGTGTGGCGGCGGCACGGCGGCAGCAGCGGGAGGCCCCATTAGCTAAAGTGGTGCTTCAGGTTAAGAACAAATTCAGGTTAAGAACAGACCTCCAGAACGAATTAAGTTCTTAACCTGAGGTACCACTGTACTGAGTAATAATCAAAGTATACAGGTAACTTCCAGACTGCTTCCAACTGTTGTTCAAGAGGAAGGCTTTTTGGGGTGAGGTGGGGAGCAGAAACAATACAGATTACCTCTATTTTCTAGAAAGGTGTTAAGGACCTATGGGTGAAGCTGCCCTTAGGTTACAATGCAGGGATGCTTTTGAATATAGCAGCACCAAGCATACCCTCCAACATTTCTCTGATGAAAATAAAGATATCCTATTCAACAACAACAACACGTTTTATTTATTTATACCCCACCCATCTGACTGGGTTGCCTCAGCCACTCTACACAGCTTCCAACACATATAAAAACATAATAAAACATTAAACATTTAAAAACCTTCTGTATATGCGGCACCTTCAGATGTCTTCTAAAGGTTTTATAGTTATTTATCTCCTTGGCTTGGGGGTCACATAACTCTGTACCCTCCAACATTTTTTTGATAAAAATAGGGACATCCTAAGGGAAAGCAGGACATTCTGGGATCAAATCAGAAATTGGGACTGCTTCTGTAAATCCAGGACTGTCCCTGGAACATAGGGGACCATGTCAAGTTCCTCTCCCCCTCCCCAGCCTTCTTGTGCGACACAACTTTCCTCTTTGTTCCGTTGTCATCACAATGCCTCATGTTTCCCTGCCCTTCCTGCACATCACTGGTGGTAGCAGAGAAACGTTCCGTGCCATGACTTCAAGACATTGTATTACCTAATATGACGGGGACAGAATTGATACAGGGCTGCCATTTTCAGCGCCAACTCTTGGCTTTTCACGACTCGGAATTCCACCTTGAGGAGGGTCTATTATTGCAGAAGTGAGCGGAAGACCACTCTGGCCTCTGTCACTGACCAGAGGACTAAGAACCACTAGCATGCAGGTCACACTTTCTCACTCCTAGCATGAATATTGCAGCAAGGGAAAAAGTCAGCCTGGCATTACCGTTGCCCAGAGATCCGGTAGCTACAGGTGGATTATTTTCCCTCTTTCCTTGCCGGAAAGAGCTCTAACCCCAGTTATCTGTGTAAGCACAAGCAAGGGGGAGACCCGTGAACTGAGCTGCTTTGGGATGTAACTCTTGTCTTAAAATGTGGATAAACATATAATAAATAATCTTGTCTCTGAATTATCCTCGTTACATTTATCTTGACAGAAGGATGTGCTGGAAAGTTATCATGTGCCAGTGTGGGGGAGCCAGTGTGGTGTAGTGGTTAAGAGTGGTAGTCTCGTAATCTGGTGAACTGGGTTTGCGTCTCCGCTCCTCCACATGCAGCTGCTGGGTGACCTTGGGCTAGTCACACTTCTTTGAAGTCTCTCAGCCCCACTCACCTCACAGAGTATTTGTTGTGGGGGAGGAAGGGAAAGGAGAATGTTAGCCGCTTTGAGACTCCTACGGGTAGTGATAAAGTGGGATATCAAATCCAAACTCCTCCTCCTCCTCTTCTTATTCCTCTTCTTCTTTTGTGGATAGTTATCAGGACCACAGCTCCCATTCTTTTCTCGACACCCCCATCATCTCGCCCTGCTCCTTTCCTGAAGTACTGTCAGGGACTGGACAGAGGAGAAATGGTGGAGACCGTCTCTCCAGCCTGAACCTTCAAGAGAAGTGGAAGACAGTGTAGATTTACAACAGTGGTTTGCGGGAGGTCACAGCTCAGAGGTCAATGAGGGGCAAAGTTGATGAATAATGGGAGAGGAGGAGGGGGGAAGGCAGAGCTGGAGTAGCTGGCTGACATGTTATCACTAGAAAGCATCCCAGACCCGCATTCTCCCAGAACCGGCGAGCATTGAAAGCAGGAGAGCAAAGGGCTCTGAGACAAATGGCCCTAAGTGACCACCGTAAAGTGACGACTGAGGAGAGAAGGGGGCTGGAGATTACTTGGAGCAACGCCATTACTCTAAGCCTCTCTGTGAATATTGAATAAAAGACATTGGTAAGAACTTTCCTTGGCTATCTATTCCTGGCAGCCTACCCTGGGAGGGGATCGGATTCCCTGACAAGCACACTGTTCTTCATGGTCATGGAAAGGTGCATAGACAATAAGGAGTGGAAGTGGAAGGCAAGTGAAAAATGGAGAGTGGTGGAAACAGAATGCATGAGCTTGTTTAGAGAGGCCAGTTGACTTTTCTTAACAGTTCATTTATTCTAGAACACCCCCATGGCAGATTTTTGGCTCCTCTCCCAGTTATTTTTCATCTTTGTTCTAAGCAAAGATGACTTGCACAACTTGGGATTGACCAAGCCAGATCTGTGTCCTGGAGCAGGCATAATAGCAGCTGCTGCAAGGCCAGCCAACCAGTTTTGTGACCCAATAAGTATTTGAACCCACATCCCAGTACAAGAATCCAAAATGCACCATGCAAAGCACAAAGAATTCCATACTACTGGGCAGCTTCCAGGCCATCTGAATGCCTTTACTATAAGATTCTCCTTCTAACAAGATTTTTAAAATCCCAAAATCAACTTCATATTGCTATGTATTGCTCCTGTTCCCTTCCCCCCCCGCTCTTTTAAATAAATGGTGCTTTGGAAACAATTGATTTTTCTGAATAGTGCATTGATCATAGACCTAGCCTGGGGAGAGAGTATAGCTTCAAAAACAATAATAACTAAGGCAAATCATCTAATTTTAGTGAAATAAAAACTGAAAATGTACATCCACTAGAATAATCTGTAATACGACTTTTGATGCCTTGCGCTTGTACTTTATCCTCACTGACACAGTAATCTACTAAAGTTCCTCTCACAATTTTTCTCTTTGCAATCTGGAAAGAACAGATTCACCAGTGATTGTGCTCATTTATAAAAGCATCCAAAACAAAATTGAACCCCAAGGCTGATAAACTATAAAGATGCTGATCAGATCTCAGCAGCAGCAGAATGGACGATGCTTTGGGGCTCGCTCAGCTATAAGACGGCGCTGGAAGACGAATGACTTTATATACCCAATTACAAACACCATAGCTTTGTCGAATGAATGCGGAAATCATAAAATATGTTGCGTGCCCTTTATTAAGTAAAGAGTGGTATTTTGTAAAATACTTGTGAAGATTTACTAACTTTTCCGTAATTTAATTCCCCGTCACTGTATTTCCTTTCTGTTGCAGAAAACTTAATCAAACAATCATTTGGAAAAGAACAATCCAATAGAGCAAACTTTCCAGTCCCGAAGAAAAAAAATCGCTAATTGATTGTGTTTATCAGTAAAGATCAACTTGTCTGTTTTCACATACGGTTCATACAGTTGTAGAAGCTATATAATAATACAATATCTATTTCTATTTCTGTCTAACTATCTATCATCTATCTACATCCTTTACAAATGAAAGAATTAATTTAAAAGTTCGTCTGAGTGCTCTCTACTTTGGCAATAAGCTTGGAGTTGGATATAAGACTCAGAAAATATTTTTAGGGGGAAATATCCATGAGAAAAGTCACATAATATATATATGGAGAAAGTCGAAGATAGGTCTACTCCCTCAGGAAAATCTCTTCAGTTCCATCCTGCTCCACCTTAGGCTACTTGAGTTCCAGAAGCCCCTTAGAAAGAGAGGAGGAAGGGAATGTAAGTCACGTGGTCCTGCTTAAAACTCCTTGGTTGTGCCTGGGGCATGGGTGAATCTTTGCTTCTCCTTAAAGCCTCTCCAGTCTGCCTCCCAGTTCCATGCCTTTTAAGCCCTATGGCTACATTCACACAACATTTTTACTTGTTTTTGCCCCCTGTGTAGTCAACGCAACGGGACGTGGGTGGCGCTGTGGTGTAAACCACTGAGCCTTGGGTTTGCCGATCAGAAGGTTGGCAGTTCGAGCTCCTATTTCTCGGTCCCTGCTCCTGCCAACCTAGCAGTTCGAAAGCACGTCAAAGTGCAAGTAGATAAATAGGTACCGCTCCAGCGGGAAGGTAAATGGCGTTTCCGTGCACTGCTCTGGTTTGCCAGAAGCAGCTTAATCATGACCTGGAAAAACTGTCTGCGGACAAACGTTGGCTCCCTCGGCCAGTAAAGCGAGATGAGCACCACAACCCCAAAGTCATTCGCGACTGGACTCAACTGTCAGGGGTCCTTTACCTTTTTTAGTCAACACAACAGTTGATCTATTGCCCGTGAAAAGTGCTACTTGGGGAATTGGTTTCATTCTGAAAATAAAAGTTCTTAGCACATTGAGTCTGCATTACCTTGCCATGTGTCCATTTGTGAACAGATGTCAATGGTCCTGGCAATGGTGGTGTGTGTGTGTGTGGTTGTCTGCACCTGCGCAATGACATTGTAGGCAGGTGTATCACTACTTCCTTCTTCATTCCCCTGGGGTGTGTGTGTGTGTAGGGATGGAAGCCTAACCCAGTGTTTCCCAACCTTGTGCCTCCAGATGTTTTTGGCCTACAACTCCCATCATCCCTAGCTAGCAAGACCAGTGGTCAGGGATGATGGGAGTTGTAGGCCAAAAACATCTGGAGGCACAAGGTTGGGAAACACTGGCCTAACCTAACCAAGGGGAGGGTTTTCAGACCCATATCAAAGAACCACACCTACTTTTGTGGTGTGGATGTAGAATCAATCTAGCTCAAAAACAGTATGTTGAGGATGAGTGGGAATATTTTGGATGGAGAAACGGAATGGGGCACAATGGAGCAGAACAGGGCAGGGAAAGCTTAAACGTGTCCCCCTGGACATGCGCTGTACCTCGGAATACAACCCCTGCATAAATGGAGAGCTCCCTGCATCCTATTATTTTCTACATCTCCTAGAGGAAAATTTACTCTCTTTTTTATTGAATTTATATACCGCCCTATACCCAGAGGTCTCACCAGCCTCCACCAATCCAGCTTATTGGTTCTATTTTCTTGCGAATTGTGCAAAGACAGCAAAATAGGTTGTGTGACTCTGCTTCCTCCTCCACTGTACAAACCTCAGTGTAATCTAACAATCTATGACATACCTTCCAGCATTTCTCTGATGAAAATGGAGAATAATAATAATAATTTTATTATTTATACCACACTCATCTGACTGGGTTGCCCCAGCCACTCTTGGCAGCTTCCAACAGAATAGAACATTAAGCATTAAAAAACTTCTCTATACAGGCCTGCCTTCAGATATTTTCTAAAGGGTGTATAGTTACTTACTTCCTTTGTTGGGGGTCACATAACTCCGGACTCAGCTATGCAGCTGCAAATATAACGTTTTAAGTGTGTTTTAAGTGTCTTATACAAATGAGACACTAGATGGCGATGGTGAGCTTAATGGCAAATTCAATATATATTTTAAAATATTTTTTTAAAAAGCATTTTCACAGAGTTTTTTTTAAAAAATATGTGTCTAGATTCCACCTCCATATCCTACATACATCTCCAATGAAAATAGGAATGTCCTAAGGAAAAGTGGGGCATTCCAGGATCAAATCAGAAACCAGGCTGATTTCTATAAATCCGGGCCTGTCCCTGGAAAAATAGGGACACTTGGAGGGTCTGCTATGAGCTAAAGAAAATGTAAGTCCTGGGCTGGTAGTGTAGCCTTTATGCTTCTGCTCTTGACTGTTGTAGTCCTACGCACATATACGAGAGCAAGGGAGGGATCCTAGCTCCTGATCAGAAGAAACAGGTCTGAACAGAGGAGCGGAGCGACTGCCACAAGCCAAGACCCTGACACTTGCATTGACCAGGGTGGAAGGGAGGCAGCTAGTGCAGCAGAGAAGCCTGAACCAGGTCCAGCTCTGGCTGCTTGACCAGCTTAGGGTACAGCAAAGTCTTGCCTACTGCCACCTCTCCTGATTTGAGGGCCTGTTGTGGTGGATACAGGGCCTGTCAACAAACCGTTCCGCCCACAAGCACAGCAGGGCCTTTGCGGTGGTGAAGCCCTCAGCAGAGCTGGAGAGAAGGAAACCTCTGGAGCATCCAAACCCCTCCACTTGCACAGATTGTTCCATAAGTTTCATTGACCTCTGTAGGACTCCTCAGAACATGTCCTTAATAGTCCGGTATAAAAGTTGAGCCTAAAGATGCCTGTTGCTGCTATATATTCATTTGAGTTGATGGCGGCGGCATTTCAGCAGCAACAAACTTGTTCCAAATGCAATGGATTTGAACTAGCGCTCTTCCTATCTTCGTATTTTTCTCCCTTCCTTTCTTTTCCCCCCAGAACTGATCTAACTTTAATTCATAATTACAAGCTTATTCCAATCTCTGCATAATGAAACCACATTTTAGACCAACAGCTGTTATCTAGTTTCATTGACAGCCTCGGGGTATGCATATTTTAATATTCATTTACTATGTGCCGATAAACTAAATACTTCCTACTGGAAGTCTATCAAATTAATCACAATATCTTACTTGCTGTTCTGTCTTCCGTGCAGCATCCCCTTCTCTCTCCCCCCCCCCCCTTCCGCCCCACAGCCTCCAAAGTTGCTGTGCTATATGGACTTCCATTATAAAATAAGACACTGAGAGAATATTTTGCCTGCAAAATGTTTTTTTTTTTAAAAAAAACAAGCAAACGAAGAACGTGTGATCCCACATGCGATAAAAGGAATGAAATGCATTCATTTTGATGACCCAACTTTGCTTGTCCCTTACACGATCATGCAAAAAAAAAGCTAGTCTAAACCTCACGACATTGCCTGGGGCAATGTTTTTAATAGATGGCTTTGCTGTTTGAAAGGCTGTGATTTTAACTGTGGTTTAAATAGCATTAGGTTCTCATATGCATATAATGTGGCTTAAAGGCTGATGGCTTCCCGGCTTTCCACAATCGTGTTTTCAAAACACCTTGGTGTTAGACCATAAAACAAGCAGAGAAAGTTTTGTCCAGAAATGCATAGAATGAGCAGGAGATAAAAAGTCCTGCAGCCTATTAAAGTTTCAGGCTGTTTACTGTGGATAAAGGATGGGCAAAAGACTCTAGAAGGGCATGGAAACAGATTACCTCACAGATGAGTTTGATGAGGGAAGGCAATAATGTCAAGGCTGGGGATGGCGAGATGGATTTCAAAGGCATTTATTTTTTCTGGAGCAATGCCCTCCTTTCTCCAAATGGCTGCAGAAGGGCAGTGCTTTTAAGCAACAACACAGAAGAGCTGGCTTGTCTGCCTCCTGATATAATCAGCGGATGTTCCGCCATCAACTTAATTGGAACTGGCTTCTGTGCAATGAGTTTGTATTAGGCCTATCGCCAAATTTCACCTAAAGTGATTCCCCCAGCTGCACCCGCAAAATTGAGCGTTCCAGACTGAGAGAAACATCTGAGGAATTTTGAAAGAGCAAATGATTTTCGTTAAGCCTAGTGACATTTCCTACGGGAGGCTGGGCACATCTCTCACATCTGGAAAGAACTCCAGTGAGTTGTTCGCCAAAGTGAATCATAAAATCACAGAGTCGTAGAGTTGGAAGGGACCATGAGGGACATCTAGTTGAACCCCCTGCAAGGCGGGGATCTTTTGCCCAACTTGAGTCTTGAACCCACAACCCTGAGATTAAGAGCTATCCACAGTGGCGGTGGTTGTCTTGTTGGGTATCTTGGCTTTGTGACAAAACTCCCCATGCAGTGTCCTTGTAAGAGGCCGTAGCTCATTGAGAGGGTCCATGTTTTGCATGCCAAGGGCACTAGCTTCAGTCCTCAGCATCTATAACGTCATGATTAAAAACATCATCATCAACAACAAAAGCAGGTAACAATCCAGACCTCTCTAGCTGGGAGAACTACTGATAGCCAGAGCAAATAGTTTTGCTCTTTATGGGTGATGGTAAGGCTCAGGCTCCAGTTGCACTACCCTTATTATTATTATTATTATTATTATTATTATTATTAGGCGGCTCCCAACAGAATATTAAAAACATTATAAAACATCAAACATTAAAAACTGCCTTCAGATGTATTCTAAAAATCAGATAGTTGTTTATTCCCTTGACATCTGGCGGGAGGGCGTTCCACAAGGTGGGCACCACTACTGAGAAGGCCCTCTGCCTGGTTCCCTGTAACTTCGCTTCTTGCAGTGATGGAACCACTAGAAGACCCTTGGAAGTGAACCTCAGTGTCCAGGCAGAACGATGGGGGTGGAGGTGCTCCTTCAGGTATACTGGGCTGTATAAAATTACTTTGAACAGTCATTGCTTCCAACAAAGAACCCCAGGGACTGTAGTTTATTAAAGGTGCTGAGATATCTTAGGAGACCCCTGTTCTCTTCAGAGAGCTACAACTCCCATGTGGCATCCCAGCAACCTTGCAGCTCTCTGTTGTGAATGCCCTGCTGTAGTCTCACCTGGTTTATACTGAGCATGGCTATTGGTCCATCTAGTTCAGCATCATTGGAACCAGCCGTGGTTCTCCAGGGCCTCTGGCAGGGGACAATCCCAGCCCTACCTGGGGATTGGACCAGGGATCTTTGTGCATGCTGTGATGTGAGCTCGCAGGTCTTCCCCGTGGTTTATGGTTCTTGTGGAAAGACATAAGGCCACAGTGACTCAAAGCTTACCCCACAGCCCTTTGGATCGAGAGCCCATGGCATTAATGGATAAGCGCTTGAGATAAGCAAATATACCTGGTACCTGGCAAGACTCGATTTCAAGATTTTATTTCCCCCTGTTCTGAAAAGGACGAGAAATTCAAGAACGTCAGCATCTTCTAAGGTGCTGCATACATTTCACCGTAATCTTAGCTCTGGGGCAGCTTTTGAGGATTATTCTTACAAAAAGCTTCCTGCAGCCACTAGATGGTCCCAGCAGTTCCCTGTGTGTGTTTGTGAGAGGGAGACTGCGACACAAGATGTTGTGTGAGGTAAATACCATTTTCACAGCTGCTGGGCCTCCACAGAGGCAGCTTTTCAGGTGCTGAAATGCCTGGTTTTAAAGAGCTGAAAATGCCTCATGGAATATGCTGTGTGCAGGCAGATCTCATTAGAATCCAGTCGGAGACCAAACACATATCTACCCTTGTAAATAATATGCATTTCAGGAGCACTGTTGAGAGGGGGGGGGGAACATCTGGGAGTTTTAGCAGGGGAAACAACAGCCATCAATGGCCTACAGAGAAACAGTTAGTCTACCCCTTCCACATGCTGCCCCTCCAGTCAGAATGATAGCACCCAGAGGCAGATTTTCGGTAAACAAATCAACAACAAACAAAAACCACAAAGCAAAACAACACTGGAGGTTTTATTCAACTCATTTGCCTGGAATATGCAGCTTGTGCCAACAATACATTGACTTTCAGTGAGAATGATGTTGTCTGCATGTGTCTTTCTAACACGCATTGCCACTTCAGACTGCAAAGTAGGCAGATCTATACTTAAAATTGTCATTGGACTCATCTACACATCGATTTATGACGCTATAAATGCATTATATAACAATGTGACACCAGGTGGCGCTGTAGAGCTGAAATCCGAAGTCAATAAGAATTTGCATTGTGAGTTTTAAAACACTTCTTTTCATAGCGTTTTTGGTATAGCTGCCAATGCTTTCATTACTCCTGTTCCAAATGATACATTTTTGGAACTTGTGATAAAATGGAGAATGAGTCTCTCTTTGAGACCTGCAGAGTGTTATATTTGCAGCATGAGGATGACCTGAATCCAAGTGAGTGTGACATTCCCATCTTACCCTTTGCGAGTTTGAACTGTTTAATAATAATAATAATAATAATAATAATAATAATAATAATAATTCAACATCCAACATACATGTATCCTGGAAAGCAAGCATTATTAAGTACAAAAACCTCTTCTTAGCAGTGGCATAGCGTGGGGGGGTGCAGGGGGGGCCGGCCACACCGGGCGCAACATCTGGGGGTTAGGGTTAGGGTGCGCAAATCCATGGGTTAGGGGGCGCAAATCCATGGGTTAGGGGGTGCAAATTACTTGCATTGCCCCGGGTGCTGGCAACCCACGCTACGTCACTGCTTCTTAGCACTCCAGAGGATCTCAGCATAAGAGTACCAGATGAATATTTACTGCGGTTTGTAGCATGACGACATGCCTCAGTGTTTAGTAGTGGGTTACACAGAACACTTCTGGCATGTGTTGCAATAATGAAATAAAACACACAGAGAGAGGCTTAAAGGCTAAATCCAGGTTTCTTATGTTCTTAGAGGTTAACTACTGAAGCTAGTAGAACTGTATATTTTTAACAATGGTTCTATAGAGCTATAAATTTGGGACATAAATCTGCTTTCTTAGAAACACCACCGCAGAACCCCTGCGCCTCACAAAAAAGACCATGGACAAATGGCATCCATTATTGCTTTCATGCTTTGGGGGAGTGGCTACCTGTCCTATTTAACAGATGGCAGTCCTCTTTTTGATGGGCTTTCTGATCCAAGTCTATTTTAAAGATAACAAGCACCCCTTTCCTGTCACCTTCCATGTTTCAGGAGCTGGATCTCTGTTGTGAAAAGCCTACATAGACTCCCTATGAGATTAGAGGAAGCTCCATACATGGTTTGAACCCTGAATGTCCAAAGATCTTCATTGGGTAGAGAGAGTGCAGCAAGTGAGGAGCTGTTTAGTATAATAATTGCATGGAGGTGAACAAATGAATAGGGCAAATCTTTACAAAGCAATACACTAACCATGTACTGCTGTGCATACATATCTGAGTAGACATTTGGTCATTTTAATTTTAGATGTCCCCTTCCTGCCTTCCTGAAAAGGGGCTTGGTTTTAAACCCACACCTCACCCTTCTAGGAGCTGTCAGATCCAAACTGTCTTTGTGGTGATATAGTAGGACGTGGTTGGCGCTGTGGTCTAAACCACTGAACCTCTTGGACTTTCCAATCAGAAGGTCGGCGGTTCGAATCCCTGTGACAGGGTGAGCTCCCATTGCTCTGCCAACCTAGCAATTGAAAAGCACACCAGTGCAACTAGATAAATAGGTACTGCTGTGGTGGGAAGGTAAATGGCATTTCTGTGTGCTCTGGTTTCCATCATGGTGTTCCATTGCACCAGAAGCGGTTTAGGCATGCTGGTCACATGACCTGGAAAGCTGTCTGTGGCCAAACTCTGGCTCCCTCAACCTGAAAGTGAGATGAGCGCTGCAACTCCATAGCCACCTTTGACTGGACTTAACCGTCCAGGGGTCCTTTACCTTTACCTGTGGTGATGTTTGCATGGGTCTCAGTGTAATGACAGGAGTTGTGCATGCAGCCTTGAGTGCTGAATGCAGAGGCTCCGATCAAGGCCCAGGCATCAGGCCTGTGGAGTGTTTGCATCATAAGAACAATCGCATACCCTCTAGCAACCTGGGGACCAAAATCAGCTTTTGTTCTGGCACCCTGACTTGCACCAGAGCGCTGGACCAAAAAACCTGGTATCCAATTCTGGTATCCAATCAGAAGCTGGGATTGGCTTCTGTAATTCTGGAATGTCCTGCTTGAATCGGCACTGTTGAATGCTATGCAATCATGGACATTAAGAATGATGGAATCCCTAGATCTGCATACGATATAGATATATTTATAGATCTATACATGTAATCTTCAGCATTTTTAAAAGAGTTGCAAGTTTTTCATCTCTGCATGTATGACTCTCCACATCTTCCAAAACATTATCTTCAAGAAGACCGAGAAGGAACCGAGTTCTCTGAATTAACAAGCAAGCCATATTTCCAGCCATATTGTATGTACATTTCAAGATCTGAGCAGCAAACTTGGGAATGAACAGACGCCTAAGTACAATTCAGACTCAGCTGCTCTGGTTTCCTGAATTAGTTTTCCTAATAGAACTGAATGATTTAAAACATTTGTGTTGAAATAGCTGAAACCCCATTTTTAATGCTAATTGAAGAAATATTACTCGCATAAGCCATGAATTGTAATGCCTTCGTTCAGTCCCAGAACAATTTATTTGAAATGATTGAATCTATAGCAGTGTAAATGTGGCCCCCAGACTGCTTCTTTTCACTTAAGACCACATCTACACTATATATTTAAAGCAGTCTTGCAACACTTTACCTGTCATGGCTTTCTCCAAAGATTCCTGGGACCTGCAGTTTGGTAAGAGCATTGAGAGTTGTTAGGAGATCCCTATTCCCTTCACAGAACTACAATTCCCAGGGTGGTTTAATAATCACTCTGGGAATTGTTGCTCTGTGAGGGGAATAAGGATCTCCCCTCACAACTCTCTGCACCGATAACTATAGCTCCCAGCATTCTTTGGCAGAAGTAATGACTGTTAAAATGGCATAACAGTGCTTTAAATATATAGCATGGATGTGACCAAAA
The DNA here is from genome assembly GCF_964106915.1 of Podarcis gaigeae. Classification (NCBI taxonomy): domain Eukaryota; kingdom Metazoa; phylum Chordata; class Lepidosauria; order Squamata; family Lacertidae; genus Podarcis; species Podarcis gaigeae. The sequence continues at coordinate 63,302,681 of NC_139683.1, read as the reverse complement.
TGGCTCTTTCAAATCCTGAAGTGACTGTGTCAACACTCAAAAAATTATGCACATAGTACTGTGTTTTTCATTAAATTAAAACTCTGAGGGTTTGGCTATTTCTCAGGGATGCATTTAGGCAGCGGCGGGGGTGGGGGGAGTTTCCCATCCTGTGTTTCAAGACCCACATCTTATGATTTCTCAGAAGCACCTATAGTGTTCTTCAAGTGGAGTAGAGGGCATTCATGTGTGTGGCTGGTTCTTCTTCTTCTGAACTTTGCATGCTCAGTAGAGAAGTCTGAAGGGGATTTCTAACCATACTTACATTTAGTTATTGTGAGGTATAATGACCCTTCTACAAATGTTCTCAGTGTGTCACTTTTTTGCAGTTTAAGATGAAAGCTGGCTTTTGAATCATGCACCACTATTGGAACAGATTTGCATCCCTCCACCTAAAATTGTGCCCCTTCTTGTCATGCCACATGGTTTGTCCCCTCCTTAAAGGGTCCCCCCCCCCAGTATACATCATTTAAAAAACAAGCACCACAGTAGTATGATATCATTAGAAATAAAATTTAATTGTTCAAAATGTTTCTTCACATTTGAAGTGTGCATGTGTTTGTGCGTAGAGGATTTTTTTTTTAAAAAAAATACATTGTCTCACTCATTTGCATCTGGAGCTTGACTTCTCCAAATATTTTTGATCAACAGAGGAAAATGTGGAAAGATTACATTGCAGGAAGCTCATATCTGGAACTGATAGATAGTTTAGGTGGCAAGCTTTGAACTCCCTTGGCAACCAGCAGTTGAAAGAAATCACCTTACTTTCATAACTAGGATCTTCTGCCAAGTTTACCCTGTTCAGTTCTAAATCTCTTACATATTTTAAAGGATTAAAGTTAAAGATGAGATTAAAACTTTCCTCTTGGCTTCAAAAAGGGAAGAGAATTCTCTGTGCACACATTACCCAAACCTCCTTTGCTGACTGGGAAAACTGCCCAACGAACTCTCCCCTTTCCCTTAACTATTTCTTCTCTAAGGATCTAATATTATGGCCAGCTGAAATTCCTCTTCAGAATAGTTTGTACTTAGACTTTACCCAAAGGTTGTACTTCATCGTTTGACACACAATAACTTGGGCTCCTTTTGAACTCTTCTTTGAATTCTTAATTCCAAAAAGTGTCGTTAATTCGGCATGTTGTGGCAGAATTAACTGTGTTGCCATAACACCACTTTCTCCTAATAAATTTTCTACTGTGGGGATTTCAACACTTCAAAGATCACGCAGCATACCTTTTGCTAACCAGATGATAAGGTTTCACGTATGCAACGGGAGCCGGTGATTATTTCTGAACCAAGGTATAATTATGAAGACACAGCGAGAAAACTTTCAACACGCACACAAGTGGCAGAACTAAACGCAAGGAAGATATGTCATGTTGAGGTGCAGGTTCAAAGTTAGCAGCTAGTTTTTGACTCTGCAGCTGCTATAATTACACAACTCTGTAAATGGAAAGCATTTATCCTCTGCCAACTGCAGTAATTAATTTTCTCTTCAGACAGTGGAAGGGGGATTGATCTTTCCTGTATGAAAATGTTTCTCACGCAAGTACCACTTTGCTCGTCCATTTTCCTCACGTTGCAGAGGTGGGTCATTGTCTTCTCATGCAAGGCTAGAGCCTTCCCACTCTAGAGCTAGTGTAATGGAATGGCCAAAGGAGTGAGCTGTGAGCCAGGAAGTCACCAACTCAAGAATTGGACAGTGTCTGAAGGACTTAGAGCAACAGAACAATTTGGCCATTATAAAGAAACTCTGTCCTTGGTATGCTTCCCCCCCCCTCTCAGTTTGATTCCCTGGCACCATATTTGTATAAATTACCTATCCCAAAAATACAGACGTGCCTTCACACTGGCCAGATTGGATGTGATGCCCTCTGCCATACTTGAGGGCAGATACCAAAAGATTAAAAGACGCCTGCTTCCTGGGAGAAAAGAAATGACAAACCTAGACAGCATCTTAAAAAGCAGAGACATCACCTTACCAACAAAGGTCCATATAGTTAAAGCCATGGTTTTCCCAGTAGTGATGTATGGAAGTGAGAGCTGGACCATAAAGAAGGCTGATCGCCGAAGAATTGATGCTTTTGAATTATGGTGCTGGAGGAGACTCTTGAGAGTCCCATGGACTGCAAGGAGATCAAACCTATCCATTCTGAAGGAAATCAGCCCTGAGTGCTCACTGGAAGGACAGATTGTGAAGCTGAGACTCCAATACTTTGGCCACCTCATGAGAAGAGAAGACTCCCTGGAAAAGACCCTGATGTTGGGAAAGATGGAGGGCACAAAGAGAAGGGGACGACAGAGGACGAGATGGTTGGATAGTGTTCTTGAAGCTACCAGCATGAGTTTGACCAAACTGCAGGAGGCAGTGGAAGACAGGAGTCCCTACCGTGCTCTGGTCCATGGGGTTACAAAGAGTAAACGACTAAACAACAACAACCAAAAGATTCCAACTGAGAAACGACTCTCCCTCTGTGGAGATGGCAATCTGGAAACAGTAACTCATGTTGTCCCATTTATAAAGATCTGAGGAATGAGATCATCACCCCACTCTTACTTACCATCCCACGCTGCCCACATTGTTCTTTCTTTTATCATATCAAAATGACCAGGCAACAGCAAAGGTTGCTAGGTTTATCGAAGGTGCAATGAGATTAAGGGCCACTATGTGAACAATAATCTTGGTCATTTGATCGTCCTTTTTACTCATTGTTGTCTTTTTAATTGTATACATTGCTTGTTTTATGTTGTTATGGCCGTTGGCTAATGCGAATAAAGTTTATCTATCTATCTATCACCAACTCAAAGCTGGCCTCTGCTACACTCTCTCCAGGCAGATGCAATAAGCCAGAATCCCTGCATCATCTGCAGTGTGAAGACCTTTGGACTGTTGTAAGCTTCACCTGGATTTGAAAACTGTTGAAAAACCAGAGGTGGAAATGTTCTTTAGTCCGAGGTTTGTGTTCTCTTCTGGTCTAACCTTTTGGGATTCATGTGCTGTGATGTGCAGGCCAGAGGTGAAAGCAGATGGTGCACCATATGTAACATTTACCTTTGTATAAAAGGTCAGGTTCTACAGCCAACCAACCACGCTTTCTTTTATTCTCCATGCAGGCAAGCAGGAAGCATTATCAGAGTTCAAGGACAACATTCCAGCCAGCCAAAAACAGTCAAGGAGGTTACAAATCAGGGCCTGTGAAGGGCACAGCCTAAGGAGAGTAAGTGTAGCTGGGGAGAGGAAATGGTATGGAAAAGTATATCTGAACAAGGAATATGTTTGAAGCAAAGAGTTTCAAGTTTGGACATAGTGCTAAGGCAGGGGTCATGATTTGCTTCTCTTGTGCACCACCAGAGAAGAGCAAAGCATACCAGATTGGTGTGTTCATGCTAAACCATTAACTATGGTTTACTGGGATGCACAAATTGGGCGAATGAGAGTTCAGTGGTTTTTCCTCAGAGGCAAATTGAGTCTTGCAGTGGAGGAATCCACAATGGATTATGGGATTATTAGAAATTAATGCCTTTGCACATCTTAGTGTTATTTAATGATTAATATTGTTCTTAATAAATTTGATTGTTTCCCCCCTGGTTTTAATAAATGAAGGAATATTTCATTTATTTATTTATTTAAAAATAAGGATATCCTGCAAAACTCACTACAGGAGATTTGGGTGGATACTGAAAGAAGTGGGACCTAAACAGAAATTCATAAAACAAAATCTGCCACTTGTTAAATGAAATGTCATGATTAATGCTTTCTTTTTTCAGTTCCTGTGATAGTAGCTCACCAAAGCCAATATAGCTTTTTTTTTTTAAAAAAAAAAGCCCACAAAACCCCGCAAACCACAAATGTGCCCATGAAGTGCAGACTCATTGATTAAGATGTTGTTCCACGGTTGAGTTTCAATTGATTCATCTACCAATTAAGGCTGCAATTTACCAGGGAGTACTGACAGAATGCTCTGCATACCAATTAAAGCCTACAGCCTTAATAAATAGCTATACTATCTTTATGTTTATATTATGTCAGGGTTGCCATATTTCAAAAAATGAAGATCTAGACATCAAAGTTGTTGAGCTTTGGTTGGGGCCCCCCAAAGTTGTTGAGCTTTAGTTTTGTCCAGATTTTCCTGAATTTTCTGTCTGAACACTGCTTCTGACTGCAGTATTCTAGCTATGTCTGGCAAATTACGGAGGTATAGCGACCCTATATTATGTGGACGAAAACATAAAAAGATGTGTGCAATTTCAGTCTACGAACATACAGTGGAGGAACAGTTTGTGCTTATCTTTTCTATAGAACATGGCTAGGGAACCTCCAGACCATGGGCTAAATTTAGGCTCTCTATGGGTGGCGCTGTGGGTTAAACCACTGAGCCTAGGGCTTGCTAATCAGAAGGTCGGCAGTTCGAATCCCCGTGATGGGATGAGCTCCCGTTGCTCGGTCCCAGCTCCTGCCAACCTAGCAGTTTGAAAGCATATCAAAGTGCAAGTAGATAAATAGGTACCACTCCAGCGGGAAGGTAAACGGCATTTCCGTGCGCTGCTGTGGTTCGCCAGAAGTGGCTTAGTCATGCTGGCCACATGACCTGGAAGGTGTACGCCAACTCCCTCGGCCAATAAAGCGAGATGAGCGCTGCAACCCCAAAGTCAGCCACGACTGGACCTAATGGTCAGGGGTCCCTTTACCTTTACCTTATATTTGGCCCTCAGGACTCTCCTAAGGCCACACCCTCTTCTCCCAAGACCACATCCCCTTCATCCTAGGCCATACACTGTTCATTGGTCCTGCTCTTTGCTCTCCTTGTGTGCCTTTGTGTGCTGGAGTGTATCCTCGGATTGTGAATAACACCTTTTCCTTGCACAGATAGATGGAGAGTTCTCTCTCTGTGTAGAAACCTCTGGATTTTGTCTTGTCTGGAATGCAGCCTAATATACAAAGGTAAGCATCATGTTTGCTGCTCCATATGTGTTTGTCCTGCCCAAAGAGGTCTTTGGGAATCCTCTCCCTCTCCCTCTCTCTTCCTCTCCCCACTTGAAAAGTCTTCTGCTATACATCCTTGTCTGTTATCCTTGATAATTATTCTTTGAATTGTCATATTAGAATCCAGCTAAAACACATCAAATATCATCAAGCGTAATTTATCATCAGAAAACACAGTGAGTAAAATTATTTAACAATCCTTTGAGTATCAAAGACAAAAATAAAATAAAATAATACAGTGCGTTCCTTTGGAGTATAACTTCATAACGATCACTTTCCAGCCTTTGATTTCTGCATATTGAAATTTTGCTTTATTGGAACGGGGTGTGTGCGTTCAATCATTTCGCAGGTGAATATAATCACACACATGCACACATATGCATGAGAGAAGAAAACTGAAGGTTCTGCTGGTGGATATGCGATGAGTTGCAGTGCCAAACCTTGGACAGTGGCTCTCTTTGCTTGTGCTGAGCTTAGGGGCTTCAGCTGGAGAATTGCTTCTTTGTCTTGATTTTTTCTCCTGGAAACAAAGGACTGAGACAAAGATGAGGTTTTTCCTTTTCAAATTGTTTTTGAATATTTGCATAATCTGATGGAAGCTGGAAGTTCTGTTTCTTTATTTCTTGGCAACTGATAAGATTGTTTCCAATGCTGGTGCTGGCTGTCTTCTGAGTGATTTCGGGGTGGGAATTCATGACATCACTTGCCTGATCCAAAAAACACTTCCAATGTAGACATTAAGTGGAGCAGTGTGTGGAAACTTGCCTCATGAAAGCCTGAATTAATCTGGAGGGACTCTAATTCTGTAATGTTCTCAACATCATTTGACAACAGGTTTGTGAGCCTGAGCAAGTAGGGGCACATAGCTCAGGGGCCAGCCTACAACATTTTGGTGCATGAGGCGGAGAAACAAAGAGTACTGTTAAGTTGTGGGTGAACATATCAGACGACACAGCGATTCTCCAAACAGCTCTTGTTTATTCACTGGTCAGAACAGAACTGAACTGAAGGTTTCAGCCAGCCTGCTTATATAGAGCTCCAGTACAACGTAATTGTAACAACTTTCTGTAACTATCCAATCACTGAATGTCACTTTCGATCCCTTATTTGCATATGTGGACCTGAACTATCTACAGTATCCCCCTGCTGGCCCAGGGTGAGAATTTCAGTGCATAACAAGTACCCTCTTATGTGCTGACAAGTCAAGGCGTAGAATGTCAACGGCCCGCTAAGTTACTTTATGCATCTGAGGTAGAAAATCCCACATGCCTCTCTTCCTCCCTGGCAAAAAACATATAACAATAGTACATTAAAGAACTAACGGTTTTCATCCTTTTTGTGACAGTCAAGATTCAGATGCCCGAGGCAGCTAACTCATTCTGCCTAGCAGTAGGTCTGGCCCAGAATAGCTCTGGTCCACGTGAGTTCCATCAAGATGGAGGAGTTATGTGACCGTGAAGTAACCGCTGAGAGAAACATGAGTGGAGAAGACAACATGCCTACATCTGTACAAAAGTCTGAAGGGAAACGTGGACCCCACCCCTACTGGCCTGGGCTCTCTGGATTGGATTGTGAGTTCCTGTCAGTTGCACAATGGATAAATTAGTTGACAACTGTGGAGCTAGTTGAACCAGGCCTCACCACAGCTGCCGTTCTCATACTGGAGCCTTCAAACCTGAAAATGTTGAGAAACCACACTGACTCCCCTCCCTCTTTACATATCACCTCTTTCAGGCATTAACAACTTAACCCCTCCGTAGCTTGGATTTGCATAATGATTTAATTCGCATTAATTAATGTGCCTTCATTGAGGTTTTTTCTTCCAGATTACATTATTTGCTTTAATTGATATAATTCAGCTTCTTTTAATTTACGTTAAATTGATTCATCTTTGTGAAAATGCAGGCGATATGGACACAAATCAACTTAACAATGCTCTGGAGAAATGGAGTGCATAAAGCCATTTCAGTCAAGTGAAGCACTTTTGACGTATTTACAGCACGGTGTCATTCATCATTATCATTCCATTTTGTCAGACAGGCAACTGCAAAGCGTGTTCTCACTAAAAGGAGAGCACGGGTTGCGGATGGGGCTATACAAGGCACCCCATGATTGCTAGGCAAGTTAAAGCCAGGGCTTGTTTAGATGGGAGGATCTGGTTATCTGGGGAAAGTTGATGTTGCAAACTTAGGGGTGGGGTCAGTGGCTATTTAAGCAAGGTCCACAGCTTTCTCTTTCTCTTTTGCTGTGGACATCGGATCTCCCGCCCGCCCTCCCTTGTTGGGCTTCGCTTGACCTTGCTATGCCTGTCATGGGGTCGTTCGCCTTGGTGCGGGGGCCCAGTAGGAATTTACCTCTTGGCTGATTAGTGTGTGCCAATTGGGTTTTGCCTACTGCGTAGCAAATCGTCACAACTTGTAAGGTTGGCGGTTAGGCATTGGTTAAAATTGGTTGGTGGAGGGGTATGGATAGGCTGGGCCTGCCCCTCCAATGCTGCACGGGTATTCCGTTAAAGGAATTCTGGAACTTACCATCCCCTTCGTCCAAACCCTTGGTGCAGGGTGCGGGCCGTGTAAGTTCCAAGGAGCATGCGGGGATTAGCTGAGGGTCTGTTTCGCAGCTCCAGTTGACCCTGATCTTGCTCTTCCGCACTGACTACGGAGTCAGGGCTGTCCCCAAGGCGGGGAGGACAGATAGTCTAACCAATGCCTAAGCAACCACTCACAATTTGTATTGATAATAAAGTTGTGGCCAAAATTATGCCAAAACCTTAAACAAAAATAATGTGTGAAGTTTGAGTTATTGGGTTTGGGGTGTCTTGGGGACCTCAGCACGCAAGTGTCGAACTGGAAGGTTATAGGCCTACACCTTTTTCTTTTTTTAAAAAAGTGTGTTTCAGCTCTCAGTTGTCAGGGCTCAAAACTCACATGCTAGAACAATATTTTCAAACATGAGGGATTGGCTATTGTGTGCTTTTTCGCCCCCAGCATCCCTCAATATAACTTGAAACCTGTTGGAAGCAATGCAACAATGCTTGTAATAAGTTACCTGAACTAGAGGGGGCGATAGACAAAAAGGTAAACCATTCTTCCATTGCCGATTCCTTCTTAAGTAACTACCTATAGATTGTTTTCTCTCAGACTTTACTTCTTTCCTACTTTCAATTAGTGTTGAACCTTCCTTTTATTAACTCCATGACTCCATGATAGCCACATACAGTATAAGCCTGTACTCAGAACGGCTTTGTTTGCCAGGAGTAAAAAAATCTGAAGTTTCTTTATTCTTTCAACCAGCAAGTTTACCAGATTATATTTCTGCACTTTGCTACTATATATACCAAATTCCAATTAAGCCCAACTTTCTCTCTCCCACTTCCTGTTTTGCACCCACATTAATGAAGAGTGATTGAACTTGAACGCTTGCTCGCTATTTTGTAACATTTTGGTTGGCTTAGTGACAGTATTGTCTTACTACTGAATTTGGAATTTACCTTGAGATGGGTATCTATAAAATGTACACAATCAGAATGTTATGTATTAGAATGCAGATCATGACTATCAGCTACATTTGATGAATATATACCTATTCACTACAAATATCCAATTTTGAGCTGACAAATGTATGGTTTTGTTGGGGGGGGGGGAATCAGAAGCCCTAAACTAATGATCTCTATAACTGAGTATCTATGGGAGGAACAAAGGAATACGAGAAAAGAGCTAATTGTTTAATTAGTAAATGTCTGCTTGGTTAATGACATATTAATGAGTTTTTAAGACAGTCATATCATTTACCATAAAAGACCCATGTGCATATCCCTGAATGTACTTTATAATTAAGTAATGTGACCCAAAGGAGTTCATAATTTAAAAACCTGTCAACTGGTTCAAACTTGCTAGCAGATGACTAACCTCAAGAGGGACTGATTCCATGGAACTTGCTGGGCAGTTTTTCTCTCCATCCTTCTCCTTTAAAATCCTGCTAATCTCATAGAAAAACAAGAGCAAGAGAGAATTGGCTTTAATTGACATTTCCACCCCAGCCAACTGATATCAACGGTATATCGACGGATGTGGGCCCAGGGTTACAAACTGGAGTTGCGTCAAAACTAGTCACACTTTCCCATGAACGTTTTTGGAACAGCCGAAAACTTGCAGCTGGTTTATTCTATTGGTACTTCTTGCAAAAAGGGTTTACATATCATGTTATGTTACAGCTAGTTACATATGTGTTGTGGTGCTCAAAAGATGGTTCACGTAATGAGGCAATAGGGGTGTTTGTTGACTCTGTGAATACAAAACAATTGCTGGTTTCTGGACAGAGCTTCCCCATGTGTGAATCTCGCATATCTACATAAGTCACAAACTGAATAATCCTAGAATGCTTCTGACTTCACACTGTTCTGAATTTAGGACCTGTAGATAGATCAGTTTCTCCATAGGTAACACACCTAACCAAAGACAGCACTTATTTACCTAGACATGTTGGTATTGACTTTACCTTGCTCTGGATACAGAGTCTAACTGAATGCATGGCTGTCTCATTTCACACTCATGTCCACACATGCAAGCGCATACATGTAATCCCTAAAACAGTGCACTATATACAGTGGTACCTCGGGTTACAGATGCTTCAGGTTACAGACGCTTCAGGTTACAGACTCTGCTAACCCAAAAATAGTACTTCAGGTTAAGAACTTTGCTTCAGGATGAGAACAGAAAACGTGCGGCGGTGGTATGGCAGCAGTGGGAGGCCCCATCAGCTAAATTGGTACCTCAGGTTAAGAACAGTTTCAGGTTAAGAACGGACCTCCAGAACGAATTAAGTTCTTAGCCCGAGGTACCACTGTACTCTCAAAGTTACTCCAAACTGCATTGCATTGATCCAGATCTTCTGTGTCTTGGGTAAAATTAAATTTGGAATTGTCAAGGGGCTGTGGAAGATGTGGAATGTGTGGCCAGCTCTAAAATGGTTTCATGGGAAATAATGGACTCCTCATTCTATTTACAATTTGTTCTCCATTAAAATCAATCCCAAAGTGGCATGCAGCATGAAAAATATACAGTGGTACCTCAGGTTAAGTACTTAATTCGTTCCGGAGGTCCGTACTTAACCTGAAACTGTTCTTAACCTGAAGCACCACTTTAGCTAATGGGGCCTCCTGCTGCTGCTGCACCACTGGAGCACGATTTCTGTTCTCATCCTGAAGCAAAGTTCTTAACCTGAAGCACTATTTCTGGGTTAGCGGAGTCTGTACTTGAAGCGTATGTAACCTGAAGCGTATGTAATCCGAGGTACCACTGTATGTAATAGAACAATGGGGGGGGGGGGAGAGAGAAACCACTACAACTATAAGTTAAATTTATACCACATCCGCCAGGCATGGAATCCTAGAATCGTAGACTTGGAAGGAACTACGGGGTCCAACCCCCCTGCAATGCAGGAATTTTTTTGCCCAACACGGGGCTCAAACTCACGACCCTGAGGTTAAAAGTCTCAAGCTCTACCAACTGAGCTATCAACCAACCAAATTCACGACTAAATAAATATGTATTTACTGTACAAGATGCATACAAACCCATGACGATTGGCAACCACCCAGTCTCTATGCTCTGAAGGGCCTGTGGAGCTGCATGCCTTGCCATGGCCATGGAATTGCTCATCTCTCCTCGCCCTGCCTCCAATGCCCACATCTGTAAAAGATGGGCGTAGGCATGTCTACTATGCGAATATGCTTTCACATAATTGGAAACCCTACATGAAGAGGGTTCTCAGTCTTGCAGCAATGTGTCCATGCTTTTCTTTTGCAGACACCCACACTGAGCGCATGGGTGTCAGGGGCAGGCAGGATGACCCAGCAGCCTCTTCTGCATGCTGTATGTGCACAAGAAGAAGGCTATTGGTGGTGTTGAAAGCAATGAAATTTTGAAGTAGGGTGTATTAGTTCTGAACTTTTACTATAACTCAATTTAGTTTGCAAGTAGGCAGAAACGAAATAGATTTATCCTGTATATTATTATTACAGATATCGTCGACAATAAAAAAGAGGAATACAGCTTTGCGACTTTTTAAAAAAAATACTGTAATAAGATACAGTGTTTCTTTGGTTGTCGGATTCCATCCCCTCCCTTCCTTTCATTTGATCTGCATTTTAAAAGAAAGTGCTACTGTGAAGTTATCTAGGTTGGCAAGCTTCTCCTTTGAGGGAGATATGTGTGCAATCTGCACGCCTAGCTCCATCCTTTGATGATAAATTTGGACCGACTGCTTAGGAAATGACTAGTAGGTGCCAACACTATTGGCGTCTGATATTGAAGGGGGAAAAAAATATTGGCAGTGATTTTGCTAGCTGCTTGCTTCTTCACCCTCTCTCAATTACATTAGTCCTATCAGCTTTTACCTGCATGAAGACAGACCAAAGGAAGGAGGGAAGAAAACCCCTTAAGAATGCTATGTAGCTGTTACAACAAACAGAGGCTAAACCAGGAAGGGTGACGATTCTGTAATTTTGTGGTGTTTACACATACTAGGTGCAATCAAACAACTCGAAGCATTAACACAGGAGGAAACGTGTTTTACACAACTTGACTTCCAAACAGCAATTATCCCTTCAAGGCTATTTGTGTTTCCAAGTGTCCTGCTGATTATAAGCTTTGCGTTAAATCTGTTTAAGATGATAACCTTGCTATACCTTGGCTTTCTCTTACATTAACCCACCTACAGCTGCCTTAAACAAGCAAAAAAGGTGTGTGTGTGTGATTTATCCAACCCTCCCTCCCAATTTACTTAGCCAGTGTCCCCATCCTTCTTAACATGCATGTGTTGGAGTGTGTGTGTGACTTGAGGAAGATTCCTCTCCTACATTTGGGCTCCATTAGATGCCACTACAGTGGTACCTCGGGTTAAGAACTTAATTTGTTCTGGAGGTCTGTTCTTAACCTGAAACTGTTCTTAACCTGAAGCACCACTTTAGCTAATGAGGCCTCCTACTGCTGCTGTGCCACCGCTGCACAATTTCTGTTCTCATCCTGAAGCAAAGTTATTCACCTGAGGTAATATTTCTGGGTTAGTGGAGTCTGTAACCTGAAGTGTATGTAACCCGAGGTAGCACTGTATTGTTCATATACAGGAGCATATTTACCAGCACCATCTGCCCTCAATTCCCATAGTTCCCTGTGAAAAGAGATTGGTTGTTAAGCCACTCTGAGTATTGTAGCTCTGGCATGGGAATAGGGATCTCCAACAACAACTCTCAGCACTCTTAACAAACTACAGCTTCCAGGATTCTTTGGGGGAAGCCAAAGTTGTATCTTCTGGCATCCTTCTGTATCAGGAGACAATGGAGGAGTGGGCCTTTGGCAGTGAAGTCAAACGGTTGGAAAGTTACAGCGCTTGCTGTATATAGAGCTTGCTGTGGCTATAGAGACCGATACGGGAGAGACATGCTTTGTTGCAGCTGATGAAGGCATCCGGTTGTGCTGCTAGAGGTGCGTTGTAGCCTAGAGAGTCCCAAGGGCCAGACAGAGAGGCATAGAGAGCTGAATTTGGCCCCTGCACCTGAGGTTCCTCACCCAAGATACAGAGTGACATGTGGGTGATTCACTGTTGCCACACACGCATTTGCTCCTTCAGCACCTGACTGATGTGTTGGGGGTGTGGTTAACATGCTGCTGCGTGATTCGTGTATTTCTTTCTATGGCTGGCTAAAGGGCGACTATGAATGTTGCTACGTTCTCTTTTCTGCAGTGCTGTCATTTCCTTCTCAACTTTTCTGCTGCAAGTTCATAGGGTCCTGATTAAGCTGTGCTGGCCTAGTATGCTGGCCTAGGATGGTTACTGGCACGGTGGGCCCATTGGATTGTGCTGTCCGACTCTCTTCCAAAAAGATGTTGGGTTGTAATGAGTTGCCAGCTCTTTGTTTATCTCAACTGCAGTTGGGCAGCAAGTCAGGAACACAATTCCATACAGGCAATTAGAGTCAATGGCAATAACATAAAGATTCTGTGATAATACAGTTTCTGTGTTGGTCGTCCAACATGGTGTTGCAGTGTTACATATGGTTCCTGGGACTTTCAAGGGTATACCTGTCTCCATACAAGCCACTTGATAGCTGAGATCTAGCCAACAGGCACTGCTTGCCCCTCCAAGACCTGTGTCAGGTGAGGATGGTCACAACTAGAAGCAAAACCTTGAAGATCATGACCCCTGAAGCCTGGGACTTCCTTCCCTAATAAACTGTGAAATCTTTAAGAAATGTAGGGATGATCGCTGGGTCCGGAGCACACTCCCCACCCGCAGGCAGCCTCTGTGTGCCTGCATGCGTGACCTTGGGGTGCGGGGCACACTCCCCCTCACAGACAAAGCCACAGCTGTCTGAACATCGTGCCCTCTGTCTAACCTTTTGCGGTCTCAGTAGTCTGCGGTGTCCTGTCTGTGACCTTTGCCTCTGAGACTTTTTGTCTCCTTCGTCATACAATGTGCAAGGGGAAAATGACGTGGTGGAAACAGGTGCCAAAATAACTTTGTACCACCCCATGATCTCGGGACTGGAAGATGTGTAAAGGTCACAGCCCAAAATGTATCTGCCTGCGTTTGCATATTTGTGTCAATAAACGGAGGCTCCACAGAGCTGGCCGGCAGCTTGCTTGCAGCTCACCTGCATTATCAACTCCTGCCTCATGTCCTTCACTTCAAGAAATTAGACATGCAGGCAAATAAGACCTCAGAGCTCAACTGACGGACAGGGCTCTCTGCCACTAGTTGCCCTGTGAGACAGATTCAAGGAGAAAGAAGAGAGGCAGGTAAAGATAAGAACAGGAATCTGCTCCAGTTGGGCAGTCCCTTCCTTCACAGAGCCAGACGCCACATGAGTAGGATCCTGATGGCTCTTTATGTTTTGGTTTTTAAATTGTAGCTTTTGATGGTGAATTTTGATGATATAGTCGTACCTTGGATCCTGAATGCCTTGGTACTAGGACTTTTTGGCTCCCGAATGCCGCAAACTCGGATGTGACTGTTCTGGTTTGTGAACGTTCTTTGGAACTCGAACGTCTGACAAGGCTTCTGAGGCTTCTGATTGGCTGCAGGAGCTTTCTGCAGCCAGTCAGAAGCCATGCTTTGGTTTCTGAACTTTTTGGAAGTTGAATGGACTTCCGGAACGGATTCTGTTTGACTTCCAAAGTCCAACTGTACTTCCAAGCTGCTTTGGAAGATTCTAATCCTGAAAGGCATAATAAAAAAAATACATAAAACAGAGGTTTGTTATAACCAAGCTTGAAGCCCCTGTTCTCTATCCTGTCTACCTGTGAGAGTAGATGGACCTTCTTGGTGATGGTAGAGAAATTATGGAATTCCTTCCTGGTGTGATCTACAGGCTTCTGTCTTTGTCCATCTTTACATTTTAAAAGGATATATGAGCTGCTATTTTTAATAATAACAATAGCAATAGCAATAGCAATAGCAATAGCAATAGCAATAGCAATAACAATAACAATAACAATAATAATAATGTATGAGCTGCTATCTTAAACTTTTAATTATATCTGCTGTTAATGATTTAATTGCTGCCGTTTGGGTGTTGTTATTTATATGTTATTTTTAAACTTTCTTTTCTCAGTCCTAGTGTATTTTTTTAGTTTTGCTGAATGCCACTTGGATTTTTTTAAATAGAAAAGTGGGATATAAATATTAAACTATAGCTGAATTAAACAAATTTAATGTCATGTCCCCCAGATTCCCAAACGTGAAGCCAGATACTTCCACCCTGATCTTATTTTTGATGTTTTCACCTGTCTAATAGAGAAGCCATAGTTCTCAAAACATCGGAACCTGTGTTATTAGAGGTCAGAGAGTTCAGCTGTTGCGACGTATCAGTTACACTTGCTTGGCAGCCCTATCAAAGGACAGAAACAAAATCTTTCTTCTCATGTTAGAAAGAAGTATGTTTTAACATCAGCTTAAAGCACTAAAATTAATTCACTGAAGAATGACTGTGAAGGATGACCTAGTTTCAGAGTTTCTGTTTTGCTGTTCTATATAGTTTGCTGAGAAAGCATATATCGCAAGTTACTAGGGCAAGATTTTCTTGGATCCTTCCCCCAAATTAGGTAACTTGACACATTTCTCAAAATAATGAAGAATTAAGGCAAATATACCTGGGTGCAACTTCTTTCCCACTATAAACATCCCCGCCCCGCTTCTGGAGAATTCACATTCTCCTATTTTCTTTCTTCCCTTGCTTAGTCTTGATTCAAAGATGCATTCCTATTACTATTTAAATGTGTGAGGTGTTTCCTTGAAAATCATAGGGAAGAGAGCGGTAGCTTCTAAGGAACAAAGGGCTTGAATTTTGGGTCTTTATAGGTTAAAAATAACTCACTGAAATCTGGGAAACTATGGAACAGATGTTGGGGTAGTGATGCAATGTGCTCCTTTTGACCTTCCTCCATTGAGTCTCACTGATATGACCCAGTCACAGTCTTCAAGAGCAGAGCGGCCTCCCTGCCAGGAATGATCAGAACCACACAAGAATAGTACCTAGCTGTCTGGCTTCTTTCATGTTGCATTATCAATGGTAGGGAAAACTGCCAAAAATGATAATAGTTCCAAAAGGAAACAGTTTTCTCTGCTACTTTCTAGCCATTGATCATCGACCAAAGCCATGAATGTAGTGTTACTGTCAGCAATCCAGGTGTGCTGTGTGGTGGGGCAACTATTCTTTCCACAATCTCGCTAAAAATGTGAAGTCTACTTTGGGACTACTTTCAGACCCCGTAAGGATTAGAAGGGATCTACTAGTGTCATTCAATAAGCATAGTTTAGCACTGAAATCAAGATCAGAACATTGGATGTGTGAATAATTATAATGGACAAAGAATAGAAACCTGTAAAGCTTTCCTTTCTGGTGGTGCACACTCAGTTCACATGGGGCATTGGTATAATCTTGGCTACCTGCAGTCTGTAGGTGTGATATAACATCTGCTGGGGACAGCAAGGAGGCTAACAAAGGGGCAGAAGGTAGCAGGCAGTAGATATCGGTGGCCGGAGGCAGGGCTAGAAAGAGCAAGTATGTCATGAACTGGCAGGACTTCAGGGAGAGGATCCTGGCAAAGGGAGCAGCTGGGACTGGGAATGGGAAAGGAGAGGTTGGTGTAGGTAGTACTAAGGTGCTGTGTCTGCTCAATTGCCCATGTTGAGGGACCTCGTCTTGGATACTCCTGGACCTCCATGGGTTTCTACTTCAGGCTTGATGCTGGACTGCATCCTGACTTTGGACTTGGATTGACACTGAACCTTGTTTCCTGACTTTTGATCTCGGACTGTGGACTTTGTGGGTGCTGATCGACCCTTGGATTTTGAACTTGGTCTTGGCACAGTGTTTGGCTCCCAGGTAGGCCAGGGGATCAGGACAAAGTACCAGGAGCACAGGTATCAGCACAAAGCATCCCTTGGACAAGTCTGCAGGACCATGGATAGCTCCAAGGCAGACATTTTGTTCTGAGAAGTGCTAGGTAATGGATGATATTCAACTAAGTTTTACCCAGGTCAGAAGTATTGAAGTTAATAGACATCATGTGTTCATTTTTATTTATTTCAGTGGATCTACTCTGAGTAAAACTTAGTTGGGTAACCTTTGACACTCCAGATGTTATTGGAGTCCAATGCCTATTAGCCCCTGCTAGTATGGCCAACATTCAGGGATGATGGGAGCTGTAGCCAATGGTTTCCTATCCATGCTCTAGAATAGTGTTTTCCCAACTTGGGTCTCCAGCTGTTTTTGGATTACAACTCCCACCATCCCTAACTAGCAAGTCCAGTGGTCAGGGATGATTTGTAGTCCAAAAACAGCTGGAGACCCAAGCTGGGGAAGCACTGTTCTAGAAGAACCTGACACACCACTGCAGAGACAGGTGGGCAATCTGTCTTTCTGGGAAGCTTGACCACTATTTGTGTATTTATTTATTACATTTAATCCTTTTGAGGAGCTCAGGGTTCTCCCCTCACTTATTTTATCCTTACAGCAATCCTGTGAGTACTGAGCCTCATGGTTGTGGGGATTTGAACCTGGCTCTTCCCTGCCACTCTAACCACTACACTGTACTGGACCTTGCATTCTAACAGAGAAAAACCTAATCAGCTTCTAAGGAATCCTGATAATGGGTGGAGAACCTGTGGCTCTCCCAATGTTGCTGTTGGCCAAGATGGTTGGGGCTGAGAAAAGTTGGAATCCAACAACATCTGGGAGTCCACACATTCCCCATCCCTGCCCTAGTATCATATTAAAACCACTGGGTAAGCTGCTTACTTTTAAGTATCTGATGATTTTGAACACATGAAAAGTTCAGAATAATAGATCTGGAAGGTATCTCAAATTGAAACTCAATTATTCCTTCTCTGATGCCCATCTTTATGCCTTTTCCGCCCTCCCGCTCTTTTGCAAACAAACATAAAACCCACAATAATCCATAATGAACAATGATTATCTTTCTGACATCTCTTCATTTAAGCGAATGCAGAATGCCTCAACTGGGGTGGCGTTCCTTATTCATGAAGTGCTATTGTCTCTGTTTAAGCGCTGATTTGATACATCAAGTGATTGTAGGCGATACACTTTCTCCGAGACATCACAATTCATTTCCCTTCTGAAAAGTAATAACAGACCACATTAGAGTTAAACCTCAAGAGCGTTAAAAGAGAGAAGGAATTTTAACCTGCATTAGCTGAGTATTTCGGCTGGCGATAAAGCTTTTGCTTCAATTGAGATGAAAAGTCAGACACTTTAACGAGGCATAATAGTGCAGCTACGATAAATAGCAACTTAAAATGAACTGCATTTTCGCTTTTTGATTGAGTGCCAGACACTATACAATTATACTGTAAGGCGAGTCTCTTGCCATTGGGAATCTGGGGGGATCCTTATGCACAGCCCTGTCAGCTCACAATCCCTAGGACCCTTTAGCGATTTATTTACCCAGTCATTTTCACCTTGGCCGGCAGCCAAAAGCCCCCTTTAAATAGCTTGGAGCTTGAGGGCATGATCCAAAACCCATTGAAGTTAGTGGAAACAATGCTCATCAGCTTCACGGGGATGAGATCTTCTTGCTGAGGCTGTTGGAAGCAGCAGAGAGATGACTGCTCATTTCAGAGATGATCACCTAGAACGTAGGCACAGCAACAGTAATTGTGGAAAGCGTTGAGGACAAAGCTAGCAACATTTTCAGCAGAGCTGTAACCCAATAAGATATAAATGAGTTCATTAATGGCACGTGGGGTTGGGGGTTATAGACACATTTGCAACCCTCACCCCACTGACCATGTAGTAAGCCCCACTGAATTCAATGGGACTTGCTTCTGAGTAGACATGGTTAGGATTGCGCATTTAAAAGTTAAATCTGCCTTATGTTTCCAAGCAATCAAAAAGTGACTCGTTTTAAATTATGTGCCTCTCCTAATCTGGCATCAGCCAGTTGCATTTTTTTAAACTACATGTATCAAAAATGACTAAAAAAACAAACACATTTTGCCCATTCCTTTCCATTTTCCAAATTTATCATTAATTTATTTTGGTTTAAGCAATTAATCAATTTTTGCCACTCTTAATTTTCAACCTATACCAAGAAAGTTGCCAGTGGAGGAAGATGACAGTAGCAGAATATGAGGCTCTTCTGGTGATTATCTGAATTTAGATGGAACGCCTTCTTCATGGAGCCGCTTGAGCTTGGCTTCCAGCTGAGTAACACGTCACAGTTATATATCATTTTAGGATGTTCAGAGCACTTCATATAGGGCATCTCGGCAATCCTTTCAATGTGTCAGGTCCACTTCCTGGGCAGCCCAGGGTGCTGTGAGGAGTTGGGTCTTTAGACAGCTATATCAAGTATCTCCGAGAAGCCTGATAGCCTAATCAATCTGATAGCTTTTAAAGGTGCCAGGGAGTATAATCTGACCCTTTGGGGTCTATCAATGAAAAGAAGTTTCCATGGGAGGCTGGTCCCATTAGGGTGCTCCACCAACCTCAGCCTGTCCCCATCTGTCTGCATCCTTACTTACAACCAGTTACATGGTGGCTTTGCCTGTCATTGGTTCTGGTCCCATTTACCGTTGGTCTTTCTGCCCTATCACTCCCAATGGACACCTTGCTTGTGTAACTGGTCTACTGGCAGCTCCCTTCTTTGGTGGGTTCTTTGGTGTAAAGTCTGAATTCCCCTCTATCCCTCTGATCACCGGTTCAAGACTTGTCGCAGATTTCCATCTTTCCCATGTGGTAGATTGGGGGCTGAGGCTTATCCATAATGGTTTGCTCTGAGTGAGTTCATGGTTGGTTAAGACAAGATTTAAGTGGCGGACTTCCTGGTTGGCAACTCGGTTTCTTAGGTGGCAGTTCTGCACACACTATATCTGGGACTAAGCTCCACTGCAAACAATGGGATTTACTTCCGAGTAATAGGATTGTCCTTTTGGTCATTACCCCAAGCTGATTTTGTATTGGTTTCAAGGAGCAATCACCCTGAATCTTTGGCACCTTATAGCCATGATACTGACAGTGACTATAGAGGCAGCTTCTTCATATAAGTCACAAAGAACCCTGAAGGTGGCAGTGCATAACAGAGTGTTTATATGGGTGTGTGGGGTATTTGTAGCATTTACATTGGATAACTACATACTAATTATCGGAATGATACATTAGAAGTGTTGGTGTCTTCAGCAATTACGTCTTTAAAAAGAATATTATATTATAGGATATTCTGTGGTTTGCAGATTAGGGACAAAAATGGATAAAGTATGGCTTGAAACCATAATAATTTCCATATGCTTTAACTTGGAAGTATAGCACTTCGGTATGTGAGCCATGAGCTAGCATTCTTCTGTAATTTCCCACAATTGGGTAACTGGCAAGGATAATTTTTTTAAGTCAACAAATCGGTATTTATAGTATTTGGCAAACCAGCTGTAATTCACTTCAGGCTGATGTATCTGATTTCTTATGGTATGTTTCACCAGTTCATCTGATAGCTCTGTTGTGTAGGACTAGCCAAATCTAATTTCCATCCTTGAGGCTATGTGGTCAAGTGGAATTATGTACTTGTCTTTTTCCTTCTGTGAATCTGGATTTACATAAAGCTGGAGTTGGCTACAGTAATCCATTTGGTAGATTCAGTTACCAATATGTCACCAACACAAATTTGTCCACATTACACAAGGCTTCCAAAAGTTGACATAGTCCAACTTGGTTTGCATCCCCTGGATATAACAGATCAAGCAAACTTGAAAGGCTATATTTTCTAATATAACATGAATTTAAATATTAAACTATTTGAGACAACAAACAACTTATGCACTTATACAGAACAGACTGCATCAGCCGTAACATATATCTTGGTAACACTGCAATGAGTTATATTTTCATTTGTACGAACACTTGTTGAAATGATTTATTTTAACACCGTTAGCTTTTGGATTTCCTCTCTAATGTTTTGGTTCATGAGCAATTCATCTTTACTTGTATTTATTTATATAGCTCCGTATAAGATTTATAGTGCAACATCCTGCTCCAAATTAATGAACTTTTTGAAGGGAAATAATACAATCCTTCCTACATCTTTTCTCCTTTACAAACAAATCAGATTCTGTCCGGCTCCTAAACCTCATTTAGCAGGGAATCTATGTTCTTCTTATGTCAGGACAACTGTAGTCAATCGGTGAGCTTCTACTAAGAGTTCTCAAAACCAGTAGTCCCATACTTATTTTGTTTCCTCGACATCTTCTCCTATCTTTCATTCACCATGACGTGGTCCTGCTTTGTAGAATATTGGCTTTAGTGATCTGGTGATTGCCCCATATTGTAAACGTCTGAGATGGGAGTGATTCCATTGATTTCATTAAGCTGGTAGTTTGAGAGTCAGGTGAATCACAGACAGTAAACAAAAAACATTGCAGCTAATGGTAGTTTGACGGAAGAGACTTGTGGTGTAAAATGTCCCTGGAACTATTTGTGCATTATGAGAGGTGGCTCCGATGCTCTAGAATCCTCCTCACCTGAAGTGTCTGTATAGATGGAGATGTGTGGACCTGGCACAGTCAGGTTGAAATGCATCATTTCCTGACATATATTTCTGTGAGCACAAATGGGTTGATGTGAATCACTGTAAGAAAATAGACATCTGTTGGCAGATCAGAAGTTGCTTCCTCCACATGGCTGCATTCATGAAGGATGCACTGGACTAGCTGTCTCCAACCTGCATACTGTGGGAACTCCAGTTCCCATAAGTTTCCAGCTTGTGAGGGATGGTGGGAACTGCAGTCCAACAAATATGGAGTGTTCCCTCTGCATAAAGGCCTTAAGAATGCCTGAGTTGACCCAGCGATTAGCAGATCATGTGCAGAATTTGTATCAGAATAGTAAATAATGCAATCAAGCAAACCCTCCTTTACTAAACAAATAAAAAAGCAGGAATAATTTAAGAAACCCCCCAAAACAAATAAAAAGCAGGAAAAGGCAACCAGCCTTTTGCTCCCAAACTCTCAACCATTAAAAAAATGACAGAAGAGTCCCCAAACTGAGCCTTCTAAGCCCTGTGGTAGTGGCCTCACCATGATAAACTAAATCATCTGTACAAGCTGGTTCCAATAAACCAATGAACGTGATAAAGGGGGTGCTATTATATTACAAAGCCCAGAAGGCTCCGGCACTTCAGCTATCACAAACCGAATAGATTAAAAGTATTTTAATGGGACTGACATAGCTTTCCACAGTGAAAACAGGACTATAGGCAGAAAATAGCCCTTTATACGGTAGGTCACCTGGACAACTTAGGAGGAGATAATCTCGTTTGTTCTGATCATTTGATATTTTGAAAACAGTGAAGGAAACTCTATAAAAGGCATCTGGGAAGCAAATAAGTTTATATATATATATATATATATATATATATGCTTTCGTAGATTTTCACGGGTACAGGAATGCAGGTTTTGGTGTCCTCGGGTGTCTTCCCGTGTAAAAGTTGGGGTGTCTAGGCGACGTTTCGACGAGGTCTCACTCGTCATCTTCAGGCTGGTGCTTTCGGCTTCTTGTTCCAGTAACAAGAAGCCGAAAGCACCAGCCTGAAGATGACGAGTGAGACCTCGTCGAAACGTCGCCTAGACACCCCAACTTTTACACGGGAAGACACCCGAGGACACCAAAACCTGCATATATATATATATATATATATATATATATATATATATATAAAATCTGGTAATAAAATGTTTCCCTTTCAAGAAGGGAAAGAACTAGAGGAAAAACAAAACAAAACAAAAAGAAATTATAACCTATGTTTGTACAGATCTGTGAATTATTTTCAGTCAGAACTACTGCTGAAACATTTTATGTTATGGAACACTTAATTTGAAAAATGTGTTGCGATCTTTGTTTGTGTGAGTTCACCATCATCTTATGTGGGAGATGCCTGAGCAATTGTTTTACAATAGACCTTCAGGGCAGATCTCCATGTATGACCCAGTGGGCACCTGCAGCTTTCACCATGAAGGTATGCAATGCTCCTGTCAGAAGTAGAGTGGCTCTGTGTCCTACTCTACAAGGGATGGTCCTCTGCTAGAAAGGATGTTAAAAGATGAAGGGCTGGGTCCTGGAGGTTTTGTTGAACATGATTAGAAGGGACCGTTTGATAGAAGGGATTCGGGTCGGAGCTAAACAATATAAATTGAAAGCGTTTGCAGATGACTTAGTCTTAACATTACAGGAGCCAGAATCTAGTACGAAAAGAGTATTAGAACTGATACAGGAATTTGCTCAGGTGGCAGGATTTAAGTTAAATAAGTTAAAAACTAAGGTATTGGAGAAGAACTTAACTCCAATTGAGAAGGAGATGTTTCAGAAAGAGACAGGGTTAACATTGGTTAAGAAGGTCAAATACTTGGGGGTTCATTTGACTGCTAAAAATTTGAATTTATTTAAAGATAATTATGAGAAATGTTGGTTGGAGGTAAAAAAAAGATTTGGAAATTTGGTCAAATTTGAAGCTTTCCTTGTTAGGTAGAATTGCGGTTATAAAAATGAATGTATTGCCAAAAATGTTATTTTTGTTTCAAACCTTACAAATTGTGGACAAGATGGATTGTTTCAAGAAGTGGCAGAAATATATTTCTAAATTTGTCTGGCAGGGCAAAAAGCCCAGAATAAAATTTAAAATATTAACCGATGCCAAGGAAAGAGGTGGGTTTGCCCTGCCAGACCTTAAACTTTATTATGAATCAGCAGCATTCTGCTGGTTGAAAGACTGGCTGCTTCTTGAGAACACAGATATATTAGATTTAGAAGGGTTTAATAATGCATTCGGAGGGCATGCATATTTGTGGTATGACAAGGTAAAAGCTCATAAAGCATTTAAAAACCATATTTTAAATGACTCGCAATGGGACGACGAGGAATGAGGCCAAGGAGAGGCTGGCACTGCAGCAAAAGGCTGCTGAACACGCCCCCTCCGTGGCACCTGGTTGGATGGCCACAGGGGGGGCGTGAGTGCCAGCCAGGTGAGCTGGAGGCAGGGGGCAAATGCCCCCCCTGCTGAGCGGTGCTCGGGCTCCCGCCCACAACCACTCCACTCTCTTTCAGGGAGGAGAGTCTTTATCAGGAAAGCACTGTATAATGTCTGGATGAGATATAAAGACCTATTGGAAAACAAGACCCCAAGGTGGTTGTCACCAATGGAGGCAAAGGCAGTGAAAAAAATCAATATGGAGGCCATATTGGGAAATTTTAGAGCAAGAAGGAGACAAATTAAAATTGCAGAGTTATGAGAAATTAAAAGATAAAGTGCAAGATTGGTTACATTATTTTCAAATAAGAGAGACTTATAATTTGGATAAAAAAAATGGCTTCCAGGTGGAGAAATCAAAATTGGAAACGGAGTTGCTAGATCCAAAAGCTAAAATATTGTCAAGAATGTATAACTTGCTGTTAGAATGGAACACGCAGGATGAAATGGTTAAGTCAGCTATGATTAAATGGGCACAAGACATTGGACATAACATTATGGCGGCAGACTGGGAGCAGTTGTGGACCACCGGTATGAAATTTACGGCATGTAATGCCTTAAGAGAGAATATTATGAAAATGGTATACAGGTGGTACATGACTCCAGTCAAGCTTGCAAAAATCTATCATTTGCCCGATAATAAATGTTGGAAATGTAAAGAGACTGAAGGTACTTTCTTCCACCTTTGGTGGACTTGCCCAAGGACTAAGGCCTTCTGGGAAATGATATATAATGAATTGAAAAAGGTATTTAAATATACTTTTTTGAAGAAACCAGAGGCCTTTCTCCTGGGCATAGTCGGCCAATTGGTGTTAAAAGAGGACATAACCTTTTTTATGTATGCAACAGCAGCAGCAAGAATACTTATCGCAAAGCATTGGAAGACACAAGATCTACCCACTGTGGAAGAATGGCAGATGCAAGTAATTGACTATATGGAGATGGCAGAAATGACTGGCAGAATCCGAGACCAGGGAGAAGATCTGGTGGAAAAGGACTGGAAGAAATTTAAAGACTATCTGCAGACACATTATAAAATCTATGAGTGCTAAAAGGATGTGAGATATAAAATAATATGGCATTAGTGAATAAGTGATGATTATGTAATAAGGAGTCTAATAGGGATGAAAATACGGAAATAAGACTTATTTAAATATTTTAACAGATAATGGGATTTAAAAGAGGACAGGGATTTGCTGAATTTGATGGTAAACAGGAACACAGGGAAGGGACGTGTGGGGAAGCCAGGAAACAGGGTTAAGAACTTAGAATTTCAAAAGAAAAATGTTTTTTCTTTCTTTTTTATGTACTCTTTATATTCTATACTTTATGTTTTGTAATGTTCTGTATTGTTTTGTTTATTATATGTTTTTATGTATTCTTATAATTTTTTTAAATAAATATCTTTTTTAAAAAAAAGATGAAGGGCTGATTGGTCCAGATCCAGTTAGAAGATAATGAAGCACAAGAAAGCAGAGGAGAGAACTTGAGTTTGTTCATCAACACAAAAGCACCTGGACTGCAGACTATGCAGACACAAAGGTCACTTGGCAGCAGGTGACAGGTATGGTATTTCTATTATTTCTAAATTTGCTTCTATACATTTTCATTGGATATGCAATTTTTAATGCAAGTACATGTTCACCTTCTTCTGCTTTTTCAGTGAGGCATTTCCTGTTTTGCAGTGATGTTTAAGCAGCCAGCATAGATGAAAGCAAAGTGAATAGAACTACTTGATCCAGGTAAATAAGATTTGTATAACAGAGGTGTATTTAAATCCATCTCCCAGGTGCCCGTGCACGATTCCCACAGCCTATAGAACCATCAGTACATGTGAGGGCCTAAGTGTGTAAATATCTAAGTCAGCAGGAGCATGAAGAGGAAGAAATAGGCATGCTTTGGGTGTGTGAGTTGAGAGCCCATCTCAGGTAAGTTTACCAGGCAGAGGGCCTTCTCAGTAGTGGCACCCTCCCTGTGGAACAGCCTTCCTTCAGATGTCAAAGAGATATAGAACTATACAACTTTAGAAGACATCTGAAGGCAGCCCTGTTTTGGGGAGTTTTTTATGTTTGATGCTTTATTATGTTTTATATATTCTGTAAGCCACCCAGAGTGGCTGGGGAAACCCAGCCAGATGAGCTGGGTACAAATAATAAAATCATTATTATTATTATTACTTCTTTCTGATTAAGGTAGCTGGCTGATGGTCTCTGGTCTGGGGAATACTATACTCCTACACCCATCCCTCAGAAGCTTGACTTCAGATTGTTGAACCCCTTTGGCCAAATAACCTTTCAGCAGCAACCTACGTTCCTTATAGGTCATGTTGAACAGTAGCCTTCCCTAACACAGGTGCCCTCTAAATATTTTGGACGATGACTTCCATCAGTTGTGTTGGCATGACAGTTGTGGTCCAAAGCGTCTAGAGGGGATCAGGCTGATTTACAGGGTTGCTGCAACATATGAAGCATTTTGGATAAAGTGGTACCTCGGGTTAAGAACTTAATTCATTCTGGAGGTCCGTTCCTGAAACTGTTCTTAACCTGAAGCACCACTCTAGCTTATGGGGCCTCCCCCTGTTGCCGCGCCGCCAGAGTGCGATTTTTGTTCTCATCCTGAAGCAAAGTTCTTAACCTGAGGTAATATTTCTGGGTTAGCAGAGTCTGTAACCTGAAGCATCTGTAACCTGATGCAACTGTAACCCAAGGTACCACTGTATTAGACATATCATATGAATGCAATTATTTTAAACCAGTTAATGTCTTTATGAAGCCTGCTTTATTTGTTTAAACAAATTACCTCCCAGGGCATGTGTGTGGGTTTTTTTACTTATGATTTTACCTCTGTAGGCATTGTGGCATTGCATTCTTCTCAAGAAGATGATGACCATGGAGTCTTTGGTGTTTTGCTTTGGCAGTCCGTCCCCCCCCCCCCCCCGATTGTTTATCACCAGCCAGCATGACATTGATAGAGCTTCCCTTGGAAATATGTTGTGCCATTCATGATGTAATCTCCTGGCAATAGAAAACTAGCAAGAGAAAATGGTTATGTTTTCAATTACACTACTAAGTAATCACACAAAGGCTAATAGTGAACAATTCTGTATTCCCAGGGTGCCCTGACCAATTGTTTTGTAAATTGATTTCAGGACTAAGGACACAAGCATGACAGCAAGAATATTATTTATGGTTTGGAAGATCCCTTTTGTCACTTCTGCTTCTCCCTCTCTCTTGCCTCCCCACTTTAAATAGTTTCTGGCAGAGTAGCAACAAAATAGGGCTTATTCTTTGAAGTGTCATGTTTTCACATTAGGCATTAAAAAACAACAATGATAAACTTATACTTGGATTGATAGAGTTGTCAAAATTCTGCTGCCACTAAACATGTTTCTTATTCCTTGGGAAATAAATGATTTCCATGCAAGAACTTTTGACATGTTTATTTTGCTACGAATACTTACTCTGTTTTTTTTTTTTTTTGGGGGGTATATTTACTCTTGGCTTTTTGTCAAATAGATCCTCCTAATATCAGCTACATCATGCTTAATTTTTGCAGGTACTAAATGCATAGTACAACAGCCCACCCTCTTCTAATAAAATACTAGCAGAGAAAGGCCATAGCTCAGTGGCAGAGCATTTGATCTGCATGCAGAAGGTCCCAGATTCAATCCCCAGGATCTCCTGGGAGGGCTGGGAAAAACTGTTATCTGAAACCCTGGAGATCTGCTGCCATTCGGTGTAGACAATACTGAACTAGGTCGACTAATTGTTTGACTCTCAGTGTAAGGACTTCCTTATGTTTCAAAGACATCTAAATGTCAGTTGCTGAAACTGAAATCCACCCCTCCCCACAGCCGTCTAAGTTCCCACCTCTCTAGAACTTTTCCCAAGCAATCAAATACTGTGTCTGTGTGAAGCCAAACTTTCCTCTGCCCTTTCCATGCCTCTTCTGGTTCTGGGAGACAAGGGGAGTGTTATGTTGTGGGTGAACGTATCAGACAACACAGCGATTCTTCAAACAGCTCTTGTTTATTCACAGGCCAGAACAGAATTGAACTGAAGGGTTCAGCCAGCCTGCTTATATAGAGCTCCACTACAACGCAACAGTAACCACTTTCTGTAACTATCCAATCACTGAACGTCACTTTCAATCCCTTATTTGCATATGTGGACCTGAGTGAAAACTATCTACAGTATCCCCCTGCTGGCCCAGGGTGAGAACTTCAGTACATAACAGGGAGAGTGGAGTTTGTTGTGGCAGGAGGGAGAGACACTTGTGACTCTCCACGAGCCTGATTCATCTCTGCTTCTTGGCCTCCCTCTCCTGCTTCTGATTCTGGACTTCTCTCTGCCACAGACTCTCCCAGCTCACTAAGCCCTGTTACCGCTTCAGCTTCTGACACCTCCTTCTCCCAGTCTTCTCTGTCTTCTCTGTCCATTCATCATCATCCCACCACCAATCCCCATGCGCTGAACCTTCTTCCATTGGGGGCTCCCCAGCTGGTTCCTTCCGTCATTCCTCTGCACCCAACTAATACATTGTGTGAGAGGAATGGTCCATCCCCTTCCACCACAACGCTCTTTCCCTTCCTGCAGACATCTATTGGATGGAGGGATAACGTCTGGAGGAAGGACCATGTTCCGTTCCTGGAGGCGGGGCTCTGTGCAGTTTTGAAGCCTGGAAGTCCAGCCTGTGGAAGGTGATAATGTCAGCAATGGGGATAGAGGAGATGGGGGCCAACAGCCTCACCCCACTCTCTACCCCTGTATGATAGTCATCACATGCATGTGTGTGCAAGAGAAAGAATACCTGAATAGGACTCCTATTCACAATACACATTTTTCAGTGAAATCTTTGTTTTGGAAGTACAGCTGATTTGAGGATTTCATTATATCATACTCATAGTAGATACTGACATCATTGGCCTTTAAAGTAAGGCCCTTTAGGCCTAGGGTCCTTGCTACCTTGTGCAGATAAAGACAAAACTGTGCTGTAATTTTAGGCTTTGGGTCTATAAAGATGAATGATAATGATACTGAGAAATGCTGAAAGCCTCCAGGGATATTTCTGATATAAGAAAGTGTGGTGAGCCTGTCCGTATAACTGATCACACCTCACCTTAGCAGCTTATTCAGAAATCAATGCAACATAAATACACTCATGCACAAAATCTGTTTTGGTTTTTTTTTTGAGGGGGGAGAGTTCAATGAGAAAATGAAAGCAGAAGCATTCATGTTCAAAAATTATAAATGCATTGTTATTTCCTCTGATGAAATCTGGTTGTAAAATAAAAGAAAGAAAGAAACACCCTGTGCTTTATTTTAAAAGCATAACAAAACAATAACTAGAAATTGATCCAATGTAATTGCTTGCAAAATATCTAATAAACAGCTTCTCTACATTGGATTTAAACTTCCTCAGAGGGAAGGAAAAGTTGACCAAAGTCAGGCAAGAGTTAAAGGCTAACCTGGTGGTTGTGTCTGACTGAGCTAGGATGGATTACTTTTTAATAATAATAATAATAATCATAATAATAATAATAATAATAATAATATGTCATGTAAACAGCCATTCTAATTGTCAGAGCGTGTTCTCTTTCATAGAGAGCATGTGTTGCGGTGGGGTCTGACAGGCCACCCCTCTGTTGCTGGGCGGGTTAGTATGGATGACTATCCACAGTGATTGGGCCCTTGGGTTACTGGGCAAATTTTGGTGTTGCCATTTAGGGGGATGGACCAAAGGTTATAAAATCAAGTCACGCAGCACTGGCTGGGCTCTTTTGCTGCGTGCATCGGATCATCCGCCTACCCTCCCTAATCTAGGGCTATTGTATTGACCTTGCTATGCCTGTCATGGGGTTGTCTGCTTTTGGGGTGACAAAAATGCTTGTTGCAGACTTTTACTGCAGAGTGAAGGAAATTACCAAGTATGTATATCCTGCATATGTTCTTTCAAACAGCACTGAAAGACAAAATTAAATAATGCACACTTAATATTTATATACACACTAAACATTTATTATTCAACCACCTATGTCCATTTTCCCTCTATTGCACACTGTATTTCTGCAATCAATCAAGAGTGTTCCATTTGGGATGAGGAGACAATTATACATATATCATCAAGCATTTTGGAGTCAAAATTCAGGACATACCTATGAATTTGTACAAACAAACAATGGCATCAAAAGAAAATGAAATACAGAAAGGTACAGATATGATCATTACATCATTAGCACAGGGCAGTCACACAAAAAATCCAGTTGTTGATAATCTAAATGTTGTGGCATTAGTAAGCCAGTTAACATGGGCTGTGTGATAAAATATCTCATGTCTCAATTCTACGATTGCCAACTTTTGGTCCTGGCAAATGCCTGCCTGGCAAAGATTTGCCAACTGAGTTTCTGCTTTACTGACATCTGCAGAGGGCAAAGGAGCCATTTCAGAATAATAAGCGGAGAACCTTCCTTGGATGTGCTGAATTTCGCCTCAGGCAATGTTCCTAGGTGAATATGGAGGCTTCTGCTTCAGCAAAGGCATTTGGGGAATTTTGAGGGAAGCCTAAAGTATTTCCAAGAGCCTTTTTGTGGGGAGTGGAGAATTAATGCATTTTAAGTCACTCTCAGTCGTTTCAACTCCACACAGTAAAGGCCATAAGTGGAAATCCCAAGTTATCTTCCTTTTACCTCCTTCTGTGGTAACATTTAAGTTTCCAACATATCCTAAAGGTCTCCTTCACAAACTTTGAAAGCGAAATGTACTTTCAGAGACTTGAAACAGTGGCCTGGAGCCCAAGAACCATTCACTTAATTCTGCACATCCAGATGCTACACTTGAATCCCTCCCTGCCTCTGTGTGTGAAGTAGTTTTTTTTATCCCATTCTCTCAATATTTGGGATCATTAGTTAAAATCCCATTCTGTAAGGTTAAAAAACTAGCATGCGTGCTATTTCTGAGGATGTGTAGAGTGCCTTGAGTTGACCTTTGTGGCTGTTTCACTTTCCCAATGGAGCAAAACATCCAAATGCCTTCTTTTTGTGCCTGCGTTTTGAAAAAGAGCAACTCTACTCTGCTCTCATTTCAATATGGCTCTTGTTAGGAAAGTGTATAGATCCCGTTTTAGCTATTTACATCGGCTGTAATGCTGAACCAACATTTAAATGCTAGTTCAAGATTTTCATTAGTGTACCTGAAACCAAAACTCAAATTCTTCCAATTCTCCTATGCATTTTTCTCCCATATAACTCCATTGGCTCCTGAACTTGACATCAGTGTTCTGTATCAGTGAGAACAAGGTCTTATTATGCATGTAGAACTAATATTCCAGTTAGATCATAAGCCTTCTCGACTTCTCTATTCCAGTTAGATCATAAGCTCTCTCTCTCTTAGCTGATACGTCTTTGCCGCACAAATGGTGGTGGTGAGGCCTCAACTGTATGATCTGCTGACTACAGCTAAAAACAGCCATGCAGATAAAATTGCCCACCTTAAAATGTTAGCACCACATCTCTTGTAAGTAACATGTGGTGCCAAGCTTGCAAATATTACACTATTAGGAGTTTATAGGTCAATACCTTTTGGTTACAGAAATGTCAGTGAGATGGAAAATACAGCATACCTTTGTACTGTTCCTGAGCTGACCACTTTGAATACCTATCTTGTTTTCGCTAAATTTGTATCTGCAGGTGCATGGTTTCAACCAGGTTGCACCATCAACCAGCTGCAAAGTGTTTGGCATTGGCAGTCCTGGCCTCACCCACACAATTTCTGCTTCCTTCTCTCTCTGTGCCACAGCTGTCATCTCCTTTTCCTTTGTGCTGTTTGCAGGAGATCCCAGTTGTCTGCTGAAATTGGACTATAATAATAGGACAGAGGGATTGGAGAGAGGAGCTGGGACTACCTGCTGTAAGTGGGGCTCCTTATTTTCACTGAACTGAGAGAAACAGTTGGCTCATGCACTCATATGATGCTTGCAGGCTTGCCTTAAGCCTATTGTGGACCACTTGGAGAACAGGATGCTGGATGTACCTTTGACCTGATCCAACAGGGCTCTGCTTATGCAAAGCTGGATCTTGCCCTGGTATATAGGCAAAAATATTGTATTCTCTTTCATGGGAATTTGGGTTGTCCATGTCCATTAGCATATCGTGGCTCTTCAGGATTATTAGAATAGCTTCAAAGTCTGCTTCTGATTTTTTTATTTTTTTTAAATAAAGCTGATTTGCAAGAAAATATATTTAGATGATCTGGTAAATGAAATAAAACACACACCTCCCTCCCCACGTTTCCCATGATAAGATCTCTCAGAAGAATGGCAGACAAAATTAATGGACTACACAGAATTGAACAAAATGACAGGAAGGATTCTAAACCTGCGGGACCAGAGATTTACAGAAGATTGGAAGAAATATACGAACTATTTGAAGAGCAACTGTAATCAACAAATTACGCTAGCAGGACTACAATAAGTTTTGTAAGGAGGAATATATGAAATATTACAAAGAAGAGAAAGAAGAGAGATATTAATTATGACATTTAAATGTAATAGTGAAAGTAAGAAATGTAAATTAAGTGAAAAAGATTGGAAAATTTTCAGATGTGATTGATGGAAGTCAAAAAATTGTTTAACGTATAAAAGTATGTTTAGTAATTGTTGAAAATGCTATGTTAAAAAACTAATTATATATATATATATATATATATATATATATATATGATCTCCCATAGTTTTTTCCTAAATCCTCAGGTGACAAAACTTTTACAAAGCTGGCCAGTGTTCTAGATCAGTACCACATAATCAAACCAGTATCTCCGGAATGCATTTATGAAGGTGGTAGCCTTTCTTTTTCCAAAACCCATCTATGCGACATGTATAAACTGTGTATCGTGTGTGTGAGAGAGAAGGGGTGGGGAATCTCTCTGCTCCTATGAGTACATTAGGCAGATAGTATAAATGACCGTACAAGGTGCAGGTCAGCACTGGAATGTGCTTCTGGATGTTCCAGGTGACATTCTATTGATTCAAGTGAAACATTGCTGCCATTAAGGTGACACTGCAAGATTACACTGTGGCCCGAGTAGCGGCCGAAGGGTTAAAGGCAAACCTTGCGAGACTGGCAGTGGGCCAAGTGATGTAACCCACGGAGGAAGGCATACAGACTCGTGAAAATGATCTAAGAGGCATTTGAGGAAGTACAAGTCATAACGGAATGGCCGCCATGGATCAATAGTTGTCTTTTGAAAATAAATACAATTTCAGGCCATATTTGACGGTGAACTGAAAATGATCCTTGCACGACCATTTATTTACTTAAACTCGGTAGGAACTGCCAAGCTGTATTAGAGTAAGATATAAAATGCTAGTGCCACACTATTTTAATCAGGTGCAGTCGGAGGCAAAAGGATATTTTTTTGGGGGGTGGGGTGGGGGGGAGGTTATTTCACGATTCTCACATCTCGGCCATAACCCTTGGCCAGCTGTGCAGAAATGATTTTCCTCCTTCTGGATGTTATTAGGCGACTCTGCTCATTTCAAAGCCACAACAGTAACTTTGTTTTCCTTTTCCTTTCCCGCCCTGCTTTTTACACGGGGTCAAAGCAACGTGGCTTGTTCCTTATGCATTTCATATGACATTACAAAATAGGCATATTGAATTTGGCTCAGCCTTGCCTTAGAACTATCCATCTTTATTAGCAGAGAAGCTGGGGATTTGGGAAAGGCGAATACAAGTTATTTGAACAAGGTGTGACAGCCTGAGCATCCTGTCTGTCAAAACAAGGCAGGGGAACGCACCGTTCTTGCCCGCTGACACAGAGACGCAGCTGAAGAGGAATCCTTAGCCAGAAGATGGCAGTGTGAGAGTGTGGATTACAAACCCGCCCGCTTCCCCTCTCACAGGAAACAAGCCGAATAAAAATAGATTTTGACTTGCAAGCATTTATTAAGTAAGCCATTAGTCGCAGCCAGCCTCCTTCTCCCTAAAGATGGGCAACCCACAAGTATTGTTTAACAAGTGCTCTTTCCCCCTGCCCCTGAAACAAAGGCTGCAGTCCTCCTAAGCATACTAGGTAAAGCCCATTGAAATCCACTGAAATTGCATCGAAGGACCCCTGGTTAGGATTGGGCAGCTTGCCAGAGAACTATTTAAAGGAGAACTTAGGCGTTCTGTAATTGCTCCGTGAATTCAGAGCTATGCAAGATGCCACTGAACCTTAGCATCTCTCAAAGCCTCGGGAAAGGCTGCCTTGTAACAGCAACCTTCATTTCTCTCACACACAAGCACAAAGACAGAACCCTAAGTAACACATGCCATGCAGTCATTCAGCAAAGAAATTTGGAGAAATTTCAAAAAGCTTCAGGATTCGTTCAGCTTTAGGATAACCTTCTACACACCAGAACCTACAAGGTCCAAATTATGCACTACAAGACATTACAGTGCCTAATACAGTGGTACCTTGGGTTAAGAACTTAATTCGTTCTGGAGGTCCGTTATTAACCTGAAACTGTTCTTAACCTGAGGTACCACTTTAGCTAATAGGCCTTCTGCTGCCGCCGCACGATTTCTGTTCTCATCCTGAAGCAAAGTTCTTAACCCGAGGTACTATTTCTGGGTTAGTGGAGTATGTAACCTGAAGCGTCTGTAACCTGAAGCATCTGTAACCCGAGGTACCACTGTACTAGCCTGTGTCTTATCCCCAAGTCTCTCTGAAAATAGTTCATGATCAATGACACGATGTCATCATCTTCAGAGGTAAACTCTTTGTTGGCTAGCATTAGCAGGGAGGCAGGGTGTATTGTCCTTGCCTACTAAGTACTGCTGGAGGAGAGAGAGTAGCCCTTTTAGGCTTTCCCTGAAATGTGTGATCTAGTCATTTTATGGAATATGAATGGTACAACAGAAGAAATGATTTTTTGATTTTTAGTTTATTGGTTCTAATCTTTTGCATTTTATCTTGTTTTATCTTATTGTACGGCAGCTTTCGTTGTTGTTGCAAAGGGGTTTCTAAATCTGTGAAGAAATACAATAAATTTCTCTCACACACTTTAAAGAAGGGGTATGCAGCAACACTGGTAGATTTCTGGTAGATCTCTCTGGGTGATTGGCAGCAAATCGGCAAGGGGTTCTGAAGCACAATTGTTTTATCAATAGCAACAACTTCCCCCACTTAAATTAGACCGCTGCAATGAAGGAAGCTAACCACAGGGGTCTAGTTTTGTGCAAAAGGACTGTGACCTCAGCTCAGTTCTGGTCCTGAAAATAAACGTGGGCTCAGAATGCACACAGATACACCTCATTATTCAATTCTAACTTTATGTCTCAGAATTCTAGTAAAAAAACAAAAAACAAAGTCAAAAAGCATGATTTCTGCCCCCACCTCCTGCTTCAGAGTATTTGTTCACAAGTGACAGCTCTTTCTTTTACAAAAGGCAGCCATGGGGGTCACCTTGATCCATATAGAGAGAGGGGGAAGCGTTGCCATTTTCCCACTGAAAGTTGTCCCTCTCCCACGCTATTTTGCCCCTCCAATGTACTACCTGTGTCAAATAACACCTGCTGGGCAGTGGAGAGCATAGGAGCCAACTCCTAGGGGCCGTGGAGGCTTCAGCCCCCCACAATAAAATATGTGAGGGGGCTGGACCCCCCCCACAAGGTTGATAGGCATTCCCATTCAAATGGTGCGTGTGCACGGCGTCATGTGATCAATTATGCAGGGCGGGGCTTACCTGCCCCCCCCCCAGAGTACTTTACTCAAGTTGACACCCCTGGTGGACAGTGGGCTATTAGGGAGAATGGGGCAGTGTCCCACCAGCCTCAATCTGCTCTTAGCAGGCCCCACAACAAGCTTCTGCTAGTGCATCTGATGTGGGGGCCATGTGTGGAGTCTGGGGGAGTGCAGAATACACACTGGGACTGCTCCCCCCTACTGTGTTCCTCAACACTACCTATTTTCCACCTCTTGCCAGTGGAAATATCCTGGCATGACCTTCTGCCAGCACAATGTTATCAGTGGTGGCATATTCCCAAGACCTGCTAACCCAGGGGCAGAGGCGCAGTTAGGTCCATGGCTGGCCCACAAGGTGGCAGGCTCCAGGGAGCTGGGAAAGGTGGTAGATCTGACCTTCTCCGCTGTGTGCCTCCTGCACTTGCACTACCACCACCCTCTGCCTTCCTCCAGGGGCGTAAGCGTGAGGGAGGCTGCCAGGGTGTTGGCCCCAGACATATTTTTCGGAGACGGGGTGTGTGCTTTGCATTTGGGTCCTCACACAAAACTAGAATTGGTCCACCTTTCATTGGTTCTGGTTCCATCTGCTGTTGGGTCCCTTGCTCTCCTCCCTACCTGTGTCGATGGGCACCAGTCAACATTGTTGTTGTTGTTTAATCGTTTAGTTGTGTCTGACTCTTAGTGACCCCATGGACCAGAGAACACCAGGCACTCCTGTCTTCCACTGCCTCCCGCAGTTTGATCAAACTCATGCTGATAGCTTCGAGAACACTATCCAACCATCTTGTCCACTGTCGTCCCCTTCTCCTTGTGCCCTCCATCTTTCCCAACATCAGGGTCTTTTCCAGGGAGTCTTCTCTTCTCGTGAGGTTGCCAAAGTATTGGAGCCTCAGCTTCATGATCTGTCCTTCCAGTGAGCATTCAGGGCTAATTTCCTTAAGAATGGATAGTTTTGATCTTCTTGCAGTCCATGGGACTCTCAAGAGTCTCCTCCAGCACCATAATTCAAAAGCATCAATTCTTCGGCGATCAGCCTTCTTTATGGTCCAGTTCTCACTTCCATACATCACTGCTGGGAAAACCATAACACATTGCTTTAAGCCAATTCCTAAGGTGTTCCGGCTGGCATAAATTGAGCATGGGACTTTGCCCTAACTTGTATAAATCCAAAGAAGTTTGTTGTCCTTTTATCTTCAGTAAGATTGTGCTTTCCTAAGGGCCAGATGAATTCTTTTTTAAAAAAAGAAAGAGAGAAGTGGTATATTCATTTCATTCCCGCGATCCCGCTAAACAACCATAATGTCATCTCCTCAAAACATGGCAAGATTTGATATATTTTGACTATTTATCTTGCAGGCAATAAGTATCCGTTTACCTAACACGCTTCATATATTGACTCAAATTACATTTGGGGCTGCTGTGACTGAAAGTCCCGTAGAGAAAAAGGTGCCAGCCATTTGATACAAGAGAGCATCACGTTTAACTTCAGGGAAGAGCAGAACTTGTGATTCTGTCATGCAAGGTGAAAGAGCCAAGTTCTAGTTTATGTCAGCATTTAGGCCATTTGTCCTTATTTAGCTGTCAGTTTTATTACTGTCTGTGATGCACATGACAAACAGGCAGGCCTGCTTTAAAATAAAAATGAATTGGTTTCATACATATGTACTGTCTATATGTACAAAAATTCCTGTTAATAATATGATTCTGGTTTCTTCTAGCTAAGGTGAATGGAAGGGTGTTTTTTTAATTAAAAAAATCTTTAAATTCTAAACCAGTAGCAACCTTGTTCACTTTTATAACATTCATATTGTGGCAAGGGTGAGTGGATATTTTTGCGTGCAAAAACTCTGTCAGGAAATTTGGGCTTACTGCAGGTGTTAATAAGAATATATATATATATGACTGGAGTTAAGCTGCTCTGAAAAAGGTGCTCAACTGAACTGTTTATTTTTCATTTCCCTGTAACTGACCCCACCACTATAGACACACTTTGATTTAAGGCACAAATGGTGCCCTAATGGCACTAGAAGTATTTAAGAGTATGAATTAAAGGAATACTCCTAACATTTTCCTAGGGATGGATGGATTTGTCAGTTTTGGTTCCTCTCATTTCTCTATTTTCCCTGTCTCCCATTCTCCACATGTTGGAATCAGTTTGAGATTTTTTTTGGAAGCAAAAATTAATCAGTATTTAGTGCAAATTTCTCTTAATGTGCAGATCTTAACATGCAATTTTATCTGACATGTACATTTTTGCAAGCAATTTCCCATAATATAATGCATTTTATATTTTAAGGACACTCCCCCCCCCCCCACATCATTTGGCTGGAGAACTGCATCACGCAATTTGGAGATGGAAAGCTGTGTTTTCAGTTTGCATATTATTTTGGAAAGAGTGAATCAGGTGAGTTCACATTGAAACCCTAACTCCCCCATCACTGGCTTATCCTATGGATTTTAATTATCTTTCTCTTCAGACAAACGCCTCTGCCCTTTCCTCCCACCAGAATGTGTATATAATGTGTAAGTTGCAAATTACACATCCTTACATTATTCTGGAAAAGAGATCAGGGTGCGGAAAGCATTGCAGCTGGTGGTTCCATGCAGGAAGAGGGGCTTGGACAGCTGTGGAGGTGACAATTCTACTCTCCTTAAAAATAAAAATGAGTGGCTTCAGGAAAGCAGCCCAACCCAGACTCCCCCAGCATGTTCCATTGGGGTGTTCTACTTTAAGAATATTCCTTAAGGCCATTTTACTTTTGTTTGCAGCCAAACAAGGAGGTCCAGCTCCGAGGTGGTTCCCTCCCTGCGAGAAGTGAGGTTGCAGGGAACCAGGCAGAGGGCCTTCTTGGTAGTGGCGCCCGCCCTGTGGAACACCCTCCCATGAGATGTCAAGGAAATAAACAACTATATGACTTTTAGAAGACATCTGAAGGCAGCCCTGTTTAGTGTAGTTTTAGTTCTGTTGGGAGCTGCCCAGAGTGGCTGGGGAAACCCAGCCAGATGGGTGGGGTATGAATAATAAATTATTATTATTATTATTATTAGTAGTAGTAGTAGTAGTAATAACAGTAGTAATAGTAGTTTACATTTTATAGGGAGCAACCATGAATTCTGGCTACCTGGTAAGTGTATGCATGAAATGACCTTGGAAGCCTCCTTCAGTGCATTGTGGTCCATGTGGCTCTTCCTATTCACCCAGAGCACGAAGGTGAACAAGGCATCCATGGAAAATTGCCCACCTCTCTCTCTGAGTTGTGGTGGGGACTGAGACCACAGGATCCACTCCTCACAGCTGGCCTGAGAGGGAGAGGTGGTGAACAAACAGACAGCTTTTCTGTCGCTGGCAAGGAACAGTTACCACTTCCTGCTGTCTGCCCTTTGACATCCAGTCTTTTCCTGGTGGGCTTTGGTCTGTTTTCGTTTTCAACTGATGTCTGGCATGAGAACTTGAGTGGCTAGTAGCAGATCACCACTGTAACATTTTTTTATTTTTTTTTGCCATCTGGTTTGGTATTCCTAAAAGCCTTCACACAGACTGGCGAGGCAGTATATAGGTTTTCCTTGGTTGTGGCAAATGAACCATTGTTTTCCCTGTACAAATTACAAGGCCAGGCTGTTTTATGATGAATGGCGTATGCCTACCCTCCCTTACACTTCATGGCCATAAGTGAAAATGATAAAAGCCAGTGACTTTACTGCAGCACAACAATATGACTGTCCAGTGTACTTTCAAATTATACACTCCTAGTCACTTCTGCCAGGCGACATCTTGCAATAAAGCTAGTAAACCCAGATGGTCTTTTAAACGTAGATTTGCATATCAAGCAACTCAGCACATTTTTATTTTTATTTAGATTCTGATTTCATGGATAAAGCACAAATGAGACAAGGGAAGTCTGTTTTTGCTAAAACATGAATATATTAAGGCACTAGAAAAGAGCTATAAAAGAGATAAGCTTATATGTTTTATTAGATCTGCTTCTTTTGGAGTCTTCTTTTTGTTTTGTTAGATCTGCTTCTTTTGGAGTCTTCAGGAAGTCTTCTTCAGTGGAAAGTTGGTTAGATTCCCAGACACAGAGAAGCAGTGTGCAAGAGCAAAATTACTGCTAAAGTCACTTCTGTCATATAGTGACTGTTGACAAAATTCTTCAAAAAGTGAACGAATACATTCAGCAGGCCAGCAAATAATTACAGAGTGGGCCGTTCTGCCTAATGAATACTTCTTTGTAACTAGGACTGTAGTTGCCCAATAATTCAATTATTTGAGGAACTGCATAGCAATGGGAAGGCTCTATTTAAGAGGGCAAAGGATGTACCTGCTTTGTGTCACCAAAAACACTCATTTTAAAGTGTGCATCAAGTGGCTGTTTGCACTTCACCAAAACAGAGAAAATGCCTAACTGAAAAAGATGACAAATAAGGAAGAGACCTGCATAGCATTTTCATACACACATATAGAAACAATTGCTCTAATTTAAATAGAAATACAATACATCTTACCATAGCGAGGAAGACTGTGACCAGACAGGTTCAGTCTGCTGTCCGGGTCTGATGGGCAGTGCCAAGGGCCTGTTTTTCCTTCTTGTGGTTTGTTGCCTTTAAACGGGACTTGGGACCAGACATCCCTAGGCTTAGAGGATACCTGCAAATGGAGAAGTGTCCTTTGACAGCTCTTCCAATAGAGGGCTGACTTTTGTAAAGCAGGGCACATGGTCACCCCAAATGTGTATCCTAGCTTTGGGATTTCAGTGGTCCTTTCAATAGCTTACACCCAACAACAATGTGGTACTTAACTCCTGTAAAATTATCATAATAGTGATGATCTTTGTTGGAAATGTAAAGAAAAAGAAGGTACCTTTTTCCATATGTGGTGGACCTGTCCCAAGCTGAAAGACTTCTGGGAGAAGATTTATAATGAATTGAAAAAAAATATTGATATATACATTTATCAAGAAACCAGAGGCCTTTCTTCTTGGAATAACAGGTTTGGAACTGCCCAAGAAAGATGTTAGGTTATTTTTGTAAGCCACAACAGCTGCTCGAATTTTAATAGCCAAGAATTGGAAAACACAAGAAATACAAACAGTGGAAGATTGGCACATGAAGATGATGGAATTCTCAGAGCTAGCTGACCTGACTGGAAGAATCTGCAACCAGAAAGAAGAGGAATACCAAGAAGATTGGAAGAAATTTAAGGACTATTTGAATAAATATTGTAATATAAAAAATTAGAAATTACTTGAAAGTACCAAATTGGCTGTCAGGGAACTGCCATCGGAAGGGCAGGTGGTGGAAGGGCTCACGGAGGCTAGGAGAGACTCAGCAGCAGAGGAGGGAACCAGCAGGGGGAGAGAAGGAGCTCCGAGGGAAAGTGAGTCGGAGGGATGGCTCAGAGACACTTCCAGCGAAAGCAGTGGGGAAGTTTCAGGACCTCCTATAGGGACACCCACCCCTCGCTGGAAACTGTCGCGCCGAGAATCCAGAAGACGCGTTTCCGTTAAGGAGCTTTTATGTTGGAAGAGATTCCGCAAACGCCCACTGTCGGATTCTGCCAGCGATTGAGGGAGTCATGCTTAAGGGGCTCCGCTATAGACAGAGCTTTGATAATCAGGCCAAACTCTGACTAAGCTTTTACGCACAAGCAGCTCATCATCCCATCACATTGGCTTAGGATCAAATTAGGATTTAATTTAATAAATGGGATTTACAATAGTAAGAAAAGTGAATAAGTTAGATGAAAATTGGAAATAGTTTTGCTTAATAATGATATTGAAAAGCTGTTACAAGGAAACTCAGAAGGGAGGGACTAGGGGAAGTCAATAATATGTTTATAAGGTTGGATCTTTAAAGAACTATGTTTGTTTTTATTGTTTATTTGTGTATTGTTTTCTTCTTTGATGTATTATGTTGTTTTTTGTTTCTGTTTTTGTTTGTTAGTTTGTTAGGTGATATTTGTTTGGTTTTTTTAAAAATCTTTTTATTAAATTATTTCTCATACAGAAAAGAAAGCCAAACACACACAAAAAAAGAAACATACAAAAAGCAACACACCCACCCATCACCCACAGTGATTGACTTCCCTTCAGAACGGTCTGAGTTGTGGTCCCACATCATCTTCCTGCGGGGTGGTTCTTATCTCCTTTGTTTACACCTCTCAAACATTATACATCACCTACTGTAATTTTGATATTTCCTAAGTTTGATTCCATATATGTGAGAAATTTACTCCAGTCATTAATAAATTTTGCATTTTTCTGCTGCCTGATCCTCTGTGTCATCCTTGCTAACTCTATATAATCAAATAACTTGGATTGCCAGTCTCTAATAGATGGAATATTAGGAGTTTTCCAGTTCTGTGCCAGCAGTATCCTGGCCGCTACCGTTGCATATTGGAACATAGTATGATCCTCCTGCCTAATCTCCTTCCCGATCATCCCTAATAGAAAGGCTTCGGGTTTTTTGGGGAAGGTGTATCTCATAATTTTTTTTAGTTCGTCATAAATAAGTCCCCAGAACCCTTTTACTTTTTCACAGGTCCACCACATGTGATGGAAGTCTCCTTCTTTTACCTTGCACTTCCAGCAGGTTTTGTCCCCCGTCCTGTACATCTTTCCTAGCTTCACAGGGGTAAGGTACCACCTGTACATCATTTTTTGTAAGTTCTCTTGGAGGTCAACACATGCTGTGAATTTTATGTCCTTATTCCAAAGTTTCTCCCACCTATCAAAATCCAGATTATATCCAAGATCTATAGCCCATTTGGTCATAACCTCCTTAACCTCCTCATCTTTCATGTCCCAATCCAATAATTGACTATACATTTTAGATAGGAGTTTGGAGTTTCCTTCTATTATTTCCACCTGAAATCTGGATTTTTTCTCGCTCATCCCTGTTTTTTTATGCTCGTTCCATAGGGAGTTGATTTGGTAGAATTGCAGCCAAGTTGTTAGTTTATCCTTCAGTTCTTCATAGGATTTAAGCTTCCACCCTTTTTCTGATTTTACTAATAGGTCCTCATAGGTCCATCTTTGTCCTTCCATATTAGGCTTTCTAGTTGCTAAAATGTCAACTGGGGATAACCACCATGGGGTGCCTTTCTCTAGGAGTTTCTTATTTCTGTTCCATACCTCAAGTAGCGCACCTCTAATTATGTGATTGGAGAAACCTTTATGGGTCCTCTCCTTATCTTGCCATAGGTACGCGTGCCAGCCGAATCTAGCATTGAACCCCTCCAGGTCCAATAAATCTGCATTTTTCAAAGCAATCCAGTCCTTGATCCAACACAGAGACGCGGCTTCATAATATAATTTCAGATTGGGAACAGCAAACCCTCCCCTATCACTGCGATCCGTAAGTAATCTAAACTTAATCCTTGCTCTCTTACCCTGCCAAATGAATCTGGACAGGGTTCTCTGCCAGTCTTTGAACGATGTCATGCCCCTTATCACGGGAATGTTCTGAAATAGGAACAGCAGTCTTGGGAGAATACTCATTTTGACTGCGGCCATTCTGCCCGACCAGGACAATCTAAGCCTCCCCCAGGTGTCCATATCTTTTTTGATCTCTTTCCAAATCCTTGTGTAATTGTCCTCTACTAAGTTTATATTTTTTGTGGAGATCCAAATACCCAAATATTTCGCCTTTTTCACCGCCTTAATTCCCGTTTTCGACTCTAATAGGTTTCTTTGCTCTTCAGTTAAGTTCTTTGTCAACATTTTGGTTTTTACTTTGTTTATTCTGAAGCCGGACAGACTTCCAAACTCCTCAAGCACCTCCATAACTTTACCGATGCTAACTACTGGATCACCTAGCGATATCACCAAATCATCGGCGTAGGCTTTTAGTTTGTATTCTTTATCCCCTAATCTAATTCCCTTTATTTCGGAGGTTGTTAGGTGATATTTGTTAGGTGATATTTGTTAGGTGATATTTGTTAGGTGATATTTGTTATAATTGTGGAAAACGTAATTAAAAATTTATAAAAATAAAATAAAATAAAATCACAATGACTGCATTGTACCTACATTATACAGCTGTACCTTTGGCCATTGCACTTCCTCTTCACAACTCTTATGATCAACTCTAAAGGGAGGCCAATCCACCTCATCAATATTTGTCTATTGAGCTCATATCTATTATTTTCCACCGAACCCTTATGAAGCCACATGGTTGGATGCTCAGTCTCCTAAATATCAAGCAGAGTTTGAAACATATTACTGGCCTATAAATTTCCTTGTTACCATGTATTACCAGGTGAACTATTCCCCCTATAATATTAGAGCCATAGAATGGTAGGGTTGGAAGGGACCTCAGGCCTACCTGTAGTTCAACCTCTTGGAATGCAGGAATCTCAGCTAAAGCATCCATGACAGATGGCCATCCAACCTCTGCTTACAAACCTCCAAGGAAGGAGAGTCCACAACCTCCCAAGGGAGACCGTTCCACTGTCAAACAGCTCTTATTTTGTTAGAAAGGTCTTCTTTCGAATCTCTTGTAACTTGAAGCCATTGAATGCATTAATTCCAGGGTTAACCTTGAAGACATATTCATACCTCATTTTGTATCAGGTTCTTGTAATCAAGGGTAAAAGGTGAAACTCCTAGATCTTAATTTGAATTAATTGTATTTGGGAAGGTTTTTTTGGGGGGTGCCTTCCCCTCCCCCCTGAATCAATATTCACTTGGGAAGATACAAAACACCACTTAAACATTATGGTTAGCATATTTTCCCCTGAGATTTTCTTTTTTGTAGGTGTCATATGGAATTGCCAGTGGGGTTAATTCTGTGGCTGTTCTATCAAATGTTAGGTTCCAGTACAGATACTTGTGTATATATGAACAACTGTTTTTTTAATAATCTGCCAGGAAGCTCTAATCTTCCTTTGCAGTTCTCCTGGGATTTAATTAGAATGGCTTCCTACAGCCTGACATGTTTATGAGGCATAGGTAAAGAGACAGTTCATAAAGCTGTCAATTTCCCGAGAAATTAAAGAAAAATTGGGCTTCTT
The DNA here is from genome assembly GCF_964106915.1 of Podarcis gaigeae. Lineage (NCBI taxonomy): Eukaryota > Metazoa > Chordata > Lepidosauria > Squamata > Lacertidae > Podarcis > Podarcis gaigeae. The sequence goes on along the minus strand of NC_139683.1, from coordinate 63,258,392 downwards.
AGTGCCTTGGCAATTCCACACTGCTGATATAGTAGCCTTGCAAACAATGAAATCAAAGGCTCCATAACAAGATGCTGATGCATTAGATATGGACAGGGTTTAAAAACTATATACAAGAGCATTTGTCAATTTGAATGCCTAAAGAGAGAAGTATGGGAAGCAAAATAGAAATCCAGGTAGCTTCAGACCAGACTGTTCAGTTTTCAGCAGTGCAAGGATGAATAATAGCCTCTTCATTGCTTCAGTGATAACTGCAAATTTGCCTTTCATAAGACAAGTCTTAGGGAATCAAATCTGCAAGATGAAAAAGAATTGCACTGAGAGCACAGATCCCTTGCTACCTGCACTTTTCTGCTTACATAAAAGCCTGCGGACTTGGATATTATAGCCACCAGTTAAAAAGGAGAGCTTGGCATTATCAGCGAAGGGGCAATACACTGATGGTAATTGTGATGATAGAATTTCATCATAATAGACTATGATTACATACTATATTACTAATATATTTTCATATGGCAAATCAGCAAAGCACATTTTCCAGGTGCCACCCTACATACACCTACATATGAGTCTATGCAATTAAAAAAACCAACAACCCTTAACCCCTGGATGGTTAAGTCCAGTCAAAGGCAACTATGGGGTTGCGGCGCTCCTCTCGCATTCAGGCCGAGGGAGCTGGCGTTTGTCCACGGACAGCTTTGCGGGTCATGTGGCCAGCATGACTAAGCTGCTTCTGGTGCAACAGGACACCGTGACGGAAACCAGAGCGCACGGAAATGCCGTACCTATGGGACTGCCTCTTCTGGTATGTCCCACGGAGGACCTTACGGAGGAGCTAACAACACCTTGAAGCTCACAGGCCCCAGGGAAATTAGACTGGCCTCGACTAGAGCCAGGGCCTTTTCGGCTGTGGCCCCGGCCTGGTGGAATGACATCTTTCCGCATGGCCTGCAAGACGGGGCTGTTCTGCCAGGCCTTTGGGCAGGATGCAGTTTGACTTACTTTTCTTTGTATAAAACAAGCCCGAAGGATGTGTCCAACCCGCTCACAGGTCTTTGTATGATCAGTGAAAACAGTTGGTCCTGGCAAGTATTAACCACTCTCCCTTCCAACCTGATAACTGCCACCTGCCCAGATTTTAACTTGATTCTTTAATTGACTGGCACACTAATGCCCTTCCACATTAATATCTACAGTCTGAGTTGATGCTGTCTTAATTTTACACCTGTCCTCTTTTGGTTTTACTCTCTTGCTGTGCCTTTCTTTCTTACTTACATGCATTTGTCTTCATTAAAGTTCCTTCTTCACCCACCCCCAAGTCTTTGTTCAGAGTCCTTTCCTCCCTAGCCTTTAAAATTATAGTCATTACTCCTATAAAAGATATTGTAAGAAGGCATCTGATACCAAGTTCCTCAGATGTGTCTCTTACAAGCCATGAACCACCCGAGGGATAATACTTTCCCAGTCCCGAACATCATATTTTTGTCTCTTGCACGATTATTTACCTTCCTGTCTCTTTCTCATTTCTTTCTAGGTTGCTAACACACTTACGGGTTTTATATATAATCTTCCGAAGCATCCAAACTAGGAACGGCTCTCTTTTTATATTCTAACACGTATATGATAAAAAGGGGGAAATAAAAGTTTATAGGCAGGGAATAAAAAAGGTGTGGAAGGCTAAGAGAGGCTATGCTATATATAGGTCAGCAAGGTAAAGCTGAGATGGAGCGCAGATCAAAGAAAGTTAAAAATTATTTGACAGCACTTGATTTAAAACAGCCACTCTAGGAAGCCTCTTGTAATAACTTATTCTAACTTGCACTTTGCAGATTGCTGAGCTGTCTTGAAAGAATTCAGGGACTACTGAGCTTGGGCATGGTTTTCACTTATGATTTCTGAGATCAGAAGTGCAATACAGTGGGTCAATGAACGACCAAGATGTCACTCACCCTATTAGGAGGAAGAGATTAGCACTTTCTCGAGCCACTGAGAGTTCATGAAAAGCAGCCCCAACTTTTGTGCTCCTGAAGATGGTTGACAGTAACATGGGACACAATGGCTTGGAAAGATAGTTGGAAACTACCATTGAAATTAATTAGAGATAAGTCCAGTCATGACTAACTTGTTCCATATATTTCAACTTGTTCCATTTATTTCAATTAACTACATCTGGGCCCAACCCAATACATATCGCCTTGCTTCCCTTTTCTTGTTTCATTTAATCTTTTAGTACAGTGGAACCTCGGGTTGCATACACTTCAGGTTACATACGCTTCAGGTTACAGACACCGCTAACCCAGAAATAGTGCTTCAGGTTAAGAACTTTGCTTCAGGATAAGAACAGAAATCATGCTCCGGCAGCGCGGCGGCGACAGGAGGCCCCATTAGCTAAAGCGGTACCTCAGGTTAAGAACAGTTTCAGGTAAGAACGGACCTCCAGAACAAATTAAGTACTTAACCCGAGGTACCACTGTATAAGGTTACCAGATTGTTTTCAATGAATCTGGGGACACTTTTCAACTTCAACTGATTCTGTATAGGGACTGATTTGTAAATCCAGGGACTGTCCCCAGGAAACGGGGACGTCTGGCAACCTTATTTTAGTAGCAGAGTTTTTCATGTTCTCCTCTTGCACTAGACACTGTATCACTTCAGGACTTTGGTCTTTCAAATTTCAGTGGCACCCTGTGCAAGGCCAAAATTTGGTGCCTCTCGCCTTCCATTCTGCTCATTTCACAGTGTCACAGTTGTGATGCCCCCTAGGCTTGGAAGCCAGTGCAGCGGAACCAGTCATGCTGCCCTAAATTTGCCTCTGATCACTTCATATTACTGCTACTCCCAGAAAAGCAATCTAAACCAGCTTACGTGTCTATATGGACTGCATTTGCAGTACCTATAAGAGAAGGAGTGTATGCCTTCCTATGCTAGAATGGTTAGAGCATGGTGCTGACAATGCCAACATTGCAGGTTTGATCCCCTTATGGGACAGAATGAATCAGAAGAATCTTTATTTGCATCAGCCACTAGCCGTAGCAATAAAATAAATAAAATAAATAAATAAAATAAAATAAAATAAAATGAAGATATAGGTAAAAACTTAATTATACAAAATGCATTCTGGAGGTTTACATCAATAATCAAATACAGTCATACCTCGGGTTGAAGTCGCTTTAGGTTAAGCCTTTTCGGGTTGTGCTCCGCGGCGACCCAGAAGTAATGGAGTGTGTTACTTCCGGGTTTCACCGCTCACGCATGCACAGATGCTCAAAATGATGTCATGCGCGAAAGTGGTGAATCGTGACACACGCAGATCCGTGGACACGGGTTGTGTTCGCTTCAGGATGCGAATGGGGCTCTGGAACGGATCCTGTTTGCATCCAGAGGTACCACTGTATTATATCTTATTCTAATTGCCCATGCTATTTAAAAAAAATATTTTTTTTGCACTGTTTGCTGTTATCTTGATCTGCTAGAAGAAAGGACACAGTAGCAATGGTTGAGCAACCTGGGACGGATAGTTGTAGAGGGGTAATAACCTCACTCCCCAAATCTCCCAAATTGGAGGTTGCAAAGAGGTTGGACCAGCTCCAGTCCAACTCTACAATCCTACAATTCTGTGATTCCCTCTTTCTACTATGACTGGTTTCAGATGCCACACTGTTGGAAGGGCAACAGTTAGTGCAGGTGTCATCCGATTCCTGCCTTCCTGCTTATTTCATCCAAGATGTAGCCACCTTTGGAATGGAAAACGTTTTGTGGGCGTACCTCCTTGTCTGATTTCCTGCCCCCCTCCCTCCCTCCCAGCTCTTTACAATCTATTGTGATGGGACGAGCCATTTAAAGATACATCCTCATGCCTTCATTCTGTCAGCAGCACTGCTGCCTGTCATAAACACATCTGAAAAAAGGAAAGTGCAAAATGGTATCATGTCCACCATTTTTAATGACATATACCCAGGCCTGAAAAAAGAGGTGTCCCTTTGCGGGATCGGCTGCTGATTAACACGTCTAGCGATGTCGTGAATGAACGAAATCTCGAGAGGTGTCTTGAGGTTAGAGCTATTAGGGTCACTTCTGTTCTTCGGCTTGGTGACAGCCTATTTCTCCCTCCTATTAATCCTTTCCCTCACCTGCTGCCAGGGCCTGTGTTATGACTTTTCTGGTACAGGTGCTAACCTTTGCTGTGCCTCAACCTTGCTTACCTTTGTGAGATCTTGACATTTGCTAAAGCTGCTCCTCTGTCTGAACTGTTGTTCCTCAGGAATTCTAAAAGGTGTGTGTGTGTGTGTGTGTGTGTGTGCGCGCGCCACATTGTGCTATGTAACACACAGTGGCTTGAAAAGAGAGTGTGACTTACTTTTTAACTAGTACCATGACCTCTTGGCAACCAGGTAGCCCAAAGCACCTGGAAGCAATTGTGCCTTTTAACATATATAAGACTAAGTCCATATAAAATGAATCACATTCCAAAATTGTGGATTTTTATGGCTATTACCTTTATATAACACTTAAGTATGAAATGGAAAATTGTGATCGGGGCTCCGTAAGATTCGGAGATTGAAAGGGGCCTTCAGGGTCATTATTATCATCATCACCACCACCTCCGCTTTGATCATGAGCAGCCAAAGCCTTTATAATTAATCCTAAAACCAGAATGCATGTAAGCATAATAAAACTTCAGGGGGAAAAATCCAACTAGGCAACAAAGAGTGGCTTGGGGAACCAAGTCAGATGGGTGGGGTATAAATAATAACAACATTATTATTATTAACAAATAGCAAAGGTAGAAATGAAATAGAAAGGTAGAAAATTGTAGAAATGGGCTGAACCAGGAAGGCTGAATTTTGCTAAATTTTGTGTCCCTCGAAAAACAGCTTTTTCTTTCCTCAGGGTGGCATTCGGCATAAAAATGCTTGCAGAATGATTTCAAGTTTTTTATTTTATTTAAATCTAAGCATTTCTGTACACTAGTGTGCAGCACCGGGGCTTTAAAAGTTTTATTGTGCCTTAGCACATAGCAACAGGCTTATAAAGGCTTTTAATTCTGCAATTGTTGCTCAAAGTCAGGCATTTATGCAGATCAGCTCACATCAGCCAGACTGAGAGAGAGGTGTGAGCAATGCTCTTGCAATTACAGTCATACCTCGGGATAAATATGCTTCAGGATAAGTATTTTCGGGTTGCGCTCCACGGCAACCTGGAAGTAATGGAGCGTGTTACTTCTGGGTTTCAGTGCTTGCGCAGGTGGTCAAAATGATGTCACACGCATATGTGGAAGCAGTGAAACGTGACTCGCGCATGCAGAGACGCGCAATCGCATCTTACGTTCTGTTCAGGATGTGAACGGGGCTCCAGAACGGATCCCGATCGCATCCCGAGGTACCACTGTAAAACAAAAATGGTACAGAGGTAGTGGCAAATCTGGTGCAGAAATGGTGAAAGTGTGCATGTTTTTTGTTTTTTGCTAGACTATTTCACAGCCTCTGAAATGGAAACTTTGGCATTAAAAAGCTGAACATCAAGAAAATTGGGTGCAGCACTATTTCGTAGAAAACTGTGGTTGTTACAGCCTGTATGTATTTTAGTTGCAGCAATTGCAACTCCAGTTGTTTTTTGTATGGTTGTCTTATTCACAACACATGGTGGTTTATTGTTGTCTCAGCTGGCATGTCCATAGAAGGCAGTCTGATTTGTAACTGGCTCTAGAAATTCACTGCTCAAAATCTGATCTAAAGTGTGCGAGAGCCCATCTTTTAATGGGAAGGGAAAGGGAAAGACCGCTGCTTTCCCAGTGCACTGACTTGAGTGTGCAGTATGTTCATGGATGTCTGCATGAATAAGGCCTATCCCATGAATAAGTCCAGTGCTGAGGAAAGTTCTGCGCATGTAAACAAACAAGCCAAAAATGTTTTGCTGTATCATTGCTGTATTAAGAGGTGACTGCTGCATTTATCTCTAGACAGGAACCAGCCTGTTGTTAAACTGTAGCCAGATGTAATTTAGTTGTGGTAATGGAGAATCAATTGTAGCCTACCTCTAGCATAACGTGGGTGCAAATGGCAGCATTGTTGGGTTAAATTTAATTTCACTTAAGCAATCTAATTTTTGAAGGCAAACATCTTCAGAAAGGTAATCAACATACAAACATTGTTAAGGATTACTAGAAGACCTTCTGATAGCATCCTGTTGATCCAATCTTCTCATAGCGAACTATATTATCCCATTTCACCAATGGAAACTTTTAATTGAGTATTTGATATTGGTCTGTTGAACTAACTGCGGCTCCTCTGTCCTAACCCTGGATAGACTCTACTACCAGCCCCAGAAGGAGAGAGAATACAATGAGGCTTCTCATTGGTCGCCTGCACTATTTCGTTTTATCTCAGTTTCTCATTTTCCCCAGTTCAGCTTGCCACATTTTGCCATCAGTTTGCATTTTTAAAAAAGTACTTACGAATAGTCATCCTTTGTGTACACACTATGCACATTTTGCAAGCAATTTCCCCAAACATTGTGCATTTTATATGTTAATTTCACTAATATATGCATTTTATGTCCACTTTCCTGTAATGTATTCATCACATGCTTAAAAAAACTGAATTGCAAAATTCAGAAAATGATGGCTGCGTTTCTGTTCATATATTGTTTTGGGAACGCAACTTAGGTAGTTTTTCACCCACCAACCCCACCCTAGCAGAGGCAGCTATATGGTTTCCCCCCCCATTTGAATGAGTATAACAAAACATGAATATGAAAAAAGTTATATCTACTGTATATCAGAGCCAGTAATCAGCCGAAATCAGCTGAGAGCTTCTTCTGTTGTCTGTCACACTCCTGCTCTGAGAAATGTATCATCCACATGTTAGAAGTTATTATTTTTGTGGATGCAATGAGCATTGAAAGGGTCAGAAAGACAGGACTGTGGTGGATCTTTCGACATGGGAGGGGCATAAAGTAAGCAAGGAAGCCCTTCATTTGGAAGGACTGTCCAGCTGCCCCTCCAAAGCCATTTCTGGCAGGGATAAGTCATGCTCACTTGCCTCTAAGCATCCCTGGGAGCACAGAGCTGTGTGAAGGTGCTAGCCCTGCCCAGAGGGGATGGATGAATGAATGGTTGGCTGAGCAGAGGAGAGCTAAAGCAACAGCCTTTAAAATGTATAGTACAGATAGGGCCTACATTCTATTTGGATTAGAACCACCGAAATGAATGAACTTAAATTATCCCCATTAATTTTAATGGGTCTAATCTGAGTAGGATTGGATACAACCCACTGGGAGGACGAGTCGTGTCTTCTCCTCAAATTAACCCTTGAAGGGAGGAGTGAAATTGTGGAATAAATATTTGTGGGGTTGGCACACTTTAAAAGCCAATCAATACAACAACAAAATGATGCAGAAACATATGTAATAGCAATTATAATTTATGTGGCTTTGTGGTGGACTGTACCCTAAAAGCTGAGACAGGTAGCCAAAGCAAACTGCCATATTCCATATACGTATATATACACCGTATTTTTTGCTCTATAAGACTCACTTTTTCTTTCCTAAAAAGTAAGGGGAAATGTGTGTGCGTCTTATGGAGCGAATGCAGGCTGCGCAGCTATCACAGAAGCCAGAACAGCAAGAGGGGGTATATATATATATATATATATATATATATATATATATATATATCGATAGATAGATAATAATGTTGCCGAACTTTCCCCATGCTTTGCCTCGCATGCAGTACACCCCAATCTATGTTTACTCAGAAGCAGGGGTCCCATTGAGTTAGTCTGGACTTACCCTAGTACTAAGTAAAGGTGCATAGCATACCAGCCACCAAATCCCTTATTGGTGCAAAGATTGCCGTGAACTAGAACATATAATGCATAGTTGATCTGTACATAATTTAAATGAAAACATTCATATAAACCTTTGCCTAAAACTTACTTCCTGGAAAGATTCTTTCTTTCTTTCTTTCTTTCACCCAAGAGTTGCATGACATCAGGCATTTTCATCTTGTAATAAAATAGTTTAGAGCACTTGATGCAACACTTGTATATACAGGAGTGTGCCAGAAGCTACAACAGGTAGTATGATTGTTATGGAAGGTTTAGGAAGCCTGAAAGTGTATTATTAGTCCCCAAAAGAGGGGGGGGGAGCAGAAAAAGCCTTCTCCCCCACTCTTCCTTTTCCCTTTTTCCCAGTTCATGAAAGCAAGGGGGCTCCGAGACCCTTCTCCTGAGGAATTCAAGTGCATATCTGTGGTGGGAAAGTGGATGTAAGAAAAATGCCAAGGGTACGGAGAGAGAATGGGGGGAAAGCCATATATTTCAAGAAAGAATATTGTTTACAAGGAGTGTTAATAGGTTTCAGGGGAAATGTTAATTTTTTTTTTCCTAGGCTGAAATAGCTACTGTAAGTTTTTAATGGTTAATCATTCATTCTTGAATTTTTATATTAAGCATTTCATATTACTTTATTGACTTAACTTTTATGCTCTTCTTCATTTTGACAGTAAAGAATGACCAGGCAATACTCTTTGAAAATTGGAGGCCATTTGCAGCTGCTCTCTGCTGAGGGAAGTGAATAATAGGGTGCCCTCAAGGAATTTCAAAGGTATCACTCAACAGAAACTTTTGTGTCTGAAGAAAACTAGACCATTTTATCATGGTAGGCATGCTGATATGTTTGCTTTAATAAAATGCCATATTTCTGCCTTTAATCTCTTGTCAACCAGCTATTAAAAACCCAAAGTGTATGCGTGCCGCACATGTAAACACTTTGTGGTTTACTGAAGTAGCCACAGAACACACCAATAAAGCCTGCAATTTGTGTTTGGTGAGCTGGGCTGTAATAATTTTCTTGAGTAATGGAAAGAAACAAGAATCTTTTCCTTCTCCCCTTTCCCACCCACCCCTCGCTTCAAACCAGAAACCCTATTTTATTTAATTCAGTGACCCATGCAATTAAATGGAAAGGTGCACGGAATGTGCACCTTATGAAAACCTTTCATGAGCTATAAAACAATGACCTTAAGAAATACCGCTTATTTACAGATAGTAACAGAGAACTGCCAGTTACAAAACTAGTGTCATGAGGTAATTATTTATGAAAACTGGTCCTCAGAGGCTCCCTTGTTTCCACACTAGGCTTCTGTGTGTCTATGAATTCTGCTTATTCATCTCTAAAAATATATATATTTTTAATCCCCCTTGGGTGATACCTTGCCCAACTGAGTTTAATGGCAAGATTAACACTGATTTTAGTGAGTTCAAGCTTTGCCTCAACCAATTGTTTGCTGCCGGTTGAAGATGAGCTTGGAGATCATACCTGCCAAAAGAGCATGTAGATAACATTTCTTATGACTAACAGAGCAGGGAATCTCTTCTTTGTTTGGAGAGGCAGAGGGTTTGGCGGAGGCTTAAAAATAAAACTGGCAACAGTTAGCCTTGAGGGCACAGGCGGTCCACAGGGAGCTATCTAGTGGCCAGGGCTGAGACCTTGCCTGCTCCATGATGACCTTCTCTGAGCTTGTTAACCATCCACACCTGACTTAGCTGGATTGGCCAGGTTTATCCTGAATTTTGATTAGGCAGCCTATCAGTTTTGTGGTTACAGCTTGCCCTTTCACCTGTCTAACAAGCTATATCCCTGCTGTTGCTGTGCAGTCTCCACGTGGGTTTCTGCTTACATTGCCTCTTCCACGATATTGCTCCTGTTGGATTCTAACTTTGCCTTACTTTGTAAGTTCTGGTTCATGCATATGGGGTTTTAAGTAGTGATTCTTTTCGTGGCCCACTATATAGGAAGCTGCCTTATACTGAGTTAAAGTATTAGTCCATGTAGCTCAGCATTGTCTACACTAATGAGCAGCTGCTCCCCTGGAATTCAGACAGGAACCAGTTTCTGATCTGCTTGGAGATGCCAAAGGCTAAATGGGACATTTTGTGTGTAATGGATGGGCAATTCTGCTGGGCTGTGGCAGAACTTTCTTTCAATATTTCCTTTTTTGTGTGTGTGGTGGCTGCCATTTCTATCCACAATGCCCCAGACCAATGTTAGGCCCGGGGTGTTATGGAGGATGCAAAATGGCAGTCAGGCTGCCACCAGAATGGTCTCTGCTGCCTCTTCCAGCAGCAACAACACAACAACAACAATGGAAAAAAGAAAGACAATGTTGTACTGAATGGTGAGCCCTGCCCTATAGAAAATATTAGAGAATGTCTCATCCTGAAAAAAATACGGCAAAATTGACCTTCCAAATTGTTCTGCCCACCAGTAGGGTGAAGGATATGGAGAGGCCATTTGCTCAGAGCTAGTGTTAAAAGCGGAAGAACTGGGGCTGTTAAAAACAAAACAAACCCGGCTGATGGCCCTGTAATTCTGTAACTTCGTTTTGTTCTTATTTCTCCATTCTTGTACCCTGCTGTGTTTGTGTTCCTTAAGGAAGTGAAGTTGCCAGTTCTGTTTGTGGGAGAATCCCTGGAGCCCTTAAATGAGTAGAATTTCCAATTTTACAGAGAGAAAAAACCCTAGTAAATAGATGTTGCCTTTTTAGAGCCTTAAGATGCTGTTAGCACACACATCCTTTCTCCTCAATGGTTCCTTAAATCACAGTCTCCTCCTGGGAAAACCTTCCTTGTCTATGTTCCTGAAAAAACTTGTACCCTATCAAGATTCGGCTGAAAGCTTAGGGCTGCCAACTCTTTTACTGACCCATCTCCTTTGCCTTAAAAGCAGCTTGATTATCAGACATGTAACAGACGGAACATTTCTAGGCTGGGAGATAGAGTGATAGGTGAAGCTTCACCAAGTACATTTTTGTTAAGAACTTAATTCGTTCTGGAGGTCTGTTCTTAATCTGAAACTGTTCTTAACCTGAAGACCACTTTAGCTAATGGGGCCTCCTGCTGCTGCTGCACCGCCGGAGCACAATTTCTGTTCTCATCCTGTAGCAAGGTTCTTAACCTGAGGTACTATTTCTGGGTTAGCGGAGTCTGTAACCTGAAGCGTATGTAACCTGAAGTGTATGTAACCTGAGGTACCACTGTATGTTTTTATGCTTTAATTGCTCTAAGGTGCTTTGATATATTTTTATGGTATAGTAGCACACAAATATTTATTTATAAATAAAGGAATTAGTGATAATAATATATAACCAGGGAAGGCAACAATCCCTCAGGAGTAATCTTTCTGGTTTCACATACCAAAGCTTGGTGAAACCAGAGCTGTTTATGGGATGCAGCTAACGACAACGTTATGGCGCATAAACTTACCCAGAATAAAGACTAGGCCCCAGGGCAATCTTAAAATGAATCATATTTCTTTGTATTTACTTTACATTGATAGATAATACTACCTTCTGGTCATGGGATTTATGGTGGTGATGAGGAAAAACATGTATCAAGTGGAGACTAAAGATGGATTCTGAGTAAATGTTGGCATCAGTCTGTCTCAAAAGAAAATGGAGTGCGCTTCCAGGGATGAAGTCAAACCACTTGTGTTAGCAGCACTGAAGTGATCTCCCCCGTGCACAAGCCTGGCTAGTGTGTATGGAAGTCCTGGGCTGCCTAGACAACAAGTCCCCACTGTCGGCCTTGTGGATGTGGTCCAAAGGAAAGCAGAGCAATATGTTTGCCACCAGCTGCAAGAGTTGCTGGAAGGACGCCTCCCAACCCGCTTAAGAACATGCCTTAGGAACTTTACTCCTTAGCCCTTTATTCTCCCAAAGATGTCCTACAAGGCAACGGAGGCTTAAGATCAGTGTTTTCCTTCTGGATAAGCTACCTTCCCAGGCTGATGAGCTCCGCCTGCCCCTCACTTCCCTCTACAGATTGTGAAGTAGCTGCCTTCTTGACCATTGGACCCACTATTGGCCTCATCCGCTGAAGCCTGTCTTCACATGCAGGGGAAGTCCCTAACTCACTGAGGGTTTGAGACCCATCAGCTGCCCTCACCTGCTTTAGCTGACCAGCCAGAGCTGTTCCAGGGGTGTGGCAACTATTGTACGCTGACAGCTTCTAGGAGCCACAGGTGAGAGCTGAGTGCGGGGTGGGGACCAAAGGTGGACAAACTACCTCAGAAGGATGTCCACCACCAGAGGTACTATCCCTCCCCTCCTTACCTCCCTCCCTCCCTCCCCCTGAGTAAATGCACATTTGATAATTATGGATTGCAAGGATGCAAGGCAGGCTCCTTCAGATACTGCTGTGTTAGTGAGGCATTCTTAGTGTGGTGGCCAGGCAGCAGCTAGACGTCTTTTTAAAATGTAGTGAAAAGCTACTAAACATCACCCTGGGTGAGCAGCATCCGTGCACTGGCCAGGCCTCTCAATGGCCTGCCAATTACAGGCACGCAGGAGGGCGGAGCCAGCCGGCTGCCTCAGCGCCTGCAGCAGAAAAGCCTGCAGTGCTCCGATGGGCTCAGCTCCACTCGGGAGCGGCTGTCAGCTGGCTTGGCTCTTCAATCCCCAGACTCCAACTCTTGGCCCTGGACTCTCGGCCTGGCGCCCCTGAGAGCCCGGTGCCCGGGTGCCCTGCACCCCTAGTGCCTATAGGTAAGCCGGCTTTGACTCTGCAAGAACTTGCAATGTTGTTTTCCTTGCAGTGTTTAAAGAGCTAGGCTGATTTGTGTCCCTAGCCTTCAAAACAGAACAGGTTTGTTTTCATAGATATCAACATTAGGGAAGTGCATGAATTTGAAAATGGAGTAGAAAGAGAAAGTCGTTGTGCTGTTAAAAGTGACCTTGGAAATGTGCATATCAATTAAGAAGCATCTGCCAAGAAGTTATGTTACAAACAGGAATCTCAAGCGCTTGCAATAAAGCCGTTCGCTCTCTTCCCCACCCCCTCTTTCTGAACTTGATGGCTGGGTGCCCATGTGAATGCATTATCTCTACCAAAAATGTGTGTGGTTTTTAATCTCTTATCGGATTTAGCAAAATGAAATTAGTCCAGAGTGAAATACCCTAGGAAGGAAATCAACTTGAAAAATCAATCAGCCTGCTATCAAGCGAAGTGCAAAGGTCAGGGGCGGGGAGAGGTACAGATGCTAATCCCAGTGAGCAAAATTGTGCTTGTGGTAGGAATACTCTGAGTAGGTTTCCCTCAGTTCATGCAGTCTGTGGCTCAGCAGCCCATAAAGATGAGCCACAGGAGCTACATGAGACAACTTTCACCTTCTTCTTTAATACTTACATGCCAGAGCCTGCATCTGGCTATACGTTTTGGCCTGTTTTGCATGTTAGGTGTACACATAAAGCATTGTAGCGGGGGGGGGGGGGGAGGGAGTGATTTGTAAAGTGTACTTTGGTAGGCCTTGTGCAAATCAATCATAAAACGGGCATAATATTGAGGATGAATGAGTCCTTAGTCACTGGAAAAGTGTGGCCTAAACATTTATTTTAAAATCCTCCTTACCAATATCATTAAGTACAGGGACGCTGACTTGGGCCCCAGATCATGGGTGCCCAGTGGCACTGATGTAATGTGACATATGACGTTATGTTATGTCACCCCCAGAAGTGGCGTCGGAGGCCCTGCGAGGCCTAGGATGACACTTCCAAGGCCTCCAAGGTCCCAGAGGTACCATCTGAGGCCTCGCAGAGCTTTTAAAGTGATGTCCTGGGCCCCACACAACCTCCAACATCACTTCCAGTTCCTTGCAAGTTCCTGTCCAAGGTCCGCGGAGTAGGTGCCCAGACACCTAGGTGCCCCCGGAGTTGGCATCAGTGATTAAGTATCAAAATTAATACACACCCAAGAACAGTGTTGAGCTGAAACCTTGATATGCTTATGGATGCTATGGTATGATACATTTTCATCTTGTGCATCTCGCTTCTTCCATGACCATGTTACCGTTCATCACTTTCTGCACTATCAATGCTATATTTATATTTTTGTGTGACGTATTTGATGTAATGCACAAATGTTAGTAGCTTATTAGGAGACAGGGCCAATGCATCTTGCAGGAGTGGAAAAGCTTTTTCCCCTCCTCCTGACAAACACCATATTCCTATGAGATGATCTGTTAGGGGCTACAGGCCAGCGGTGGGAAATACCAGAAGCAAAAGTGGGTGGAATTTGCAGGATTGCATAGCTTTCCCCATCTCTCTTTCGTTGCCTCTTACATGGAAAAGAAGAAGCAGTTACAAGCAAGAGTGGATCTACAATGCCAGAGGGGTGCATAGAAATATATTGGGAGTCCCATGCGGCCTCCTAGCCACAAGTCCTACACTATGGACACCATTGATGTAGGAGCTGACAAGTGAAGGGAAGTTCATGACCATGATGTCCCACACTGCTGAGGAACCGCTGGGCAATTTTGGGAAGATGAATTCTTTGCTACCATTATCCAAGCTGCTACCCATAACTGCAATACCAAAAATCTTCCTTTGTGTGCTAGCCAATATGACCTAGTAACATTGAAACTTGAATTTAGTTGCTAACACCAAGTAAAATTGCCAAGATGTACAAAACAAGTTCAAAATTGTGTTGGAAATGTAAAGAGAAAGAGGGTACTTTTTATCATATGTGGTACACATGGACATTGGTAAAGGCTTTCTGGGAAATGATATATAATGAATTAAAGAAAATGTTTAAAATTACATTTGTTAAAAACCCAGAAGTCTTTTTACTAGGTATAAAAGATGAAGAGTTACCAAGAGAAGACAAAATACTTTTTATGTATGCAACAATGGCAGCAAGAATGCTACTAGCCCAGAGATGGAAGGAAGGAGAAGTACCAACAAAAGAAGAATGGCAGATGAAACCGATGGAGTATGCAGAGATGGCAAAACTGAGGGGAAAGATCTGAAACCAGGAAGATCAAGTATTTTCTAAAGACTGGAGTAAATCTGTAATTTATTTAAAAGACCACTGTAAACAGTTAAAATCTTTGGCAGGGATGTAATGACACTTGTAATTTGGAATCATTTATGAAAATTATGATTATATAACAGATGGATAATGGTAAAAGATGCAGCAAATTTAATTTTAAACATGGAACCCATGGAAGGGAGGGAAGGAGGCCCGAAGTCTCAAAATAACCTTGTATTTTAATGTTTGAAATGGTTATGTTAAATATGTATAAAATTATCAAAAAAATTAAAAAATTATAAAAGAAAGAAGAAGAAACTAAATTGGATTTAGTTGCAGGCTACATCCTTAGAAGATCTCTGATAACTTTTCAAAACATCCTAATTTTTGCACACCATGATAAGGTACTGTTCGGTCTTGATGAATGATGGCTGAATGAGGGGGACTGAATCCATGAAAAAAAGGTGGTGTGTTTGAGGTGCAAGTTCCATCTGTGGTGTTTGAGATAGGATGCCTCTTCTTTTACACATGCCACTCGCCAGTTGACACTTTTGTCATCAAGTGTTGAGCGTACACGCATGAATCACCCTGTAAGGACATACATTGGGAGATATCATTGCATGTGTGGCCCAGAGGTACCGCATAAGCAACTATTCTTACTTCCTTGAGTTTTTCAGACATAATATTGAAAGTACTACCACCTCTCCATGATAATGAACTTGTGTGCTTTTTGATTCAACTTCTGCTATAGAAGTCATATTTAAAGGGAAAGTACCACAATGCTTTGCATATACAGTGGTACCTCAGGTTACAGACGCTTCAGGTTACAGACGCTTCAGGTTACAGACTCCGCTAACCCAGAAATAGTACCTCGGGTTAAGAACTTTGCTTCAGGATGAGAACAGAAATTGCACGGTGGCAGCATGGCGGCAGCAGGAGGCCCCATTAGTTAAAGTGGTACCTCAGGTTAAGAGCAGTTTCAGGTTAAGAACGGACCTCCAGAACCAATTAAGTGCTTAACCCAAGGTATTACTGTATCTATATATTGATATTGATATCCCTAGGGTGCTAAGTTGCCCAAGGCTTTCTCTCAGTGTGAATTTGTATCATGTAAGCCTATCAGTTTATCGTAAAATGAATGTGAAAGGACAGGACCTTGCTTGTTGTGACTTATGATGATTTTAATCCAACACTATATTCTTCCCTTAATCTAATTCTCAGGTATTGGAGGAAAACAGAACTTAGCATTATTAAATAGGATATCATGGACAGGACCACTTCCTTCAGTGATGCAAGGCGCAGGTTAATGACTTATGGCAACAGGACACAATTTAGTGGATTGAAGTATATGCCACTCATAGTGGTTTCTAGGCCAAACAGAAGTTCCACTTCATTTCTATGGAGAGAGAGTTCCATATAATTGCTCCTTCATAACAAAAGTTATGGCGGCAATCTTGGATGATTCTTAAGAACATTATACAGCTTGAGATATAAAACACTTCACAATATTGTTGTTTATTTTAACAGGCAACTCTCGAAAATTTCTCTTTCTTTTATGTATTTATTTTAAACATTTCTAAACCACCCTTCATCCAACAGATGCCTGGATGGTCTGCAACAACAGTTAAAAACATTAAAATTGTAATAAAGTGATTCCTTAAAACAACAATAAAACGGAAAGGCACAAGGGGTTGTAAGTCCATGTTTGGTATACTCAGAGTAGATCCACTGAAATTAATAGACACGAGCAACTTAAGCCAATTAATTTCAGTTGTTCTCTGAGTAGAGAGCAGTAGGACAACAAGAGGCCATAAAAACATTTTAGAATGCCTGGGCAAATAAAAGTCTTTTGTTGTTATTTGTTGTTTAGTCGTTTAGTCGTGTCAGACTCTTCGTGGCCCCATGGACCAGAGCACGCCAGGCACTTCTGTCTTACACTGCCTTCTGCAGTTTGGTCATACTCATGCTGGTATCTTCGAGAACACTATACAACCATCTCGTCCTCTGTCGTCCCCTTCTCCTTGTGCCCTCCATCTTTCTCAACATCAGGGTCTTTTCCAGGGGGTCTTCTCTTCTCATGAGGTGGCCAAAGTATTGGAGCCTCAGCTTCACAATCTGTCTTTCCAGATTGCACTCAGGGCTGATTTCCTTCAGAATGGACAGGTTTGCTCTTCTTGCAGTCCATGGGACTCTCAAGAGTCTCCTCTAGCACCATAATTCAAAAGCATCAATTCTTCGGCGATCAGCCTTCTTTATGGTCCAGCTCTCACTTCCATACATCACTACTGGGAAAACCATAGCTTTTACTATACGGACCTTTGTTGGCAAGGTGATGTCTCTACTTTTTAAGTACAAAAAAAGATTGTAGCATGTATTTTTATGAGTCGGTTTTTCAGAAATGGCAACGAACATGACTTTTTAAAACCATAGAACCACAGAATAACAAGTTGCGTCCTTTCACTCTTGAGAGATCGCTAGATGAGCAGCAACCAACAGATATGGAATTAATTGTTGAGAAGCAAGCATTGGCAGCATCAACAAATGGATCAGAGACTTAACTTAGGCTGACCTTTTAAGCGTTATTAAAACGATATTAGAAATACCGTTCTATAACGTCAAAACAGGAAATGTTCTCTCTTGCTGTTTCTCCGCTGTCTCTCTGGTTTCTGATTGCTCTGTAGTGTCCTCTGGTGCCACATTTTAATAATGCACTAAGAACGTTAAGAGCAATGTGTCATTTGTCCCTCGGTTTTGAAAACTATTCTTTAACCCTTTCTTTACGTTATAAACCGTGAGTGTAGATCTGCCCTCAGTGTCCAAGGTGACCTGGTTTTTTGCTATTGTTAAGTGATATATGATATCGTTGGTGCTATATATCAGTTAGTGCTATTGCCTGTGGAATGCTCTACCAATAGACAGTCAGCAGACACCTTCTACTTTAACATTTAAAGCCCTGTTGAAAACTTTTCTATGCCCCCAAGCTTTCACTGGCCATTGAAATACTAGCTAGTTGAGCTCTGATTTTAATTTTATATGGTTTTTACTGCATGGTTTAATGTATCCTTTGAGAAAAAGGATGCTGGACTCCTTTGAGAAAAAGGTGGGATATAAACGCCATAAAAAAAAGACTGAACCAGCAAATCACTCTGTACTTCTCATGTGCATTTCACCATGGTTTCATTTAATTTGCATGTTGTTTCCCAGCATCTTGTTGTACCACAATAGTTTTCACTGATACGATATGAAACCCTGGTTCCAAGTAATGCCGAGTGTGTTTTACTGGTTCTGTGAAGTGCATGGCAATGTACATGTGCAGAAAAGACACAAGCACCTGAGACTTCAAGTCAAATATTTGATGGCCGGTTGTTTTGAACTAGTATGTGTAGTTCAGAGCCTCTAAAGCCCTCAAAATCCTGGATGTTCATCTCCCTAGCGCACTTCCATCAGCATACTGCTCATGAAATCTCTAGACTTTACCAGGTATGTCTTTTTGCCAAACTGACTTCATATTTCCTCCAATCGCTGGAGGAGAAGAAGGGCATTCATAATGATAACTAATATCTATAGTCTCCATAGACTATGTGTGTGTATAACTATGCCTGGCTACAGAATACTAGTTATTTACCGAGTCTCCCCTCACCTTGCCATTCTTGTTTAGTTCAGATATATATTGCCATTTTACTAGTCCTGAGGTAAATGTAAGGCCTCCCAGAAAAAATATTGCAATCGGCGCCAATTCTTTCCTCTTGTTTCCCTTCGCATCTCTCAACCTACCTCAGCCAATGTTTATTGAACTCCATGAGTTGTCAAGACAGTATTTGTAAGTGGATTTTAACTGTATGTGAGCTGTACAAATGTAATAATATTACCCAACTCTTGTTTAATTTTGAAAGCTCCATCCTTGACAACGTGGCTCATAAAGGATGGTTCAGGCTGAATTATCCATTATTGCTCCCAAAGTCTACAATTAAACTATCGATCAAAGCTGGCAGAAAGAAAGAAAAAGGCTTGTCCAGTCCGGGTGTCGACGATGCACTGCTGACTGTGTCAGACACACAGCCTGAGAGGGAATGCAAGGCCAGACTCTGCCTTCAGCTAATCCTCTCAGTTCCAGCTGGCCTGGATAGAGCCATGATTATGTATTGTGCTTATGCAGTTTTAATAGGGTGGGTCTTATGCAATTTGCGACCTTCATTTTTGCACAGGAAGACTTGGAGCTTAGCAGGTTCAGATCCACGGGGAACCAGTGTTGGCTCGTCGACTTCTTCAGATACTGAAAATGCATCTTTTCTGGGGAATTCCACAATAAAATGACTGTTATTTATCATTACAAACCTCTTTATCATTTAGTCAATAAAAGGCCTCTCTCCCTCACTTTTTTTTTCCTGTGGTGTGCTCAGAGTCAGAAATCTGTATTAGTCTCTACTGGCCTGAAGGCAGGAGATGTCAAAAGCTAAATCATGATCTGCCCTGGCTTTCTGGCTAAATTGTGTATGAAGGCCTGAGGCAAAAAGGTGCACATGCTCATTATTTGAAACAGAATGATTTCACCCCCCCTTCCTTTCCTTTCCTCTTTCCTTAAAAAAAAATATATTGAGACATATATGGTAACATGAATACAGTATATACACTCTTCTAAAGTATCAAACTAGAAAAGTAAGAAAGAAAAGCATCCAAAACAGGGCTAAATATGTTAACTCCATGTAAGAAAAAAGGGATAATACTATGAAATGGCCTCCTTTAAATCTTTCTAATAAGAACAAAGGGGGCAAGGATATCGCGATTTCACATGGCTGAAAGATTCTTGGGAGTCAAGCTGTGCACAGATTATTCTTCTTGTGAGAAATTAGCACACCCCATAAACCTTTGGTTGTGGCTCAGGATACACCTCTCCTGTTTCTCTCTCGGTGCTGAAACGGGCACCACACCTTCCAGGTGAGTGTCAGCACATTCCATTGCTCTGTGTAAGATGGCTGTTGTTTACCTGTCACTTGTGCCTGACTGGACAGCACCAGTGACATCAACCAAAGATTTCCAGAGGGATAGGCATGTTAGTCAGTTGTGATGACAAAGAGTGCTGTGGCACTTTGAAATTTAACCGACATCTGCAGTGTGATAATAGTAATAATAAAATTATCTAGATTCAAGTCACAGGAGATGGAACTGAACTCCTTGTTAAGTATTAATTTAGCAGGTTCACACTGGAAATGGAGAGTCCTAGCGAGCTTCATTTGACAGCTGGGTCTAAGGTTCTCCACCCACACAGCAGGCAATGGATTCTGTTATGTATTCTAGGTCAAAGCCAGAAGTGCCAACTTCAATTAAATATTGGGGGGAGGGGACCCAGGGAAGCCCCGCCTTGCATAATCGATTCCAAGATGAGGCCCACAAAAACTATTTGAATTTGCAATGCCTATCAACCGGGGGGGGGGGCTGGCACCCACAAATATTTTATGGGGAGGGGACAAAGGGACCCCTAGGAGTTGGCCCCACGCTTGAAGCTGAAGCACGTAGGCATGTGTAGCACTCACTAGGTTTCTGATATATGGAGGTGCTTACAGATTTGTTATGCAGTTGCCGTGTAATTGTGGGACATCTTCAGGAGACGAAGAGTTTGGATTTGATATCCTGCTTTATCACTACCCGAAGGAGTCTCAAAGCGGCTAACAATCTCCTTCCCCTTCCTCCCCCACAACAAACACCCTCTGAGG
The DNA here is from genome assembly GCF_964106915.1 of Podarcis gaigeae. Taxonomy (NCBI): domain Eukaryota; kingdom Metazoa; phylum Chordata; class Lepidosauria; order Squamata; family Lacertidae; genus Podarcis; species Podarcis gaigeae. The sequence goes on along the minus strand of NC_139683.1, from coordinate 63,237,877 downwards.
TGAGTGGGGCTGAGAGACTTCAGAGAAGTGTGACTAGCCCAAGGTCACCCAGCAGCTGCATGTGGAAGAGCGGAGATGCGAACCTGGTTCACCAGATTACGAGTCTACTGCTCTTAACCACTACACCACACTGGCTAAGGAGTAAACCCTACACAAATCCAGGGGGGAATCGCTAAAATGGCTGGATTATGTATGTATGTATATATGTATTTTATATACTGTCCTTCATCAAGACATCCCAGGGCGGTTCACACAAAATACAAGATGAAACACAAATAAATAATTAAATTGAAACAACAAAACAATAACTGACCCCCGACCCCATTCCCACAGGTACATTTAAAAGGCTGTAGGATATTAATCAGCCAAAGGCTTGGCTGAAGAGGAATGCTTTCACCTGGCACCTAAAATCATATAATGAAGGCACCAGGCAAACCACCTCCACAAACGGGGAGTCACTGCAAAAAGGGCCCATTCTCGTGTTGCCGTGGAGGCAGCACTATGTACATATAATGCACTGCAGTAGTCTAACCTAGATGTTACCAAAGCATAGATGACACAAGTTAGGCTATCCTTGTCCACACACGCATGCAGCTGGGCCACCAGCTGAAGCTGATGGAAGACTCTCTGTGCCACTGAGGCCATCTGAGTCTCAGGCAACAGCAAAGGATCCAGAAGTAACCCCATGTTACATGGCCTCCTTCAGAGGGAGTGTAACCCCATCAAGAGCAGGCAACCTCCCATCAGTCTTATCTGGATTGAGCTTCAGTTTGTTGGCTCTCATCTAGTCCATTACTTAGGCAAGACAATGGTCCAGAACATCCACTGCCATACCAGCGGATGTAAAGGAGAAGTAGAGCTGTGTGCCGTCAGCATCTTGCTGACAACAGACTCCAAAACTCCATATAACCCCACTTAGTGGTTTCATGTAGATATTAAATAGCATAGGGGATAAAGCTAAACCCCAAGGAACCCCACATTGAAGTCTCCACAGGGCTGAAGAGCAGTCCCCAAGCATCACGCTCTGTAAGTGACCATCCAAGTGGGACTTGAACCACACAGCAAAGCAGTGCCACCCACTCCTAACTCGGACAGCTTCTCCAGAAGCTGCTCAATGGTATCGAAACTCACAGTCAAGGAGAAACAACAGGGTCATGTCTTTTCTCTAGGAATTGGTTCCTAGGCATAGGTATAGAAGGCAGGACTGGATCTAATTTGTAGGTAACAGACACGAAAGTGATGCCTTGTGGTGCTCTGTGGTTAAATTTATTTAGCTCGGTCAGTAGAGCGTGAGACTCTTAATCTCAAGGTCATGGGTTCAAGCCCCACACTGGGTGAAAAATTCCAGCATTGCAAGGGGTTGGGACCAGATAAACTTAGTGGTCCCTTCCAGCTCTAAAAGTCTATGATTCTATGATTTAACCACAGAGTCTAGGGCTTGCTGATCAGAAGGCTGGCGGTTCGAATTGCTGCAAAGGGGTGAGCTCCCGTTGCTCGGTCCCAGCTCCTGCCAACCTAGCAGTTTGAAAGCACATCAAAGTGCAAGTAGATAAATAGGTATTGCTCCGGCAGGAAGGTAAACAGCGTTTCCATGCACTGCTCTGGTTCTCCAGAAGCGGCTTACCTGTAGTCATGCTGGCCACATGACCCGGAAGCTGTATGCCGGCCCCCTCGGCCAATAAAGCAAGATGAGCGCTGCAACCCCAGAGTCGTCCGCGACTGGACCTAACGGTCAGGGGTCCCTTTACCTTTACTTAATACATTTAGGGTGTTATTCCCTTTCCAAGTGCTAAGAGTAAGAAGGTACGGTAGTTTCAGAATTTTTTGTCCCAAATATAATCTGATCTACTTTTCAATATTTCTCTCCCAATGCGCCTCCATTCTCTCTCTTTTTAAAGTTTAGCTAAGGTGTTATTTTATTGGGGTCAGGCTTCATTTGAAGTTCTGCTACTTTATAGAGGATTCCAAGAGAGACTTATTCAATATTATTATTGTTATTAGCATTATTATTACAGTGGTACCTCAGGTTAATTCGTTCTGGAGGTCTGTTCTTAACCTGAAACTGTTCTTAACCTGAAGCACCACTTTAGCTAATGGGGCCTCTCGCTGTTGCCGCGCCGCCAGAGAATGATTTCTGTTCTCATCCTGAAGCAAAGTTCTTAACCCGAGGTACTATTTCTGGGTTAGTGGAGTCTGTAACCTGAAGCGTCTGTAACCTGAAGTGTCTATAACCCGAGGTACCACTGTAGTAGTAGTATTAGTATACCACCCTTCATCCGAAGATCCCAGGACAGAAAAATAAAAAATGATGCCAGTCAGGTAGACTCAGATAGGTAGGAATGAGATGTTTACTCTGGATAGACACAGGACAAATGATGGAATGAGGATGAAACCGTAGACATTAAATTGGTTGTAGAATCAGTAAAAGGAAGGCTGTAAGGAGGGCAGAACTTTAAGTATCACAGCCCAACTCCATTCCTACAGCTTTTATTACTCTGATGTCCCATTGTTTTGTATCTTTCCAAGTGAATTGCTTGAGCAGATGCCTCGTTTCAGTACTATATGCAAAACCTACGCATGTAAATCATCCATGATAGTAGGGAATAAGATTTGTTCTCCATCTGAGATATAATTAAATCCGCGTGACTAGTACTAATGCTAGACAATACCTTACAGTAAACTATATAAGGAAAATGAACAAAGCAGTACTGAGATATAATCTTAAGCAATCGCATTAAAGGCAGTTCTAGAATAACAGGAAAACTAGATTAGTATTCATTACATTTTGGAGATATATATTAAGATGTAGTGTTTCTTTTTCAAAGGAAGACATTGCTTCTGCTGAAAAGGAATTACTATTTATTTCTATTTAATGTGCTTTATGGAAGAATCAGATGTGCAGAAAGCAGTTCCTTGCTACTTCTTCTCATTTGATTTTTTTTTTTGCCACATCCGTGTTGCCTAATAATATTATAATAGCCCTTCCTCAGTTTTTTAAAGTGTTCTCATTTTTAAGTGCATGTTTTTAAGAATACCGTGATTTTTCCTTTGCCTAATAATTCAATACATTCTCTCATATTGTGGTCCCCGCCCCAATACATTTTGCACCTCATATAATTGAACTGGGAATGCTTTTTATGATATGAACCCCCCCAATAAAACCCCAGCAACGATGTGGGAGATGCGTCAACATCAAAAACCAGGTGTGGGGGTATGACTGTTAGAATTCCTGCTCCATGATTGCAGTCATGGGATCTTTGTCTATCACATGTTTTGACTCCACAGAGTGGGAAGTGACAGAGACAGGATGTTTGTGTTACTGTGTTCCGTGAAGTGGGACTATTGTCCTTTGTTCTTTTTCTCTTTGCTGTCTGATGCTAGAGAGAGAGGGAGCCATGTTGCAGTGCTCCGTGTGTTTATATGTAAATAAAGTAGATTAGCCAAAATGCTGAGTTGCTGACGTCTGTTATATGAGCTGCAAAGATTCTGTGGATCCGTAAGTGTGCCAATGTCTGTTGGCATCGGTTGCTGTGATGTTCGGGCAGAAGAAAGCTTTTGAAGCTCCTGAACGATCGACCAGGAGGGAGAGAACATGCCAGTCAGGCATGTGTCTCGCCAGGGTCCTACTCGAGAGTAGGATGAGCACCTGACAATGACTAGGTAAGAACTATGCCACTGACATCTAATTTTCAGACTTTTGTGTGTGTGAGAGGCACTACCTGTAATGTAAAATGTAATGTAAAAACAACACAGGTTTCAGCAAGAACTAAAGGAGTGTAGATGACTAACTCCACTGAAAGGCAATGCATTGGAGTGACATGGGAGTTTTTAATGTGGCGCTTTAGCTGTAAGAGCACATACACACAAGTAAGTCCCAACTACATGCCGCTGTCTTAAAGTGATGAGCATGGCTGGGTGAACCAGCCCTATAGAATCACATGATTTTTTTTAACCACAGAAGCCTAGCGTATAGCTACAGCCTATATGTCCACAAGCTGCTGAAAAATTTAGCAAAATTTTAGGCTCATGTCACAATATCCCAGAGCGCATAAAACTGACATAAACTCAGTGCTTTCTGTTTGCTTGTTTTTTGCTTTTTGTACAGGACGTCGACTGGGTCTCTTAGGTGATGAGCAGGGTAGAAAGATGATAGGTTGATTACCCCACTGTTGTGTTTATTGTGCTGCACTGATGCATCTTTCACAATTTTTACTATCGCAGTCCAGCGTTGCTGTGGAGAACAAGGAAGACCCATAAAGATGACATGTTTGCTGTCCTGCTCCCTGACGGGACTTCAATGTATTACCTGGATCTAATTATCTCATCTTCAGCTGACAGAGAGGCTACCATAGAACATTTTCCATCACTGGGGGGCTCAGCCAAGCTTCCAATGGGCTGTCTAATAGTATGATATATTTTTGGACCTCCTGCTCATTGGATGAACAGGCTGGGGTAAATCATGTATTGACCTCCAAGCATTTATAAACTGTGGAACATCACATTCTCATCAGAGCCACAGGGGCAGTAAACTATAGTTTCTCGGCTGTGAAACATGGTTTTGGTTATGCACTGCGTTACTAGGGTTTGTGCCTAAACAACTATACATCATTTGTGGCACTTGTCGCCTTCTTTATTGAAAGGCAAAACAAAGAGTTGAGCACAAAAATCATTACTACTTTAGCAATTTTTCACAAAATGCTTTTGTTTTGTACTTGACACACAGATGGGACGTTGCACCACAGTATGGATGATGTATGGTGCGTGACAAATTTCATTTCCTTTATAAAACAAGGATCATAAGAGTGGACAAATTTGGGGGGAAGAGATTGCATGGGGGCTTTTAGTATGGGTTAAAGGAATGTATTTTTTTTCCTGTCTTTAAGGTTGCAGGCTTTAATTGGTTTACTCGGTTGATCAACTAAAGGTTTAGTTGATAAATCAGTGGTGCCCAAGTTTAATTGGTGGGACTGTGAGTTAAGGGAACACATGCTATATAGAGTAGCTGATTTTTGAGGCTATTCTGGTTTTGGTGTTTAGAATAAAGGAATAAATGGGAAATGTGACTAGATTGCATTTCCTTCTGACCATGAGTGGTACCTTATTTTTCTTTCTTTCTTGATGAATTGTAAGATATTTCATGCTTCCTTTCATATCTCAAAAATGTTATTATATGGATTAGGAAAACTGTGGTATACTAATACTGATTTGAGTCTTCCTGTGCTCATGCTTGTATGGCCAAACCTGAACAGAAAGGGGAAAAAAGTAATCCGTATACAACAGAGATATATTGACAGACTCGAGGTAACCATGTGGTGCATAAGTTCAAAATATCTGCAATGGAGGAAACCCTAAAAGGTGAGAGCCACAGAACATCCCCATAGAACTCTAAGGAAGGAATGTTGAGAGGCTGAGGGGGTGTTCAGGCAAATGCCTGAACATCTCAGGTCTTAAACAACAGAGACACAGGCAGGGATGAGCATGAGAGTTCTACCCCCAATATGCTCAGGCATGTAAGCTCCTATTTAGTCATTTGTGCAATTAGTCAGAAGGTCTGTGGAGTGTGCTCTAAGTGTGTTCAGTTTAATGGACTTAACAACCTTTTGTGAGGCAGGGTTTCTGATTGTGGGGAGGTTTCTAAGTGTGCTCAACCCAACGTGATTCAAAACCCTTGGCAGATCTTCATGTTAAGCATGCAAACCACCTACAGAGGAGCCCACCTGCCTGGAGTATGGGGGAATTTGCATTAGAGTGGTCTCTGCCACTCTAAGCCCACACATGGACACCTAAATGGGTCTTGAGGGGGGAACTCAGTGGGGAATTTCTAGATAGCCTTTCCACCCGAAGGACCCTAGGGTAATGTATAATATGCAGAAACACAAAATACATATCACATTCAAAAATTACATCACCCTTCAACATGGTGGCAACTACATAGCTTGGGAGGACCACCAGGGCTTATGCCAATATCATCACCAGCCCCATGGACATCTGGTTAACACTGAGAAATTGATTTTAAATGTCCCTGGGGAGTGAAGAGAGAGATGTCCATAGACATCAATTAAAAAACTAAACAATTTAATGCAGCTGGAATGGGCGGAAATGTGTTCACCCAGCCATTCTCCCTACCCGACCCCACCCCATTAAAAAAAAACCCCTCATGTTGAAATATACATTTTTTAAAAAACCAGAAGCATTTTTACTTGGTATTATAGGTCAGGACATTAATAGGCAAGATGTTAAATTGTTTTTATATGCAACAACTGAGGCAAGAGTATTGTTAGCCCAGAAATGGAAACAAGAAGAAATTCCGATGAAAGAAGAATGGCAGACAAAATTAATGGACTATGCAGAACTGGACAAAATGACAGGAAGGATTCGAAACCTGTGGGACCAGAGATTTATAGAAGATTGGACGAAGTATATGAATTATTTGAAGAGCAACTATAATCAACAAATTACGCTAGTAGGACTACAAGAAGTTTTGTAAGGAGAAATATACGAAGTGTTACAAACTAGAAAAAGAGATATTGGTTATGAGTTTGAAATGTAATAGGGAAGATAAGAAATGCATACTGAGAGATTAGATTGGAAAATTTTCAGACAGGATTGATGGAAGTCAAAAATTTGAATAAGATGTAAAAATATGTTTAATTACTGTTGAAGATGATATATTAAAAAAACTAATAATTTTTTATATATATATATATAAAACCTCATATTGGAGAAAACAGCCCAATAAGTGCTGAGCATGTTCACTGGGCAAGGAATGCTGAATGACTGGCGTTTCATGGGAAGAGGGGGTTGTGGCAGTAAAGAAAAGCAGGCTGAGGGTGAAGGGAATGTAGTGGCTGGAACCTTGAACAGAAACATTCTACACTGCAACATTTTGTTGCAGGGCTTTGCTAGCATGAACAAATAATTTGATAGAAAATTTGAGTAATTGGTTAAAAGGGGAAATGATTAATCAACTAAAATGCTTTTAATTGGCTGGTAATACTGTATCGGGAAACTTTTAATGTCTGATGTTTTACAAATTTTTATATGTGCTGTAAGCCGCCCAGAGTGGCTGGGAAAACCAAGCCAGATGGGCTGGGTATAAATAATAAATGTATGATGATGGTGATGTTACTTTTTCTTTTTAAACCAGTTTTAAGGAGGGGGGAGGACCATATCCTAGTTCAAACTCTTTGAAGAGTGTAATTGTCTTGGCAAATATCGATTATGTGAATATACTGGAAGCAATAGAAGAGGCTTGTGTTAGTGCTTTCGCATGACCTTGATAGTTATATTCCTTGCCTGAAGAGGATATTAATGTAAGGTGATGCAGTGCAGTGGTGTGATCTGAGGTTTGAATGCCAGAAAAATCTAGACTAGGATCCAAAGAACTGTGTAACTTGCCCCAAAGGATTTTCTTCAAAGAGAAGTCTTTCCCAACACATCCCATATGGTAAATCAGTTTGGAACCGAGTCACCAATCTAGACATTACTTTGGAAAACGTGTGATCCTAAATCCAGTTTTGTCAAGCGAACAGGAAATCACAGAATCATAGAGTTGGATTAGATCCCTTGGATCCCTTCTAACCCCCTGCAATGCAGGAATCTCAGCATCCATGGCAGATAGCCATCCAACCTCTGCTTGAAAACTTCCAAGGAAGGTTCCTCTACTTTCTGAGAGAGTCTGTTTCGCTGTTGAAAGGTTTTCCTGATCTTCTTTCTTGTAACTTGAAGCCATCAGTTTGAGTTCTACCCTCCAGAGCAGGAGAAAATAAGCTTGTTCCCTCTTCTATGTGACAGCCCTTGAGACAGTTGAAGATGGCTATCATATAGAATAGAATCATAGAATCATAGAGTTGGAAGAGATCACAAGGGCCATCGAATCCAACCCCCTATCTCCTTTATGTCTCCTCTTTTCCAGTCTAAATATACCCAGCTCCTGCAACCGCTCCTCATAAGGCTTGAGTTCCAAACCCTTAATCGTCTTGGTTGCCCTCCTCTGCACACGTTCCACCTGGCCATCCAACAGATGGCCCTCCAACTTCTGCTTAAAAACCTCCAAGGAAGGAGAGTCTACAACTTCCTGAGGGAGAATGTTTCACTGCTGAACAGCTCTTACTGTCAGAAAGTTTTTTTCTGTATGTCTAGTCGGAATGTCCTTTCCTACAACGTGAAATGCAAAGGGGCGGGGGGTCACACATAAGGGAGCTTCACTTCCCTGGAGTTGTTCTCCCCCCTCCCCCGCCTCACCACAGTTTCAGTGCCTAGTTTTACACCCCAGGAAAAAAATTCTGGTACATGATCTAGCTTGGCCTTCCTCAACCTCATGCCCACTCCTGAAACTAGGGGTAGACAAATCTGTTCATTTTGGTTTCTCCCAGTTTCTCATTTTCTCAAATATTAGGTTCAATTCTCTACGTTTTTATATTAGTCTTTTCGGTAAAAAAATTAAATAAATCCTCATCAAAATTATTCACAATTCTTTTCATATAAATCTCTCGTGCACATTTTCATTTGCATTTTTTTGCAAGACAATTTAATATAATACATTTTTTGTATCTTATTTTCACTAATATATGCATTTTATGCACATTCTGGTATGTGCCTTTTGCACTGTAACTTGATTGATCAGCCATCAACCTCGTCATTATCTCACAAGATTATTCACATGATAGTTAAGCGTACAACACAATGCAAGGCCTCTCTCCCAGTTTTCTTTTTAATTGACAAATGTCACCAATATAATATTTAATGAATGTGTTACCTGACAATTCACTGCTTCTGTTTTTTTTTAAAGTAATTTACAAAATTATACACAAGAAGGGGGGTGGGAAGCCATTTTTGACAATTTGAAGCATATTGGCCATCTTTATTATATCTCCCTTACTCTATTAGTACTCTCTCTCTCTCTCTCTCTCTGTGCGCGCGTGTGTGTGTGTGTGTGTGTGTGTGTGTGAGAGAGAGAGAGAGAGAGAGAGAGAGAGAGAATGTTTTGCCTGCTCTCCATGGCATAAAGAAACCCAGTTATTTACTCTAGGACACAGGTGACTGAACTTATAAAAATCACTACAGGAGAAGATGTATTGAGGCCTGGCATGGAATGACAAATTCTGGCGAGGTTCACTAAGAGGAGACATATTGATTTTTAAATGATTAATAAGGAGAATATAATTGTATTTCATTAAGATGGATGGGATTTCATTTAGTCCATCTTCCCCCCTTTCCCCACTTCAGATGCAAAAGGAAATCAAGTTATCATCAGTGGAACCTCCTGTTTGCCTTCCATGGCAACAAGGCCATTGATTGAATAAATGAAGTTTTCCGAGAGACTAATGGAAGGGGTGTGCGTGGGGCAGATAATGTGACACAGATAATGTGAACTTTTTGTAACAGCGTTAAGAGAACCACGGGGGGAAAAACCCCATATTTTGCCATCTTCCTCTGAAACCAGATTGCCAAAATTATCCATTATTGTAATTGGCTTAAGTTGACATTAGATGTTTCGCAGCGGTGTGCGACTTTCTCCTCACTTTTAAAAATGAAAAGTAGCCTCATGCGGCTTAATGTTTAAGTAGAAGAATGATGTGGGGAGGGCGGGCTGGGGGGACAACGACGACGACCACAAGCCTAAATCTTTTCCCTCTAGCAACTTCTTGTTTTTGTTGAAAATAGCACCTGGCTACTCTTCACCCTGCAAGGGAAAAGCCAATTGTACGAGTGGAACTTGAACAAAAAGCAGATGGAATTGGGTGTGTGGGTGTGTGGTAGTAGTCCCCTCCGCTATTTTTCTACTTAAACTTAAAACCACTCCCTCAATATTTTCACTTAATGGATTTGCTAAGCATTTGGTTAGGTGCAGCCCATAGGTGCGTTTTCTAACTAACATTACCAATCACTGGCCATGTCAATGGTTGGGGGGTGGGGGTGGGGAGACACAGAGAAGGGCCTGTGGAAGTGTAAACCTTGTAAGCTTGTTTCTGCACAGACTACGATACATGCACAATGTGAACTGTATTTTTGGCCCCCACTCAGCAGTGGTACCTTGCCACCAAGGGTCTCACATATATCTCGCATGGGTTGTTATCGGATGCAGTCTATCCCAAAAGGGACCAGATCAGGATGGAGTCAGTATGGAGGCCAAGACTATACTAAACACACACACACACACACACCAATCCATCAAAATAGACATGTTAAAGTAAATAATTAGCGAGGATGAGTTGGAGGACATTTGGTGAGATCATAGAATAGGTATAGGCAAACTAAGGCTGGGTAGCTTCGGGGAATACTGTGGTCTTGATGGATTCCATGAAGGAGATTTATGAAAGCACAGAATGCTTTCATAACAGAGATAAAGGGAGCTTCCTTTCAACAGATGTAAAATAGGTACTTCCCCAAGCTTGCCATTCAGAAAGTCCTGATGTGCATTTCTGATAACC